>NC_135885.1:82918288-82997887 GCF_964194155.1 Cetorhinus maximus | reverse complement strand
AGCTGCTCAAATCTCAGAGGGAGACTTGAAGCAACTGCCACAACTACTTTGCAATTTGTACTTATTTTGAGATACGGGCTTTGAATTCAGTAAAAAGAAGACCACCAAGTCCCATAGGTTTCTTACAAAACTAAATTAAACCTTTATTAATAGAAGAATTGATTTTAAACACATACATAGATCTATAAATTATTACGATAACTTCTAAATCCCCTAATTAATCTAAAACCCAGTTACACCTCTGGTAAGGCAACAGTGAGACACATAGATTTGCAAAGTAAACCTGATCAGTCTAATTCAAAGTGAATTTTTCTCAGCTTCAGTTCCCTGTAGACAGCAGCTTGTGGCTTAAATACTGGAGACTTTTCACACTTGTTAGATCTTAGAATTCCTGCCCTTATAACAACCTTTGTTCCTTTATACATGTTTTCCCCTTTGAATGCAAATTCCCATTGTTTCACTGTGGCTAGGATTTTTCCTATGGCGGGCAGGCTGGGTGGGAGTGGGTGGGGGCGAGCGCGGAGCTGATCGCCGCCTGCGATCGGCTTCGCGCCGCCATTTTATGCAGACGGGCCAATTAAGGCCCACCTAGCGTAATATGCGGCCAGTAGCGCTCAGCGCTACCTGTGTGGGCGGGGGAGGAGGGAGAGTCTGGGCCAGTGCTCTTTTGTGCATGCGCGCGAAAGAGCACAACAATCTCCCTGAGGCACGGAGCTGCCTCAGGGAGATTGAATGGATATTAAAACAATTAAAGAATTGAATTAAAAATTTATTTAAACATGCCCCCTCATGTGATTGTGTCATATGAGTGGCGACATGTTTTAGATATTTATGAAAAACAATTAATTTATTTATTAAAAGCTTCAGGAAACCTCATCCTGCTCGTGGATGAGGTTTCCTGAAAAACACAAAGGCCGCTTGGGCTTTCCGCCTGCCCACCAACCTTAAGGTTGGACAGGCAGCGTTCACAAGTGGTTCAATTGATTTCTTAATGGCTTTAATAGGCTGTTTACATTTCAGTGGGTGTGCAGCCAACTCCGGCACACACCCGCTGAATGAAATATCACGATGGCGCACTATGACATCAGGACGCACGCCCGATGTCATCACGTGTCATTTTATGCATCGGCATGTTGGGCCCACCCCCGCACGCCAACCAGAAAATTCTGCCCTGTGTCTTTGGACTTTACCTCCCTAATAATAAATTCTATCATAGTACCAATTTTAGTAGTAATCTTTGGGGAAAATAAACACACTGTTTTTTAACTTCTCCTGGCTAGGTGAAACATTTCACTCCCTCTTTTGAATTCAAACTAGTCTGGTTTATTTAAAAATGCAAATATTCTCTTTGCATCTCACATTCTAAAACTTCCACCATGTTTACCTACATAATATTTCAAACCTAGCTTATCTTCTGATACATTAAAGCCTTCAAACCAGCTACCTTTAATTCAATTAAGACACACACACGCACGCGCATATGCACGCGCACACGCACACACACACACACCCCCACAGGAGGACCACCAACCTCACCACTCCGGCTTGGGAGGCGGCGATAGCAGTGGTCAGTGCTAACACTGCCCACAATAGATCAGCCACCCAGTGCAGAAAGAGGATGAATGATCTCATATGCGCTGCAAGGGTAAGTCAGCCATCTCATCACTCTCAACTCACACACTCACAAGGCCATCACACATTCACTGTGTCTCATTCACTGCCAGCTCAAGGGACATCACTCTCTCACATACACCCACACATCTCCATCTGCCTCATATCCCCTGGAGATTGCATCCTCATCCCATCCATGGCTCCATTCACCAACCACACATGCCAAACATCCTTATCATCAGCCCTGGCATGTACACTCTCTTCATCTGTATTTATGCAGGACAAGCTCGCACACAATAAAAGGGAGAGGTCCCAGACTGAGCGGGTGGAGTGCCGGAACTCAAGGTTCTCACTCCCTTTGAAAATCACGCCATTGAGCTTGCTGGAGGGGACATGGACCATGCCTGTGGTGACAGTGAGGTCAGCGGCAAACACTTGTGTCAGGATTCTGAACCAGCTCATCCCTCACTCAACACTACTATGTCTGCACTGTCCTGTTTTATTTTTGGCTGCCATGCACTAATTATCTCTACTTTCTTTCATAGGCACCTCTGCCAAACATCCGAGGCCCTCAACCAGCCAGGCCCTTAGCTCCAGCCCCGAGGGCACCTCAGATGAAGAACCTGAGGACAGCACCTTTGAAAACCTGTCAGAGCACTCACCTACACCCTCCTGCATTGTAGAGATGCACACCTCGGTGGGACCTAGTTCTAGAGCAGCCTCAGGGTCACAATCTGGTGAGCACAGTGCACAATCTGCTTCACAGCAGGCAGAGGCAGGGACATCCAAGGTCACCGGCACTCGGTGGACTACTGGAGGCCAGAATTCTGCTGAGACTGAGTCAAATAATGAGGCACCAGACTCGGTCCTAAATCAGTTGCTGGAGCTGCCGCGACAATCATGGGAACGTCATGAAGGAATATCAGCTGCATTCCTCAGATTGCAGCATATGATGGAGGAGTCCATCCGTATGAGGCTTCATGCTTTTTCAGAAGCCCGCCTGGGCTTCTGGCCGGCCTGCCAACTTTAAGGTTGGATGGGTAGGTCCATTAATCATGTTAATTACTTTTTTAATGGCCTTAATAGGCCTTTGATAGTTCAGCAGGCATGCAACTGAAAATCTAAATGACACGGGGTGACATTGGGACGCACACCCGACGTCACCCCACGCCGGTGAGTGGGACCCACCCCCCTGCTCGCCGAACAGAAGATTCTGCCCATTGACTTATGTGGGACCTTTCATGGGAACAATGTTTCTGCTCATTGTTGATGCTCACTCAAAATGGATGGACTGATATGAGGTGAAATCACCAACGTCTTCTGCTACAATTGAGAAGTTCCATCAAAGTTTTGCCATTAAAGGACTACCAGAGGTAGTCGCTTCTGATAACAACACGGCATTTACGAGTGTGAGTTTCAGTGGTTTATCAGGCTCAGCGGTATCACTCGTAAAAACTTCATCGTACTACCCTTCCTCAAATGGACTGGCCGAAAGGGTGGTTCAAATGTTCAAGGCTGGTATGAAGAAATTGACTGGAGATTCTTTAGCAACCAAGCTAGCACGCTTTGTTTTCCATTATAGGACCATCCCTCACACAAGAACAGGTGTCACACCTGCGGAATTATTGATGAAATGCTGTCTCAGGACAAGATTGAGCTTAATAATGCCAAATTTAGGGGGGAATGTGGAAAGGAATCAGGAAGTCAGAAAACTAGACATGACTGCCATAGTCGCGAGAAGAAATTTACCATGGGAGGGACGGTATACGTGAAGAACTGTGGAGAAGGACCAAAGTGGTTACCAGGTGAAATAAGTGCAGTGACTGGACCTCTATCTTACCACATGGAGGTGGAAGGCCGAGTCCATACAGAGACATGTGGATCATCTAAGGAAGAGAGAAACTATGCACCAAGAAATGATTCCACCAGTGTTCACAACCGGGTCAGTGTTTCCTGTTGGGAGAACTCAACAGTTCAGACACATCTGTTGTTCTTTCAAGAGTGGAGGATACAGATCTGTAGGAGCCCACCATAGCACCTGATGTTCAGGCAACTCCAGAAAAGGAGATTCCTGACAAGGCATCTGAAGTTGTAGAGCTGAGATGGTCTACGCGCATAAGGAAACCCCCAGAAAGACTGAATTTGTAAATTACTTATCAGTGTAAATATTTTGCTATTTTGAGAAAATTGTAATTGTAAATATAAAATGTATTTCTGAGAAAAGGGGGAGGGATGTGGTAATCTGATGTGTAATATACCTTTAAGAAGAATGTTGTAATGGAAGATTACATGATCCAATAGCAGAGTAGCGCGGGCTACCTCTGTAGCTAGTAGTCTGTAGTCAGTAGTTAGTTGGAGTAGTGTAGAGATAGAATTTGATGTATAAACACATGTTTAATTGCTGCTGAGTATTTTTGTAAATAAACACAGAGTTTTCACCTATGAAGTGTCTGCTACTCAACTCTCATTAGTACCAAATCGGCCACCACTTAGAACAAGCGTGCAAATAGGATCCAACAAACTGGCGTCTAGGATCCAACAGTGCAGTGTACAAAGAAAGAGGTGTTCACGAGTGCAGAAGGGTCATATATCATGCAACTCCATGTGCTGCCTGTCTCTTGGCAGGGTTTTCATCCTATGAGCCCATACTCATAGCTCGTGTGCGCTGCTGTCAGCCAACCGCGTTTTCGACTTTCAGAGTGTATGCCTGCTAAGCTCACCAATAAGTGAGCATCTTGCAACCTCAAGGTGACAAAGCTCAGCCCCTCTCAGCCACATTATTGTCCTGGCGCTTGAACGTCCAACCTTATGCATCTCTCACCCTGTAGTTGTGTGTCTTGTGGGGACAAAGCTCTCGTCACAGACGAGGGATGTAGCGCTGTGCATCCCCTCACCTAAGCAGTCACCGAGGTCACTGACGCTAATTCCAAATGGTCATTCCTAGCAGGCAATAGAAGCTTTAAGCAGGCTCTGGAAGGGCACATGGTTGTTTTCGACAATATGTAGGGGAGAAATGGGATAGAAGCAAGGATGTATTGAAGCTGAAGTGTACTCTTTATTAGCAATGATGCGTGGCCTTGAGGGCTTCGTGGTGTGTGTGCATTTTCGACTTGGCAAAGGCCAGGGCTGGCCATAAGAACACAATGTCTGTGTTAAAGAGGAGGCATTTTAATGTCTGACAGGCAAGTGTTTGACATCCCCATGCTCAGGTGGTCAGCATCCATATCAAACTGATGAGAAATTAAGCCCAGGATCACTAACTGAGAGTGTCGGATGTCAATGTGATCTGGAAGAATGCACCGCAGACGATTGAGTCATCTATAAATGGATTCACAGCAGTGGAACGTCATTGACTGCCTTGTCCCAAGTGTGAATTATCTGATTCACAATTGATGCTACACAGAGTGCATAGTTTCTTCTTTAGAGAGCTCTGAAGAAGAGTCATACGGACTCTAACTGTTAACTCTGTTTCTCTATCCACAGATGCTTTCAGACCTGCTGAGTTTTTCCAGTATTTTCTGTTTTTATTTCAGATTTTCAGCATCTGCAGTATTTTGCATTTATGCTTAAGAAACTGGTTGGTCACATCTGCCACCTGTTGCAGGATTTGGCGCCACGGGGATGTGGAGGACATCCAATGCCAATGGCCGTGAAAGTGACAGCAGCACTCAATTTTGATGTCAGTGGCTCCTTTCAGGGCTCCACAGGTGACCTCTGTGGGATATCACAAGCCTCCAACCACAAATGCATCCATGAGGTCATGGATGCCATCTTCATGAGGGCACACAACATTGTGCATTTCGCCCAGGATCAGGACAGCCAGAAAGCAAGAGCAATTGGATTTGCCCAGATCCTGGGTTTTCCACAGGTGCAGGGTGCCATCTACTGCACTCAAGTGGTGCTCAGGTCTCCATCACAACACATGGTCAACTACATCAACCACAGGGGCTTCCATTAGCTGAATGTGTAGCTGTCCACGACAAATGCAATCTGCAGGTCTGTGCATGGTTTCTAGGGAATGTGCACGACTCCTACATCCTCAGTTGGTCACAGATCCCTGACAAATTCCAGGGTCCACAGAAGTTGCAGGGTTGGCTCCTTGGGGACAAGGGCTACCCGTAGAGGATGTGGCTGATGACACCCATGCAGCGGCTTCAGACTGCAGTAGAGCGAAGGTATAACGAGGCTCATGCTGCAACTTGTAACTTGGTGGGGCAAACCATCAGGATGCTGAAAATGGGGCTCCAGTGCCTGGACCGGTCTGATGGAGCTCTGGAGGAGCTGGAGGTCTCCTCCAATGAGGAGGACGCTGATGGGAGTGAGGTTGACAAGGCCCTAGAAAGCGGCGATGATGGGGATGAGCAACTCGTACTGGTCAAATGAGGCAGGCACGCTCAGAAGGCCCTCTTAGCTGCTAGATTTGTGGAGGATGATGACGACATGCAGTGAGGAGACACCATAAGATCCTCACATTGCATCTGTGAACATTTGACTCCAGTCTGGCTTACAGCAGCGCACATACCCTCCGTGACAATGCTCCTGTCACTGAGACACAGTGGAGGCCCTAATCGTCACTCGATTGCAGGAGGATGATGACAACATGCAGTGAGGACACTCCATAGATCTTCACATAACCTCTGAGAATGTCTGACTCCTGTCTGGCCGAGGGCAGCTCACTTGTGCTCTGTGATCAGGGTCATATCATAGAGATGCAGCCATGAAACTTTAGAAGCACCTGATCCTTTGTCCACCTTCAGCACCTGACCCCTTCAGGAACACAGCATCACTGGTCACAGATACTGAAGAAATGAGGGCACACAGAGAGAATGACAGAACTCTGTGATGCCTGCCCACTACATTAGGGCAGCAATGACGAGCACCGTTGAGGTGTAGGCATCAGTAATGTGTCCAAGGAGTGTGAGGCCAGACCATCACTTTGGTCTGAAGGCTGCACAAAAACAGGGAAGAGCCCCTGGATTGAGACGCCTGCCTTTATCTTGTGCAGAAAGGTTTCACATCTGAGTGACACAAACAGTGCTCACCAGAACAAGGAGCCATTCTTGGTTCTGATGAAGAGTCATACAGACTCGAAACGTTAACTGTATTCCTCTCCGCAGATGCTGTCAGACCTGCTGAGTTTTTCCAGCTACTTTAGTTTTTGATTCAGATTTCCAGCATCCGCAGTATTTTGCTTTTATTCTTGGGAGCTTATTGATAATACTGAACAATATGTAAAAGTGATTAACACCCATGCCCAGGCTGGCACCGCGGGGACTGGGGTGGTTTGTTGACTCCTTTAATCATATTTTGGTTTAATGTTTGTAAGTTTCCTTTAAAGTTTTTCCTTGATTTTTACAGCTGACCTGAATTAGGGGCTGTGCTTGATTTATCCCTTGTTATTGTTAATTTAGTTAATTGTTTTGACTCTACAAGAGTTACATCTTCTTAACTTTCCTAACCCTGCCGCTACGTCTTGGTGCTCCCCGGATATCCACATCGGAGGTGGAGGCAGCCTGCTGACCACAACAACCTGTCTGTGATGACTTTGGCGGGCGTCCTCTGGAGGGCCAAGACCTGAAGGGCACCGGCCTGCTTTCGGGGTCCTGCTGTGTGGCAGTTTTGCCCTCCTCGGCCTGTGGAACTGGAGCTGCTGAGGTCACAGGAAGAGGGGATTCAGATGGCTGGACACTCCCAGAGTCACCTGGATGGATGGCCCCGGGGGGCCATCTGTTGTTCCTCCTCCCTGTGAGTGCCCAAGGGCCCCAGGCTGACTCCTTGAGGAGAAGTGGTAGCTGGAGTGAGATCGAGCTGACCCACACCCCTCTCGCATACATACTGTTGGAGACCAGCCATGGTGTCAGCGATGGAGTTCAGCCCACGCAGCAGTGCCACCCTGCCAGTGTTGACCTCGGTGCATTGGCATGCTGGCGCTATCACCTCAGCCTGAAGACGGATGGACTCCTCCATCATGCCTTGCAATCTGAGGTGTGCAGTGGACATCCCTTCCTGATGTTCCTGAGCTTGCCTTTGCAGCTCCAGCAACTGTGACATGACTGAGTCTAGAGGCTCGTCATCTGACTTGAACTCAGCAAATTGCTGGCCTCCAGCAGTCCTCCGAGTGCCAGACACCTGGGAAGTCCCTGCCACCACCTGCTGTGGACAGTGTGATGTTCTCACCAGATTGTGATCCTGAGGATTGTTCTAAAGCTAGGTCCCACCGAGGTGTGTGTCTCTGCGCTGGTGGAGGGTGTGGGTGAATGCTGTGATGGGACTTCAGGGAGGGTGCCTTCAGATTTCTCTTCAGAGATTTCTTTGGGGCTTGATTGGAGGCCCTGCATTGTGGACTCTGTCGGCTGCTTCCAAGATGTGCCTGCGGAAGCAAGGAGAGATAATTAGTGCATGGCAGTGGCTTGTGAAAGAGGACACATCAGTCACAGCATGGATGTCTGATGGATATTGCACTGCTGGATCCTCACTTGGTAGAGCACCACCAACCTCACCGTCAGCACAGGACCGGTCCAGATCCTCGCCGGCCAGCTGGATGGCTCTGTTTTCAAAGTCCCTGAGGAGCTTGATTTCATGCATTCCTCCACCGGTCTGTGACCTCTCCCGGTTGTTGTGTGCCAGCTTTTCCTGCATGAATAGAGCTGGAGAAAGTCTAAGCAGGACGCTTGCCAGGCCAGGTGATAAGTATGCCTGGCATATGGGTGATGAGTGGTCCCATGGATGGGGTGAGGAGTGAATGGTGATGTTCCTTGAGCCAGCAGTGAGTGAGGGCCCTGTGGATGTGTGATGGGTTTGTGAGTGTGTGAGTTGAGAGTGTGGGAAGAGTGACGTAGCATGGCGGAACGGAGGAGATCATTTATCCTCTTGCGGCACTGAGTTGCTGTCCTCGTTTGAAGTACGTTGGCACTGACCACAGCTGCCACCAACTCCCAAGCCTGGTTGGTCACGCTGCTGCCTATCCTGCAGCCAGAGCTGGGGTAGAGGACATCGCGGCAGGACTCCACGGCATCCAAAGGCGTTCTAGTGACGTTTCGCTAAACCTGGGCCTGCAGTCTTTTTGCCTTTTGTGGACATCTTCCCTGCAGCAATTGTTGGCTGGAAGCACTGAGAAGTGTGTGCACAACTGGACTTTAAGTATGGCGGCCGGCATGCCGAAGTGGTAAGGTGATGGCGTGGCGGGCGAATGAAAGCCCACCATCGAAACAGCATGTTTCCTGGGAAAGCATAAGTAATGCGGTGGGTTTGGGATGATACGGCATGAAATCCTGCCATCGTAGCCAGTGGGCCCGCTACCGCACAGTGCAAATCCGGGACGATTCTGTCCCACGTCTTGCGTGCTGCCTATGCATGACGTCTCTGTGAGCCTCTTCCTATGTGTCCAGAGGAGGCCCTCATCAATGACTTGTCAGTAAATGAGGGTTTGGGGGTTTTGTTCCCATGCTGAGAGTACTTGCCCCTGAAATGATGGCCAGTGTGGGGTGCGTAACTTCCCCTCCCCCGCAACATGACTGATTGCTATGACATTGTTTTGGCTGGGCGCTTGGATGTGCTGCTTTCAGCCCAGGTGCTGGGAGCCTCATTCATTGCACTCTAGTACTACACTCTTGGGAATAAACATGAGGGTAAACATTCATTCAGGAAATGAGATTATTTGAGGTGGGCTGGAGGCTTTTCTTCAGTGAACCGTCCAGCGCCAACTTTCTAACAGGTTTCTGGAGCTTGTCCATTTGCCCAATTGCTATGGAGTTCATTATTACTCTGGGGAATTCCCACACTGTGAACAAGGGGTTAAAACAAGGAGACCGATTAGTGCCACTTTGTGGGATTAGTCTCACATGAAGGGACATCATTTCTTCACTTTCCTGATTACCTGCACTGTCATTGAAAGTTTCCTAACATGCCTCAGCTGTGCCTCTCTCCTCATTTGGGATTGCACTGTTCAGTTGCACCAATGTGATTAGCACCCCCTCAGTGCATGCAGCTACCATCCAATGCACCCTCAGAGTTCTCACCAGCAGGGCTTCTCCTCATTTTAATTTTGCACTGCACCATCACAGCAGATTTGAAGATGGTGGTGCAGGACTCTCACTGCCAGGTCAGCTTTGACCCTCCCTGTGTGAGTATGGAAACTCCTCCCATCATCACGGAGGAGCTTCATGTACACCTTTCCCTCCCTCACAGACCTCTCCATCCACCCCTTGCATTGCTCGATCCCGCCATGCTTCTGCTGCATGTCTGTTTGTTAGCCCCTGAACATTTTGAAGCGCATGCACCGATGGCCCATATGGACCTCTTCCCATCCCCACCTTGAGGACACTTACACTGTTCAACATATAACCCCACTCACCATTTCCCCAGTCATGTGTCTGAGTGCAACCTTCCCCACATCTAACCCCCAGTGCAGGCCTAGCCCTGAAGCTCCTTCTCCTGTCTGAGACCACTTGCCCCCCTCCCCTAGTACAGGCCTAACCCTGCAGCCCTTTCCCATGCCTTAGGTCAGTTCCCCCCCTTCCCCATTGCTGCCAACTCTGCAGGCCATTAAAAGCCACCCCCTACCTTACTGCTGCTCTGGTAGGTACAGACTTGCCTGTGACGCCCTGCTGAAAGTGATGTGGTGCTACCTGCGAAGTATGGCACTGATTCCTGTGAGCACTGTGTGATGCAAGGTGGGCAAACTAACCTTGAAGTGAGGAGTGAGGTGCAGGTTGCCAGGTGCACATTGCGTATATGCTGTTGTGACACACGTCGTTCTAATGGCACACCAACGTGCCCTGATGATCCACCGTGGGGGATGATTCCAACGAGCAGGGCTTATAGTGAGATGCAAATGTATTAAAATGATGTTCCTGATGTGCTGCGGAGGGAAACGTGACCCACCATTGACAGACGGAACGGATGATCGCAAACTGGTTTCATGTCAACGTAAAACTGTTTTTTGCCCTTCTCGCAATATTTTATGCTCCCGCCCACCATAACGCCCACCGTGAACAGACTGTAGGTTGTGCATTGGACTTATCAGTCATCTCAGAACCCATCGACCTGGAACGGAAGCAAGTCATCCTCGATCCCGAGGGACTTTCTAAGGAGAAGAAGATCGATCTAATTTTCCTATTCACCGGAAAATCCTGGCCAGTGAGTCTAAAGGCATAAAAGGGGATGCTCTTGCCATTTAATTGATTTCCAATTGCTTGTAATTTGCGTGAGTGGGGGAGCTCACAGTGGTGAATCACTTACAGCAACTTGTGGATTTCCACATTTAACTGTGTATGTACTGTCTCCAGAAGCTGCTGTCAGTTTCAGAGGAGTAATGATAGTGAACGTTAATAGTTTTACCTTTATTACTACCGCAAAATCTAGTAGCAACAGAAAATGTGTGATAGCATATCAGTGAATAGGAAAATTAGATCGATCTTCTTCTCCTTAGATAGTCCCTCGGGATCGAGGATGACTTGCGTCCATTCCAGGTGGATGGGTTCTGAGATGACTGATAAGTCCAATGCATGACCTGCAGTCTGTCACATGTGGAGCAGGTGGTGCTTGAACGGTTGGGCAGATGAGGTGTTTGGAGGTTTATGTGCTCTCTCCAACACCACAGCTTTGCTTCTATGTTTTTCCAATGAAGTCTCTTGATGTGTTCAGTACTATTCTGAATAAACTTTCTCCATTTTGGTTGGTCACAAGCCAGGGATACCCAATAGTTGACGGGGATGTTTGATCTCTTCAGGGATGCTTTGAGGACATTCCTAAAGCATTTCCACTGTCTTCTTGAGAATCCTGCCATGACTGAGTTCCAAGTAGAACTGTTGCTTCGGGAGTCTGGTGTCAGGCATATGAACCACATTTTCCATCTAGTGGAGCTGGTTTTGAGTGATTGGCACCTAGATACTGGCCGAGCTGGCTTGGGGGAAGGATGCTGCTATTTGACTGCCTTTCTTGCCACTGGATTTGGAAGATCTTGCGAAGGCACCTCTGATGGTATGCCTCCAGTGCTTTGAGGTGCCTGCTGTAGGTTGTCCATGTCTCTGAAGCATATAGGAGCATAAGGCTCACTGCTGCCCAGTAAACCATGACCTTAGTCTCAAGTTTGAGAACTTAAGCCTCAAATACTCTTTTCTCAGTTGGCTGAAAGCTGAGCTGGCACATTGGAGGTGATGATGAATTTTGTTGTTTATGTCTGCCTTCATCAGGAGGAGCTTCCCAAGAGATGGAAAACCATTCACAAGGATCTCGCCATTGATCTTAATTGAGGGGAGAGGTGTTGTGCTGTGGGAGCTGGTGGAAGAGTACCTTAGCTTTTTGCGTGTTTTGCGAAAGGACTATTTTCTCATATACGTTGGAGAAAGAGTCAACAACGACCTGGAGCTCGGTTTCTGAGTGAATGCACACATAAGTGCCAGAGTGCAGAACAGGTGGCCAACCCACTGCCACCTGTTTTCTGCTAAACATTAAACTTTACCGCATTTAATAAATGAAAAGAAAAGTCAGTTGCAGTGTATAATGGGGAAGTGATCTGCTGCGGTTCATTTAAGCTATTTAATAAGTCTGAAATGCTCACTGTGCTTGGAGCATGTGCCAGGAACCAGAGGTCTGAGGCTTATCTGAAATTAGGCCTCGGGCTGTATCTAAATCATATCATTGAACATCCTGAGGTATTTGACCAGTTTACTGTGAGTCAATTTGGGCCAGCTGCATCTTTGGTCTGCAGTATTGTTGATCCTCCTGGCTCCACATAAAGGAAAATTCACATTAAAATCCTGGCTTTCTTTTGGAATCTTTAGCAGTCCCTTTAAGGTTAAACCACAGAAAGAGCCAAAAAAGCTAAGCAGAGCATGTCCAATGCACTTTCTGCTCAGTTTGTGACTAATTTTGGAGGAACCCTTAAACAAGCTTTAGCATTTAGCATATTGAGGATTCTAATGCTTATTTAGCAACAATTATAACAACAAGTTGTATTCATATAGTTACCATAGTAACATCCCAAGGTACTTCACAGGAGCTTTGTCAAATAAAATTTGATATGAAGCCACATAAGTAAATATTAATGCAAAATCTTTGTCAAAGGGGCAGGTTTTACGGAGTGTTTAAAGGAGGGGGTGGAGAAGTAGAGTGGCAGAGAGACTTAGAGGGGGAATTCCAGAGCTTTGGACCCTGGCAGTTGAAGGCAAGTCCACCAGTGATTAAAATCGGGACGTTCAAGAGGCCAGAATTAGAAGCGTGCAGATAATTGTGGAGAGGGCTGGAGTACAAGGTCTGTTAGGATTAAGTTGCTTCTTAATGTATATAAAGAGGGTGGCACGGCAAATCCACCATAGAATGGGACAAAAATGCACAAGGAAGAACTACTTGGGGGGCAATCTCAAGTAGTGGCATTGCTTTCTTTAAACAGCAAAGAATACAGCAGCTAAGGGGTAAAGGGCAAGCTAGAAAGACTGGCAGTCCTTACAAAATCAGATAATTCATCCTTGCCTGCACTGTGGAAAGCCATGCTGGTCTGCAATCGGGCTCCATAGCCACGTTAGAACGCACAGCAGATGGCCATCTTCACTAACCAACGAAAGAAGACAGAGATTTTTAAAATATCCTCAGAGTAGCATAGGACACACTCAAATGTAACAGCAAGGCACAGAAAATCTACTGTGAAGACTGACACAAAAGAAGTGGGCGGAATTTCCATTTTTGAAATGAAATCCGGTAGCGGGTGGGTTTCATGGCGCGAATCCCGCTGCTCGGAATGGCAAGAAATCGTGCCTGATTCCGTGCTTCGAAGTTCATTAATTATGCACTGGATAGTATCTCAGCAAATCACCTGACGGGTCGGGAGCTTATTTGTCCAGCTGCCGTTACTTGGCGGGATTGAAGATCTGGGCATCATATTTAATCGCCAGCTGAGCGCACACATCTCACTCTCTCCAACCCACCTGTCTTTAAGACACGCATAGAGATGTCTTCAAGCCAAAAGAAGAAGGCTGCAAGCCTCAAGAAGAAGGTTGCACCCCACTTCAGCAACGAGGCCCTCCAGGCCATGATCAGAGGAGTGCGGGTGCATAGGAATGTCCTATATCCACCCTGGGAGGCCATCGCAGGGGACGTCTGCATGGCTGGCAACCGCATCTGAAACGGTATCCAGTGCAGAAAGAGGATGAATGATCTCCCCTACTTTGCCAAGGTAAGTGATCTTCAACTCCCTCCAATGCCATACTCTCATCATGGCATCATGTAATCAGAGGACTACTCTCATCAGGGATCTCACACAATCATTAGCGGGGCACACGTATCACCACTGATTGTATCAAGGAAACTTTCACATCACCACCATCCCATCTACCATGCTGTGCATTCTCCATCCTCAGACCTGCTGGGTAGAGCTCACCACACACAGGGGGCGTGCATTTTTCCCAACCTCTGCTCCATCCCTTATCATCACATGCCTTTCTTTTGTCTTCATCCAAGGCAAGCTTGCCCACAACAGGCAAAAAGATTGCAGACCAGGGGAGGGACGGACAACATCGTCACCCTTACGGAATTCGAGGAGGATGCTGCCGAGATCACTGGGGAGGACAGGGATTGCTCCTGTGGGGAAGGGGAGAGCGGATTATCTCAGCAGCCTAGTACAAATCATACCTCCATCAGCTCATCACATCCTGACAATCACAGTGAGTGACATGCAGTCTTATAATTCTTTTGCTCACCAACTGAAACTCTATTCTCTATCTTACAGGCACCAGCAGATCAAGGCCCACAAGGCAACCCACCATACGTACAAGCCACCAGACCACGTCTGAAGAGGAAGCTCTGGAAGAACCGTCACAGTGTTCACCTGCAACCTCCACCAGGGTAGAGACACACAACTTGGTGGGGCATGGTTCTACATTAGGCTTAGGCTCACTTTCTGGAGAACACCTCACTGACACAGTTGAAGGCAGGAACAGCCCAGGTCTCTGGTACTCAGAGGGCTGCTGGAGACCAGCCACCCACTCAGTCCGAGTCAGATGATGAGCCTCTGGAAGCAGCTGCTAACTCAATGCTGGAAATGCAATGACAGGCGGCGGAACATCAGGCAAAGATTGCGGACTGTGAGATGCCACACAGGTCCCCTTTCAATCCCTGGAAAGACCCACAGGCAAAAAAATTGAGCATGGCAGTCACCTTTAAAGCCACTGACAGGGGATACCCTCCAACCCCATATGACGTCAAGTCTTCACAAAGAATGTGGCAGATGTTATCTACCAGAGCTCGGGACATGTGCAGACAAGCGTGGCATTGTCTCTCACTCATTTGTAAATAGGAGAGTCTTCTTTGGTATGCCCTAGGTTTGGCAAATTGCTTCCGTTGTCTGGGTCTCTCCTCCTGACTCTCTTGCTCTTGCTATGGCTCCCCTTGACCCTAGACCTCAGGTGGGGCCTCCTCCTGGAGCTGCACTTGGTATCGTCTCTCCCTCCTTCACCTCCTCCATTGCATTAGGACCCTCAAAAGGCCTGGATCCATTTTAGCTTTTGCCTTCTCTGAAATGACAGATTGAAAACATTAATGATTAATGAGTCAAGATAGTGAAGCTCACAACATGTTACCTGTGGTAAGTGTAATGGTCTATAGGACTTTCTGCCCTACTTGCGCTGGTCACTGATGCAGCCTTGTCTCTGGGACGCCAGCATACACATCAAGGCGACCAAGATTCCATCCCAGATACTTAACATCAGAATCCCTCAGTGGTATGAGAAGGTCTCAATGAAATGCGCGACCTAACCTAGCTCAGTGCTCCAATCTCTGATCTGACATTGTAATTAACAATAAGTTGTTCATGGTTAATGACTGGATGACCTTTGGCCCATTATGAATGCCAGTTCTAGAGAGCATGTGACTGGCCTCCATTGATGGAATAACATATATGTTGCAGCTGTGCCTCCATACCTATTGCCTGCATTCCCAAATTTTACATTCCTATGTGTTAATGTTGAGATGCAGTGACTGTGATGTGAAGCCATTGATTTCTGAGTATCCCTGTTGCAGCACTGATAAAGGCATTATTTTCCAATGGCTTTCTTCCCAAGGAGGTCTTCCTCCTTTCTCTCTAGTCAGACTCCCATTTATTCCTGTGGCACCAACAAGTTGTGGCACCGACCCCAGAAAGGGCCCCTTAGCCCTGCAGTGTGCTCCTCCCACACAGTTTCAGATCCCTACCATTCTGAATCACTTCTACTTTCGATTTATAACTGCTTCATGACCCTGATAGAGCAAGATGGTGGCTCTGCACTACTATTTTGAAACAAACTTTGATGCTCCCTCTCTCATTGTCTGTGTCCCAGAAATTTACCTAGAACCTCATGATGTGAAGGTAGAGTTCCCTCTTGTTATTCTCCAGCCTCCCCCTGTAATACTGGATCCCATAACTGTTGTGATCGACATTCTTACCTTGCCACCTGAGGCCATAACTACTGAAGTGCCCATGCCCCATGTGGACCTCTACTCTTCCCAACTAGAGTCACCTATCAAGGAGGACCCCACAGGAAAGCTTCACATACCCCCAACCCTTCCCTTTATTATGTGTTTCCCAAATACAAGTTGCAGATGCCTCCCATTATCATCACCCTTCCATCTGCTGCCCAATACAGAGAGAGACAAGCCCATAGACAATGACTTGAGACAGCCCTGCACACCAAGTTGTGCATTATTCCTCTTGAGCACACAGCCTTTGCCCTCCCTGGAGCTGGAGTACACAGTGTTCCCAATGAGTACTCCTGCAGTATTCCCACTGTACTCTATGACTGTCTCCAATCCGTGACTTTTGACTGAGGTCCACATAGCTCCAGGACTGCCTCTACTCTCTGACTGCTTTCCACATAGCCCCAGAAGTGTTTCTCCTCCCTGACTCTTGACTGCAAGCCCCAGACCAAGGACTTTGACTTTCACATAGGTCCCCATTGTCCTCAGGACTGAAGATTACATTGTCTCCCTTCCCAACCCCCCATCTCCTCCCCCATGAGTCTCCATGTGACCCATCCCTCTTGTGCCACAGTAACAACGACCCCCCTTTGCTCTTCCAGAGTTTGCACGCATCCCCTCCCATTCATACATGTGGTACCTCTTTCAGCCCCTTGTTTGTCAGCGTTTCCGTAATTCCTGTCAGGGTCCAGCTTCTCACCGCTCAGTCTACTCTCTGCCTTCTATTGTTCTGCCTCTTCCTCCACCTCCTTGCAAAGCCTTCCTGTCCATCTTTCTTCTATCATTCCCCGTTCCCCCCACAACCCATTGCAAAACTTCCTTCTCCATTGCCCCCCATGTGTTTCCCCTTCCTCCCCCTCCCCAACACCACCCCGGTTGAATTTCTGGTTTCTGAATGTTTAGCTCTGTATGAACACGGTTGCATAGTGGCGTCCTTCTGGGCAGCAGTGGCACCCACTGGGAGCAGACCACACCTAGACTCCCCACACCCCCCCACCCCAGTTGCAATACCAGTCAGTGAAAGTTGAGCCCTGCTTGAGTACCGCTGCACAGTGGTGTCCTTTTGACTACGGAGACAACCACCAGAAGGAGATCAACACTACAGCTCCAGCAGTGTGGTGTTCCACTGGTATCACAACGAGACCGGTGTAGCGCTGTGGCAGGTAGGCCCTGTATGTTGCACTCACCTTGAAGTTGTGAGCAAAGTGAGGTACACCCTGTGCACGCCACTCTTTTTCAAATGGGTTTCAGGCCAACATAATTTCCTGCTGGCGTGACGCAAGATTGGAAGGCAGCACATAATTCTGGCAAGCAGCTGTTTTAATAAGCATTTGTGAGATGGTAATGAATGAAAATAGCATTCTCGCCACCAGGCAGCGGGATACCCGACCTGCCATTAACCTGCCATCGGGAGAATCATAAACTATTTTTACACCGGTGAGTTTCCAACTTTTTGCCACCCAACACGAAACTCCCCCATGAGCAGGATGGGAAAATTCCGCCCAGTTATTCAACAAGTCTGTTATTTCCTAATTATTATTTGCAACATTACCAAGACTTATTTTTCAAGGGCGTACATTACCTTTGATGACCCTTTTTCTTCTGATATAATTGAGGAAAACATTTTATGTTGATAACAACAATTTATATTAATATAGCACTTTTACCTTAATAAAAATTTCCAAGAAATTTCACAGGAGTATTATAAAACAAAATTAGACCATCCACGGTCGTTGACAGGGCCCTCAACCGTGTCCGGCCCATATCCCGCGCATCCTCCCTCACGCCTTCTCCTCCTTCCCAGAAACATGATAGGGTCCCCCTTGTCCTCACTTATCACCCCACCAGCCTCCGCATTCAAAGGATCATCCTCCGCCATTTCCGCCAACTCCAGCATGATGCCACCACCAAACACATCTTCCCTTCACCCCCCTTGACGGCATTCCGTAGGGATCGTTCCCTCCGGGACACCCTGGTCCACTCCTCCATCACCCCCTACTCCTCAACCCCCACTTATGGCACCTCCCCATGCCCACGCAGAAGATACAACACCTGCCCCTTCACTTCCTCTCTCCTCACCGTCCAAGGGCCCAAACACTCCTTTCAAGTGAAGCAGCATTTCACTTGCATTTCCCCTAACTTAGTCTACTGCATTCGTTGCTCCCAATGCGGTCTCCTCTACATTGGAGAGACCAAACGCAAACTGGGCAACCGTTTTGCGGAACACCTGCGGTCTGTCCGCAAGAAAGACCCAAACCTCACTGTCGCTTGCCATTTTAACACTCCACCCTGTTCTCTTGCCAACATGTCTGTCCTTGGCTTGCTGCATTGTTCCAGTGAAGCCCAACGCAAACTGCAGGAACAGCACCTCATCTTCCGACTAGGCACTTTACAGCCCTCTGGGCTGAATATTGAATTCAACAACTTTAGATCTTAAACTCCCCCTCCCCCCATCTCCACCCCGTTTCTTTCCACCCCCCCCCCCCCGCTTTTTTTTCAATAATTTATATAGATTCTTCTTTCCCCACCTATTTCCATTATTTTTAAATCTAAAACTAAAACCTTTAGTCTTTCCACCCCACCCCCACTAGAGCTGTACTTTGAATATCCTGTCTTCCATTCTTAATTAGCACTTTTCTCAGACAAAGACCACCACCTTCAACACCTCTTTGACCCTTTTGTCTGTGACATCTTTTGATTATCTGCTCATCTCCACAATCATCACACCACACCCTCAATGTGTCTCTTCCCCCCCTTTTCCGCCCCCCCCCCCCACCCCCCCCACCCCACCTCCCAACCCACCTTAAACCAATTTATATTTCTCCCTTCTTCTAATCTATGCTCCAGTTCTGCCGAAGGGCCATGAAGGCTCGAAACGTTAACTGATTTCTTCTCCGCCGATGCTGCCAGACTTGCTGAGTTTTTCCAGGTAATTCTGGTTTTGTTTTGACCAAATCACATAAGGTGATCTTAGGGCAGATGGGCAAAAATTTGGAAAAAAAGGTAGGTTTTTAAAAAATTTATTTGTTCACAGGATGTGGGCATTGCTGGCTAGGCCAACATTTATTGCCCATCCCTAATTGCCCTTGAGAAGATGGTGGTGAGCCATTGCTTTGAACAACTGCAGTCCATGTGGTGTGGCTACACCCACAGTGCTGCTAGGAAAAGAGTTCCAGTGTTTTGACCCCACGACAGTGGAGGAACGGTGATATATTTCCAAGTCAGGATGGTATGCGTCTTGGAGAGGATCTCGTAGGTGGTGGTTTTAAGGAGTGTCATAAAGGAGGAAAGCGAGGTAGAGAGGCAGAGAGATTTAGGGAAGGCATTCCAGAGCTTAAGGCTCAGGCAGTTGAATGCACAACCACCAGTGAAGTGTACCTGGGATGATCAAGGGGCCAGAATTAGATCTTGGAGGATTGTGGGGCTGGAACAGGTTACAGAGGCAGGAAGGAGTGAGGCCATGGACAGATTCGAAAGCAATAACAGGAGGCCAGTGTAAGTCAGCAAGCACAGGGCTAATGAATGAATGGGACTTGGTGTGGATTAGGATACTAGCAGCAGGGTTTTGGATGGCTTCGAGTTTACAGAGGGTAGAAAGTGCGAACCTAGCTGGGATTGCAATGGAATAGGGAAGTCCTGAGGCATCAAAGGCATAGATAATGGCTTTAACAACAGATAAGCTGAAGCAAGCTTGAATAGTAAGCAAAATATGGTGTACTCTGGAATATTTACCTCGTAACTATGTCTCTGTGAAGGTGATTAAATGTAAATCATTTATCTCTATTTGTGCCACTAGTTCATCTTATTGCAGATTCTTCACGCATTTAAACAATGAATCTTTAATTTAAATGTTTTACTTCTAGCCCCTGCAACGTCCTTATTCGCCGATGCACAAATTTTGTTAAACTCTCTATACCTTCCTGATCCACTTTTCTTGTCTTTACCCACATTGCTATTTTTTCTTTAGATTTCTAAATCTCCCTTCGTCCGAAACCTTCCCCCCCACCCGTCTACAGCCCTAGTTATATGATTGGCCAGGGCACTGGTCCCAGCCTGGTTCAAATGGAGCCCATCACAACAGAATAGCTCACTCTTTCCTGAGTGCTGATGCCAGTGCCCCATGAATATAATGCCCTTCTTCCCACACCACTCTTTGAACCACTTTACCTGGAATGAAGTGTCCAGGTCAGCCTCCCCTGATGCCCCGCAATGTCCGCAACTCAGACTCTAGCTCAGTAACTCTGAGTTGAAGTTGCCTCAGCTGCAGACACTTTCTGTAGATATGGTTGTCCAGGATTGCATGCATTCCACAGATTCCCACACATTGCAGTCACAGCACACCACCAGCCCTGCCATTTCTGTCCAACTTTATTTATTTAATTAGTCAATTCATTAATACTTTACACAGCTAAATTAATAGAAAGTTGAACTCACCTAGCTTGGAGACAAGGAGTGAAACTCGCCATCTACTGGAGGTTGAAAGGTTAGAGGTTGTCCCTTCGCACCGAATTTCCACCCGAACCAAATTCCCAACTACTCACTCAATCGACATCTCACTCAGGTGTAGTCTCCTTCCCGCGCACCCCTTTCTCTGTGTGGGTTTTTAGACTTAGACTTTCTGTGGTGAGTTTAGTTTGCAGATACCTCACAAATATAGTGACTTCACATTGTTCAATTCATTTCAATGGTGCCCAGTCAATGAGGTGCTACTTTTGCAAAGCTAACGGCAGAGCGACACAACTCAGACCACAACTTTTTGATATTGAGTTTAACCACACATCTGCCTTTTGCTTGAAATTGCTGTAGCATTTGCCATAAGTAATGGTAGCTGCTATAAGCTTCATCGTTATTTTGATAGCAAAATTTAAACCAATATTATTGTCAAAGCAATTTTTGAAAACTGCTAATTATTATAAACAAAGTGCTGAATTCTTAAACAGGAAGAGTGTGTCTCTATAGTAAAGGCAGTCAAAGTTAAATGTGAGCTTCACACATTCACATCAGACTTTCATTTTATATACTTGTGTAAAAGTCAGTTTCATGTAAAAGTTGACCCCATGATTTTTAGCCCAAAAAACTGTAGTTTTCATATAAAAGTCGACCCTAATTTTTCAGGGATCAAATCAAAAATTTCAAAACCAAAGTATAATCTTTACGATCACTTCAAAAACCTCAATTCATTATTCATTAAAACAGTTACACATACCATACTTCCTCCAGTTCGTACTTGTCAATTAAGGCAGGAAGAATGTAGATGGATTTTGATTTTTGGAGGGAGAAACTAACAATTCGGAGAAGAGTAATAAACAGCACATGGAAACAGGATGTAGGGAGCAACTTCCAGAGCAAACGTTAAATAAATGAACCCACCGGTCTTGTGTCTTCAATCACCGCCTTCAGCCTTCCTAGGGAGGCTCAGGCCTTGCCAATCGAGCCTTTGTAAATGCTGGTTCAGTGCAATCCCCCTCCACCAAGGCTGGGGTCAAGGGTTGAGAGCGCTCAGTGTGATATTTTCCCTTCCCTTCCCTTCCCCTGACGCCTGAGCAGCACTGAAACCACAGGGCCAGCAGGCGCTGCTGCTTCCCCTCCTGGGGTGTGGGGGTTGGGGGAGACTCCTAATAAAATCATAGAGAGGGAGAGACAATCAATTGCTGGTATGGGCACTGCTTTCTCCATTACCTTGTGCATTCTTAAGACAGCCATGTTGGTGTGCTGTGCGAATGTGTTTTGGTTGAAAGTAAGCCTCTCAAAAACAGTACCTATGTAAAAGTCAACCCCTTAACTGTTTGCCAAAAACAAGGGACTCAAAAATTCAATTTTTGCACAAGTTTATAGAGTAACCTTTTAAAGCAAATGTAACGTGATGATGATAATAATAGTAATAATAATGAAGATGATGATGCCTTCCCTGCACCATTGTGGTCAATTTTATTCTTAGTGCATTATTTGTGCCAGTAAAATGTTGTTTCTCTCCCTTTTTGTGTAGTTTGCTTAAATAACATGTTTTCAGTATGAAAAAATTCCTCATTTAGTCCATTACTGCCTGTAAATAATATTACTTGGTGTGGTGTTATATACTAATATTGCATAAGATACTGTTTCTTCCATCATTTTGGCATGATATGAATTAAACCAATGTGGTGATTGTATTCAGGTAGAGGACATTAATTGGGGACTCATCTGTGCTCATAGGGATAGGCTATAACTGTGGTTTTGGGGCTTTAAGATCCATAATAAGTAATGTGTGTCTCTACAAATAAAAGCTTCTGAGTGGCTCCAGGCTTCTATTCTTCATCACCCGGCTATCTGCATTCTAACACAAGGAACATCAGATCCTCATTTTAAAGCTATATAAAAGAGGCTTTCTAGCACACTGATTGAATTGCATTGCAACTTGCATTGTCACAAGCTGATTATGTGTGCTGAGAATAAATAATTAAGGAGGAAAGAGTATATCTGTTGCACCTACTTTGTCTGCACCATCAGTCTTTTTCATATTGTTGTCAATAATGTATAAATCTGATATAGATCTAGATCAACCATGGAGCTATCAATCCTTACTCATTTTGTTCCAAATTTTGTTTTATCTGATTCATGAAAATAAATAAAAATGAGGGGTCATCCTGGTGAAGCTACAACACAGGAATACTCAAATGCCAAAAGCGGAAGCAGAATGCGATAGACAGAGCTTAGCAATTCCACAACCAACAGATCAGATCTAAGCTCTGCAGTCCTTCCACATCCAGTTGTGAATGATGGTGGACAATTAAATAATGAAGGGAGAGCCCAGCATATCAGTGCAAAAGACAAGGCTGAAGCATTTACAATCATCTTCAGCCAGAAGTGCCAGGTGGATGATCCATCTTGACCTCCTCCTGAGGTCCCGAGCATCACACATGCCAGCCTTCAGCCAATTTAATTCACTCCACATGATGTCATGAAACAGCTGAAGGCACTGGATAGTGTAAAGGCTATAGGCCCTGACAATATTCCACATTCCAGAAATAGTAATGAAGATTGTGCTTCAGAACTAGCCACGCCCCTAGCCAAGCTGTTCCAGTACAGCTACAACACTGACATCTACGCGGCAATGTGGAAAATTGCCCTGGTATGTTCACAAAAAGCAGGACAAATCCGACCCAGCCAATTACTGCCCCATCCGTCTACTCTCGGTCATCAGCAAAGTGATGGAAGGTGTTATCCCCAGTGCTATCATGCAGTACTTACTCAGCAATAACCTGCTCACTAATGCTCAATTTGGGTTCCACCAGCGCCATTCAGCTCCTGACCTCATTACAGCCTTGGTCCAAACATGGACAAAAGATCTGAACTCCAGAGGTGGTGAGAGTGTCTGCCCTTGACATCAAGGCAGCATTTGATCAGGTGTAGCATCAAAGAGCCCAAACAAAACTGAAATCAATGGGAATCAGGGGAAAACCCTCCACTAATTGAAGTCGTACCTAGCACAAAGGAAGATGGTTATGGTTGTTGGTGGTCAGTCATCTCAGACCTAGACCACCACTGCAAGAATTCTTCAGGGAAGTGTCCTAGGCCCAACCATCTTCAGTTGCTTCATCAATGACATTCCTTCCATCATAAGGTCAGAAGTGGGGATGTTTGCTGATGATTGCACAATATTCAGTGCCATTTGTGACTCCAGTTCAAATAAACATTAAGACATTGACAAAGGAGATAACAAAAAGAGCAACTTATTATAACCATTAGAAGATGTCAGCCAGGCAAAGTTAACAATTCACTTCAGTTATTGAAACAGAACCTCCTTCTTAGCTAACGCTTTTATTGATCTGGACTCACAGTCAAGCCTCACTATGCATGCATGAGGACAGTGCCAGACTGGGGCGACCTAGGCGGGGAGTTAAAAAGAACATAGCAGCTATGTTATGGGATGGATTTTTAATTTATGATTGGTTCTATCTATCCCTCAAAATCAGTGAGGTTCTTGAAACGCTGAGGTCAAGTGTTCATAGATTTATAGAATATATAGTACATGCAATTGTACTTAGGCATGCACTTAAAATATAGTTCTATACCAGAGAGTTGGGATCTAAAATGGGTTGCAGTTCAAAGCTCAGCGTTTAGGTTGATTACTCCCTTAAAAATTCTTATTATAATTTGGCACTATTTTTGCTTCTCTTGCCCCTACTAGGTGACCCTTAGTACATTTATTACATTACGTTGTTACATCAAAAGATAAAGCCAACTCCATATAAGGAGAAACTAATAACATCCTATATCTTATCAATAATTCAGTTAATTGCTCCCTACACTCTCCTTGTCGTTGAGCTAAGAGCTCAGTATGATTCCCTGTCTTTGATTGTCTTATCATACATTCCTTTCTTGTTGCATTTAATTGCATCATGTGAATCTATTACTAAGCTTTCCTTTGATCCTGAATTCTCAGCAATGATTGCAAAACCTAATTTTAAAAAAATAAGCCCAGAATATGCTGGGAAAAAAAACAGCATGTGAGCGTTGAAGATCATTGTTGTGAGTAAAATGGCCAGCAATTTATGATGAGGAAGAGAAATTCCTTGAATTACGAATCACCAGAAGTTTCTGCAAGATTAGCGCCACATTACTGTTAGTTTTGCACTTAATTTCCCCATGAGTTTCATGAAGGTGCTGCACTTGCACATTGAAAGCTCATTGTACTTACTACAAAGTTAAGCCTACTAATTAATAGCGTAAAAGGACCTTTTTGACAATGTGATAATTGTTAATGATTGACAATCAACATCACTGGCCCAGAAAATAAACAATTGAATTGCTGGAAATTTAAACATCGCAGCCTGGAGTTAACATTTGGTTTTGCTGGCTTTTCATTGCAGTTTGCCCAAAATTGGTGTAACTGGTACAAACAATCATGCAATTTTAATTGTAAATTATGTTCAGCCCAACTCAGGCTTCTGAGACCTTTAACACTAGTACATCATCCTAGAAGCACATGCCACAAACAGTGGCCTTCAAAAAAAACCTAATATCCATATGCCTCAGTTCATATTCACACACTTAGTACTCCCTCATACCCACTTCTCACAGCTTGCACAGAGTACCAGCTATTCAACCATGGGAACCATATCACATCTAGCAACTTGTGACTGGGCATCCATGTAGGCCATCAGTAGCAGCAGAATTATACTCAAACAGAATCTGTAAACTCTTGGCCCAGCATATCCCCTCCTCTACCATTACCATCAAGCCAGGGGATCAACCCTGGTTCAATGAAGAGTGCAGGAGGGCATGCTAGGAGCAGCACCAGGTATACCTAAAAATGAGGTGTCAACCTCGTGAAGCTATAACACTACTTGTGTGCCAAACAGCATAAGCAGCAAGTGATGGACAGGGCTAAGCGATTCCACAACCAACGGATCAGATCTAAGCTCTGCAGTCCTGCCACTTCCAGTTGCGAATGATAGTGGACAATTAAACAACTCATTGGAGGAGGAGGTTCCACAAATATCTCCATTCTCAATGATGGAGCCCAGCACATCTGTGCAAAAGATAAGGCTGAAGCATTTGCTATAATATTCAGCCAGAAGTACCAAGGGGATGATCCATCTCAGCCTCCTCCGGAGGTGCTATCAAGCAGCACTTGCTTAGCAATAACCTGCTCACTGACGCCCAGTTTGGGTACCGCCAGGGCCACTCAGCTCCTGACCTCATTACGGTCTTGGTTTAAACATGGACAAAAGAGCTGAACTCCCGAGATGAGGTGAGAGTGACTGCCCTTGATATCAAGGCAGCATTTGACAGAGCATGGCATCAAGGAGCCCTAGCAAAACTGGAGTCAATGGGAATCAGGGGGAAAACTTTCCGCTGGTTGGAGTCATACCTAGCACAAAGAAAGGTGGTTATGGTTCTTGGAGGTCAGTCAACTCAGCTCCAGGACATCACTGCAGCAGGGCAGTGTTCTCGGCCCAACCATCTTCAGCTGCTTCATCAATGACCTTCTTTCCATCATAAGATCAGAAGTGGGGATGTTCGCTGATGATGGCACAATGTTCAGCACCATTCGCGACTCCTCAGATATTGAGACAGTCCATGTCTAAATGCAGCAAGACCTGGACAATATCCAGGCTTGGGCTGACAAGTGGCAAATAACATTTGCACCACACAAGTGTCAGGAAATGACTGTCTCCAACAAGAGAGAATCCAACCATCACCACTTGATGTTCAATGGCATTACCATCACTGAATCCCCCAATATTAATATCCTGGGCATTATCAGTGACCAGAAACTGAACTGGACTAGCCATATAAATACTGTGGCTACAAGAGCAGGTCAGAAGCTAGGAATCCTGCGATGAGTAACTCACCTCCTGACTCTGCAAAGCCTGTCCACCATCTGCAAGCACAGGTCAGGAGTGTGATGAAATACTCCCCACTTGCTTGGATGAGTGCAGCTCCCACAAAACTCAAGAAGCTTGACACCGTCCAGGACAAAGCAGCCTGCTTGTTTGGCACCACATCCACAAACATTCACTCCCTCCACCACTGACACACAGTAGCAGCAGTATGTACCATCTACAAGTTACACTGCAGGAATTCACCAAGGCTCCTTCAACAGCAACTTCCAAACCCACAACCACTATCATCTAGAAGAAAAAGGGCAGCTGATAGTTGGGAACACCACCACCTCGAAGTTCCCCTCCAAGTCACTCACCATCCTGACTTGGAAATATATCGCCATTCCTTCACTGTCGCTGGGTCAAAATCCTGGAACTCCCTTTCTAACAGCACTATGGGTGTACCTACACCACATGGACTGCAGCGGTTCAAGAAGGCAGCTCATCATCACCTTCTCAAGGGCAACTAGGGATGGGCAATAAATGCTGGCCCAGCCAGTGAAGCCCACATCCCATGAATGGATTAAAAAAAACACAAACACATTATGTCACACTGACGCACTTTCCTCTCTGCTGCAGGGCAAGGCATTGTATAACTGGAGTCAGCAGCAGCTAATGAGGGGAAAATGTGACTACATGTCCTTATACTGATTGAAGAAAGGTGCTCGCCATCATTGGAGTGACAATAACTGAACCTGTGGCCAGTGGCATCACCGAAATCATTGAAGTTGAGAGTATATTCACACCTAATACTCCCTTCCACATCCAGTGCCCCCTCATTCCACACTCTCATCTGGTTTATAGGCTGCAGATGGTGTAAGTATACAGTTCTTGCTTTTCCCTCCTTCCTGTCACCACAATGCTACCTTGTGCCTTCCTTCTTTCAGATACATAAGAACTGCAACCTGGCCAGACAGTGGTGGAAGAGAAGAAGGTAGAAGAGCAGGAAGACAGCCTTGAGGAAGAAAAAATATCACTCACTCTCATACTCTCAGCCACCAGCTCAGATACTGATGCTGTACATAATTTAGAAGATAGTTTAGAGGCAGGATCTGCACAGGGTGAGACATTGGGCACGGCAGGATCTGCACAGGGTGAGACATTGGGCATGAGTGTGCTGCAGCCAGACCAGGGAACAACTGTCAACTTCCTGGAGGGCAAGGCCGAACACAAGTTCTACTGCAGAGGACTCAGAAGAGAACTTTGAAAGGACAGCCTGTAGAAAATGGATGATGGATATGTACACCGAAATGCTTGGCGCTTTGCCAGGCTTACTAGAAAGCCTGTGGTCACTATCTAGGAGCATAGAGGAGTCTGGCACCAACTTTGCATGGGGCTTTGCAGAGAGCTTGGAGCCCATCCTTTCTAACATGGAAGTAGTGGCAAACTCCATTAGCACAATTGTGGACTCAACAATAGAGCAGCCTTTGATAGTTGATGTATCAGCTTCCATTGCAGCACAAACAAAAGACACCAATGCCTGATAGCTGCAGTGGAAACTCAGAGTGAAGCCATGCAAGTTCAGTTGCTGCCATGCAAGCTTAGACTGCTGCTCTCATAGCTACAGGTACCAGTGTGG
Organism: Cetorhinus maximus; assembly: GCF_964194155.1. Lineage (NCBI taxonomy): Eukaryota > Metazoa > Chordata > Chondrichthyes > Lamniformes > Cetorhinidae > Cetorhinus > Cetorhinus maximus. The sequence continues at coordinate 82,969,885 of NC_135885.1, read as the reverse complement.
AAAAGGGATTTCAGAGTGTTACAGCAGTCCAGCAATCCATACTCCAACATGTTGCTAGAATTACTGAGGTGCTGCCTATTAGAGCGACATTGGTTCTGTGGAGCATAAACCAGCTGAACTCTCTCAGGATGACACCTTTTGTTCTCCCACCACTGCCATTCTGCCAGTGCCCTTGCTACTGTCTGTCAGCCACCCAGCCTAGGCTGCCACTGTCCATTTCTCGGTGATGCTGTCCGAAGCCAGGTCTTGGAGGGTCAGAGTTGTTCGAGGGTGTCCACAAGGCCACCTGCTGTCTTGCCCACTGAAATTCAGCAGTTTTCTGGCAGCAATGCTATAGCCATTGGGATAGAATTGAATACCAACACTGGGACAGGCCAAGGCTCATGGAAAACAGACACTAAGGGAATGCACAAGGGTAATTGTATGAGGAAACCACCTGATCAATGTCTTGGTTTCCATCAGAATCCAGCAGACCTGGTTTACCAAAAAATTCACTTTCTTCTCAACGTAGAAAGGCACACATTGCATGGCTTGGTTCTATGTCTAGTTTTGACTTCTTTGATTACAAATATCCTTGATAACCACTTTTGATGGATAGACAGGTGCAGATGTACTTTCTAGAAGGTGACCACAGTTGGATGAATGTGTTATTTGAACAGAGTATCCTGCCACCAGGTTTTCATCTTCCACTTTCAAAGCAAAACTACAGAGTGATGAGTGATCATTCTCATTCTCATGTTTCTTCTGGTCTAATTGGTTCACTGTGCATTTCATGTGAGCGAGTCCGCTCACCCCTTCCTGGATGTCCTCCTGAAATTCGGCTGGACTATCAATCTGTCAAGAGTGTCAAAAAGTCCCAATCCAGACCTTCATTGCAGTTGATAGTTTCAGAGATTCATTTCTGAAATTACCCTTGTATTCTTGCTGATTGATTTCTTCCATTTTCCTGATAAGATTGAATTCTATACAAGCTCTTCTACTTAGAAGAGAGAATTCCTGATTCTGTAGAACATGCAATGTTTCCAATGTCTGCTTTTCCTTGTACTGGAGTGTTGCCTGTGACTTTCCTTAACTTGTAGTTCAATCCCTTCTGCACAGTATAGCTGGGTTTCTGCTGGCTGCAGGCATTGTGCTGGTAACCATGCTCCTTTGTCTGATAAACCATTACACTCACTCCAGTATCTGGATTAAAGTTAGTGATCTGTCCATTGACATATATAGCTGTGTTTCAGAATGCATAATTGGAGTCATTGATTTCACCCAGGAAACATTTCTGTTCCTCTTCTGGCGGAAATTTTTCAACTTCATTAATAGCCTTACGCATGAAGACTTTTCCTTTGATACCTGTAAGCTTAGAGGTTTTACTTCAGCACATCTTCCCAAAATGGCCAATTCTTCTGCAGCGAAAGCATTCTGCAATGTTTGCAGGACACTGTTTGCGCCTCTGGGTCTTTTTGCTGCCACAACACTGGCAAGGTTTTATGGTGTCCCATACTTTCCCTATGAATTGTATCTTCTTTTCTGATGCTTCTTTTACATTCCTAGGATTAAGAAACTGTATGGTCACTGGAGGTTTCCTTTGCCAATGCTTTTCTTCACCTCTCAGTATTGCCCTGTTCTGTTTACAGACCTTTGTTTGTCTCACCAGCTGCATTCTGAAAAATCAGAAACCCGACCCAAACCCATCACCAACCCACCCATATCCAGCTTTACCAGAGGAGAGTCGGTGGGTGGGTGACCTAAGCGATCGTGGAAGACAGGACATGCAACCTAAGATGCGAATTGGAAACCTGCGCAAGTCCCGACACACTGACCTCTGTGGGATTTGCCGGAAGTTTGAACTTCTGATGAGCAATTCCTTGCTCCCCGGGACCCTCCAATGTCACAGACTCTGAGCTAGAGTCAGAGGTTTCAGGCAGTTCCGATTTACCTGAAATGGTTCCCAAGAAATGTAAGACAGAAAAATCCCAGTCTAACTCCTGGGTAACTATACAACTGACCGCCTAAACACTCAAACTGACCCCCTAAACCCTGATTCCCCCATCGACCTTACCCGACTACCTACACCATCCAACTATCCCCATGACCTGACCTGACTAGCCCCCACCACCCGACTACCCCCTTCAACCTGACCCAACTACCCCCTGATCTGACAACCCCTTTCGACCTGGCCTGACTATCGCCAACCGATCTACCCATTCAGCTACATACCCACTCAACCACCTTGCCTACCTCATCTTACCCATCTGCCACCCTACCCACTTACCTCACCCACCCAATTACCCACTTACCTCACCCACTGTCCACCGTAACACCCTATCCACTTACTCGTTCATCCACTCACACATCCATCCATTCACCCATTCACTAACATTTACACTGCACATTTAAACTTACTCTATGGCCAGAATTTTACGTCTCGCGGGCAGGCGCGTGCTCAACCCAAACGGACATGAAATAGCTCAAGATGACATCGGCAAGAGTCCCAACTTCATCCCACACATGAGCAATCTTGCAGTCGGTGGGCATGTGCGGGCGTTGGATCCACACCCACCAACAATTAAAGGGCCACTTAAGCCCATTAAAAAGGTGATTTCGCACTCGTCGCCCGGGCAAAATGGGCCCACTTTTAACAAAACCTCATCCAAGGGCAGAGTAAAAAGGGTTAGCAGTATTGCCATTGTGAGCAGTGAGGAGTTTAGGAAATAGTTTGCTGCTGGTTTCTCATTTGGACTTGACAGCTTCATCTCTGTTCTGAGCCTCAATGTTAGCATTTCTAGGCTTCATTTCGGGACTCATTGGTGTCTCTAGGCCCCCGGAGAATTTTAACTGTGTTGCCTCTTCCAGGCACCAGACAGCCTTCTGTTACCCTGGTAATGGGGATTGTGCTCTCCACTGGTGGCACCTCCTCCTCTGAGGAAGAGAGAGGCAGAAGGTAGAGGAGGCCAGGTGTCCGAATGCAGCTTTCAGGGGAGCGACCTGTGGCAGGAGAGGCACAGGCACAAGGGGAGCAGGATCAGCAGGTAGTCCAAGGCGGAAGGGGTCACAGAACACGCCACTATCCTACTGCCAGGGTTTATAGGCGGCGATGCAGATACCTCAGCATGCCTGAGGTGCAGTGCCGAAGGAGGCTCCTCCTCTTCAGGGAGATTTTGACCTCCATTTGTCAGATGATTGAGCCTGAGATCAGCTCCAAATGGGGTGGACACCCCATGCCGGAGGCTTTGAAGGTCACAGTGGACTTCAACTTTTATGCCTCTGGCTCTTTCCAGGGGTCAGAGGAGAATCTTTGTGGAGTGTCCCAATGAGGTGTCCACAGTTGCGTCAAGCTGGTGACTGATGCTCTGTTCAGGCGGGTAATGACATTTATTCATTTCCATACGGACGAGGCCAACCAGACTGAGCGAGGGTTTGCATTGATTGCTGAGTTCCCCCACATCCAGGATGCAATTGACTGCACATATGTGGCCATTGAGGTGCCAGCGGGTCAGCTGGGTGCCTTTGTCAACAGGAAGGGCTTCCACTCGATGAACGTCCAGGTAGTTTGTGACCACAAGATGCAGATTCTGCAAGTCTGTACAAGGTACCCTGGCAGCTCCCACGACGCATGATCCTCCAACACTTACAGATGCCAAGGCTGTTCACTGCTCCAACTCGACTGGATGGATGGCTGTTGGGTAACAAGGCTATCCATTGAAAAGGCGGCTTATGATGTCTCTCCGCCACCCAAGAACAGAGGCAGAGCAGCGTTATAATAGGAGTCATGCCTCCACAAGGGCGGGGATAGAAAGGACCTTAGGTCTTCTGAAGATGCACTTCCGATGCTTGGACCATTCAGGGGGAGCACTACAATACCCTCCAAAGTGGATGTCACTGATTGTGGTTGCATGCTGCGCTCTCCACAATCTGGCACTGGCAAGGGGGGACCCACTGGAGGAAGAGGACCTTGAGACAGCTGCACAGGCCTCAGAGGATGAATCCCATGGTGGATCAGGAGATGAACACGGTGAAGAGCTTGGCGAGGACATGGAGGCAGACCTCTGGATCCTTCAGGGAGGCAGGGACACCAGGGATGCCTTGATCCAACACTCCTTCAGCTCGGCTACCAAAGATCTGCTTCCACCTCATGCCAGGGCTGCCACCTCCATCCCAGATGTCTGAAATGACCCTTTCATTTAAACCCAAAGTCCACTCAGTGCCTGTGCAATAAAGTTTAGAGCCACTCATGTCCAGTATTAGATACTGGCGTGCCCTGCACCTATAAGTGAAGCATACTCAGGGCTTCAAGACGAAAGCAAAATTTATATCATGTTGGCACTCACATCAAATGAACATAACAATATATGGTGTTAATGTTCACACCAGTAAACATATTAACAAAACATGGCAGAACAGAAGATCACCCGTGAACTGTCCCTCTTGTGCTCATGGTGCCTTCATCTTACGTTTGCGAGTGCTGCGTCTTGTTTGCCCCCGCTCGCTGGCAGCGGCATTGGAGACAGCCTGCTGACTCTGCTGTCCTGTTGGCCTTGATGACCTTGGTGGTCATCCTCAGACCAGTGGAGCCTGTGCTGGCCCTGTCTGGGAGGGAGCGGCCAATGCCACAGCTGGCATCTCCCCAGTCACTGCAGCCTCATCAGATTTCATGGTCACTGGCAGAGGGGCGGAGGAGCTGCTGCCATCATCCAGAGCGCCCTGAGAGGAACCCGCAGAGATGACAAGCAGCTCATGCGCCAACATGAGGTTGCTCTGGACCTCCCTGTTGCCATTGATCTACGGGCACCTAGCTGGGATACTGGGTGCCTTATCCATCTCCCATACTGACACTGACCTCCTGAGGTAATTGCTGGTGTGAGAGCTTGCAAGTCTGAATGCAACCCCAGGAACTCCTGATGCTGTCCCTGGAGTTGCCTCTCCATGAGTGTTGCCACTCTCTCAATGAAGGAGGCAGTGCACTCGGCCATGAGGGTCAATGCAGCGCTCATGCTCTGCATGGACTCCTCCACAACAGAGACCATGGCACGCATACCCTCATGGATCTCTGCCAGATCCTCCCGCTCATCCCACTGGACATCCAGCATCTGCCACCTAATGGACGACTCCAGAGTCTCATCATCTGTCTTTGAATCAGCATCGTCCTGATCTCTAGCAGTCCGCCAACTACCAGTGCCCTGGCACTCTCTGCCTCCATCTGCTACTGAAGCAAGTGTGAAATACCTTCGCCGCTGTGCATCGACATTCTAGCTGACAATCTAATGCCCACCGAGATGCTGGTGTCTGCGCTGGTGCCTGGTTCAAAAGCAGGTGTGACACAGGTGCATTTAATGCAGTGGTCCTCTGGCTTCAAGGGTGGCTCTTTGGGATCCTGCAATCATGGGCGAGCTGGCGATTCGAGGGGAGAACAACAACATGTCATTAGTTTAAGTCATCACACTGTCACTGTGCGTGCCAGTCACCCTGGTGGGTCAATGGAGATCTGCATCATGATGCCATCGTCTTTCAATAATCAATGGGACTCCACCTTTGAAGCTCCTGTTAACGATGAGACTGCACAAGGATGTTTGCACAATCTGACACTCTCACCTCTATGCATTGCACTCTTACCTTCGCCAGAGACCCCTGCCTCTCCACGACTGGCTGACCGAGGTGGTTGGTGGCACTCCCGCTCCAAGGCATCCATCTCATACCCCATCACAACATCATGGCCACTGATCTCGGCTGCCATCTCCTCCCAGGATTTTTTGGTCAGGGTCAGTGGCCTCCTCCTGCCATCCCTGGGTATGAGAGTGTCCCGCCTGACACCGACCTCCTCCACAAGGACCGCGAGGGCTCGTTCTGGAAACGGCGGGGTCGAAAGGCCACCTGACTTGTCCTCCCATCTGACGTCTCCAGCCGCTGGTGAGGCCATTGTTCGAATGAAATGGTTTCCTGGACAGACTCTAAAGATTCTCCCATGGCTGCCTTCAGGGAGCTGCCTCTGGCAGTTTTAAAGTGCCCACTGGTCGCCATTGGACCTGGTGCCCAAAAGGCTCCCGCCCCCCACATGGCCCTTCCCGACCTTTGCGAAGACATGTTTCACGCTGGGTGGACCTTAATTGGCCATCCAGCGTGAAATTGCATTTGCAACGCGACCGCTGCTGGCAATGGATTCCACATCCGCTTCCACTCCCATTGACTTGGCGTACACGCCAAGCGTGAAATTCAGGTATATGGCAACTAGTGCCGTAAAAGGGGGCTTGTCTTCCTTCCATCGCTCCAGCATTACAATGAAGCTGCTCATGGGACTGTACGCTCTGAATTTCTGAAAAAGCCAGCCTTGGAAGACCTGGCCAGAAATGCGGAGCTAAGTCAGGAGCAGAAAGGTAGCGGTGGAGCAGCAATCCAATGGTGATTGCTGTTTTGTTAAAGATCTGGACCATTATAATCAGGCTGTGAGCTTCATTATTATTCAGCTTTTGGATAGCCAGATTTTCCTGGCCTCAGAAACCCAACAGCTACATCCTGGTGAGGGGTTTTAGATCCAGGGGAGGTGGGGCGAACACACTTATACATGCCTGCTGGATCCAGCATGCCTGTCTGTGCAACCCTTGAGATTTGGCACCCTTCCCAATCTTACACATGAGGCCTCTGATCCCCCAACTCCCAGAACTCTGACCTCCTCCTCGAGGCCTCTAAATCCACTCCCGCCCCCGTCCCACTGGCCTCCAATTTCCCCCTCAGACCACTGATGCCTCTCCCAAACCTCTCCTCACTGAGGCCTCTGACATTTCTCCCACCCCCTCGATTCACCACCCCTCCCCCCTCAGATGAGCCCCCATTTTCCCTCATCCCGATCGTACCCCTTGCTTAGCTCACGTACCCACCTCACCCCCAGCCATGGACCCTCCTTGTCCTTTGGCCTCCACCCACTGGCTCCCAATCATGACTAGAAACCAAGCCTGTCAATCAGGAGATCAATCAGGCTGACTTCCAGGTGGGGAACCGATTGGTGACATTACACTCGTGCTCTGGAGTTAAAACTCCACCGTGTGAGGAGGAACCTGACCTCCACGTTCCCTGCACATTATTAACCATCCCACTTGCTCCCAATGGATCAGGTAAGTTAAAATCCTGGCCCTCTACTGTTCTTTCTCTACAGCTACTGCATGACTTGTTAAGTATTTTCAGCACTTTCTATCAATAAAGGCAAGATTATTTCAGTTGTTATGCCTAATCAGTTATACTCTATAATCAACATTTGAATTGAATAACTTATTGTTACGTTAATTCCAGCCTCCCCACCCCCGCCACCACCACCCACTGAATGCTCATGAAAGCTAAAGTAGCAATGAAGATAAAGTTAAGATTTCCTACAAAGTACTCAACCGTTTTAACTATTTTGCAGAATGGTGGTTATGGAGTTATTTGTGCATGATGAAAATTCAACATTTGAACCAGATAAGTTTATACTATCCATACTTATCCATACATGGCTTATATTTCACCTCTTTTCTATTTTTACTTAGTTCTGTTGAACGTTAACTGTGTTCCTCTCCGGAGCTGCTGCCAGACCTGCTGAGTTTTTCCAGGTATTTTTATTTTTGTTTTGGATTTCCAGCATCCGCAGTTTTTTGCTTTTATCTTTATAATATCCATAATTGTCATGAAACTTAAAACCATGTTATTACACATTAGTAGCTTATGCCTGACTGCAGTAATCGGCATATAAGGCTGCACTTCTACTCTGCAATTATCAGGCACATTTTTGTGGTTGACAAAGTGCTAGTTTCATTTAGAGCCATATCGTGCAAGTGAATTTGGACTTGTCATTAACACAGGCCGGAATTTTCCAGCCCCTATGGCGTTGGGCGTCATGTTGGGCGCGGGGCTGACAATATGGTTAGAAGGCCAAAAATTGGTTTCATGCCATCGTGAAACCAGTTTGCAATCGTCCGCTCCACCCGTCATTGCGGGCCATGTTTCCTGCCACCGCACATCGGGAACCTAGGGCAGAATCATCCCAGATTTGCATGAAGTGCGGTAGCAGGCGGGAAAAAAGCCGTTTTACCGACCGGCCACAATGGCGGCTTTTTGCGCCATATCATCCCATTCCCGGTGTGTCCCGCCTCATTAATTATGTATTCATGGGGAACAAAATAGCTGGCGGGCAGGCCCAGATTTCCCCGCTATGCCGTCACTTTGCCATTTCCTCACACCAGGCGCCATATTTGAACTTCAGCCATGTGCATAGCTTTCAATACTTGCAGCCCAGGACTGCCGCATGGAAGGCATGGCCCAAAAAGGCAAGAAGACTGCAGTTCACTATTTGTCCGAATCATCCCTGGAACATCTTTTGGATGCTGTGGAGGCCTGCCGTGATGTCCCCTACTCCCGCTCTGGCCACAGGAGGCCCATCAGTGTCACCACTCTGGCTTGAGAGGCGGTGGCAACGGTGGTCAGTGCCAACACTGTACAGATAAGGTTGGCTATCCAGTGCAGAAAGAGGATGAATGATCTTATCTGTGCCCCCAGGGTAAGGCAACCATCTCATCACTCTCAACTCACACACTCACAAGGCCATCACACATTCACTGGCATCTCAGTCACTGCCAACTCTAGGGACATCATCACTCACTCTCTCACATGGGAAATGCGGCCTGCCATTGACAGGTGGAGCGGAAAATCGCAAAGTGGTTTCACGATGACGTGAAATCGATCTTTGGCTTTCTCGCCACATTGTCCACCTCCCAACCCCCATGATGCCCAACACCAATGGGGCTGGAAAATTCCGGCCCTAATTTCAATACTTTAAAATCTCATTATAAGCCCTGCTCGCCAGAATCAACCCCGCCCCCAATGCTGGATCATCCGGACATCATGCTGACGTGTTTCACAACAGTACATAAGCGATGTGCACCTGCTTAGCTGCACTTCACTCGGGACTTCGAGGTTTGTTTGCCTACCTTGCTTTGGGCAGCACTTGCGGTCATCAGTGCCAGGCTTCACAGGCAGCACCACATCACTTTTAGGGGGGCTTACGGGTAGGTCTCTACCTACCAGACCAGCTGTAAGACGGGGGTGGCTTTTCAATGGTTGCAGGGCTAAGGCTTGCTTGGGGAAGCGGGAGAAGTGGCCTCAGAAGAGGCTGCAGGGCATCCCAGGGTATGTGTTGATCTGTGCAAGTGGTGAGGGCTGAGGAGGCAGTCTCCGGAGGAGATGAGGCCAGATGGAGATGTGAGGGTGTGTGAGAGAGTAGGTGGTGATGTCCCTTGAGCTGGCAGTGTGTGTGTGATGGCCTTGTGTGTGAGTTTAGAGTGATGAGATGGTTGCCTTACCCTGGCAGCATGGATGAGATCATTCATCCTCTTTCTGCACTGGATAGCCAACATCTTCTGTGCAGCATTGGCGCTGACCACAGTTGCCACCGCCTGCTAAGCCAGAGTGGTGACATTGATGAGCCTCCTGCGGCCCTTCACGGCGTCCAAAAGGCTTTCCAGGGATGCGTCAGAAAAACGGTGGGCTGTGGTCTTCTTACCTTTCGGGGCCATGTCTTCTGTGCAGCAGTCCTGGACTGCAAGTATTGAGAGCTGTGCACATGGCTGCAGTTCAAATATGACACCTGGCGTGAGGAAGCAATGAGGTGATGGCGTGATGGGCAAATCCGAGCCTGCCCACCAGCAAGCTGGCGCATTGCCCCTGAATTAAGAATTATTGAAGTGGGACGCTCCAGGAATGGGATGATATGGTGTGAAAAGCCACTATTGCGGCCAGCGGGTAAAATGTCCTTTTTCCTGCCCGCTACCGCACTTAGTGCAAATCTGGGATGATTCCACCCACAGCCTCTTATAGTTTTTGATTTATCCATTAGGAATGTCAGGTGTCAATTTGAATCCTTATAGGCCAACTTCATGTTGTAAACAATGCCATTTAATCACTGTCAGTTTTGATGAGCTTCTAATTAAGATTCTACTTCTTAGCTGTCTAAAGAGCAACTCATGGTTGCTTACATTGAGAGAATAAGCAGCATGTCTCTAGGGCCAAGGTGGCACAAACATGATATGCCTGGTGATAGAAGTCAAGTTGGATTCAGAAATCCTGTCCCAATCAAGGCAGGTCGATAATGCCCTGGCCTGGGACCCTGCTGATAATTAATAAACAAGTTTGAATCAGTAATGGAATTTGGATGGGTATTGCTCATTTCATCGAGCATCTGGGTTTTCAGTAGACCCCCCACACCCCATTTAAATGAATTGCCCATTACTATACTCTCACAAGGCCTGAATTTAAAAATGGTTCATATGAGGCAGTGGATGCATCAGCGAATTTAGGCATCTGTTGAAAATCAGCCTCAAAGAATTTTTCAGTCATTTTGTGCTCTTATTATATTCAGGACGCTGGTGAGAATGTGGTTAATGTGAATGTTGTCTTAGTTCTGCCTAAAGTTTGCACTACCCAGAATCAGAGCCTACTTCCTCTGAAACAGTGACACAGTGCTCTTGCAGACTTACTTGCACAATGGACTTTCTCTTTACAATTAGAAGTGGCATAAACTGCGCATACAAACTCCTGAAGATGTTTGAAATATTCAGGATTTGTTGTGCATTTCAATCAGCTGCATGCACATTCAGTGTACTTACTGATGTGACTCTCCTAGCTTGATGCTGGATGGATAGAGAAGCAATGGTGCTATGTAATGTGAGAAGTATTGCCCTCTAGTGCACTATGCAATTGCACTATTCTCTTCCAACATCAACATCAAGGTTAATTTAAAAATGATCCCTTCCCTTGTGGATACCTTTTCCCAGCCCAAATGTATTTACGTTTTAAAAGGAGCCAATTTAACCAGGCTATCTTGAGTCAAAGAAAGAGTGAGTCTATTAGTTACTAAACATGAGAAAAATAATAAAAACGCAACATATATACACACAGATTAGAAATGAGAAATTGAGTCCAAAAATAAAAGTTAAAAAAGATGTATGAATCAGTCCTTTGGCTTGTCCGTGCGGAGTGGATGGTGAAACGTTGTGACTGTTAAGTTGGGGTGATTCCGGTAGCGCTGGCTTTGGCAGTTGAGCAGCAAATTTGGAGATTCTTGGTTCTGTATGTTAGCTGAAAGGAGCTGTGCTGTTTCCTTTTCGACTGTGTCTTTGTGAATTGTGACTTGCTTCCAGCAATCAGAGAGAAAGGACTTTTTTACCTGCAAGCGCAGGGATGCCCAGTGGCAGTTCTTGAGCTGTGACCTTCATGGCACACGCACACCAGAACAGAACACCAGACTAGCACACAGAACTAGGGTTGCAGTTGGCTTTTTAAACCCCTTTCCCTGTGTAATCCTGGAAGGGAAAAAAACAAACATACCTTTCACCCAGATTGATTTTCTTTTTTAACTTAGCCCATGTTTTGGTGGTTTTGGCTGAGACGGCAATCATTTTTCCATTATCGCCGCAACCACAGGCAATCACAGAATCACAGAATCACACAGTGCAAAGAGGACGTTTGGCCCATCGAGTCTGCACCGACACAAGAGAAATACCTGACCTACCTACCTAATCCCATTTGCCAGCACTTGGCCCATAGCCTTGAATGTTATGACATGCCAAGTGCTCATCCAGGAATTTTTAAAGGATGTGAGGCAACCCACCTCCACCACCCTCCCAGGCAGTGCATTCCAGACCATCACTACCCTCTGGGTAAAAATGATTTTCCTCACATCCCCCTTAAACCTCCTGCTCCTCACCTTGAACTTATGCCCCCTTGTGACTGACCCTTCAACTAAGGGGAATAGCTGCTTCCTATCCACCCTGTCCATGCCCCTCATAATCTTGTACACCTCGATCAGGTCGCCCCTCAGTCTTCTCTGCTCCAATGAAAACAACCCAAGTCTATCCAACCTTTCTTCATAACTTAAATGTTTCATCCCAGGCAACATCCTGGTGAATTTCCTCTGCACCCCCTCCAGTGCAATCACATCCTTCTTATAATGTGGCGACCAGAACTGCACACAGTACTCCAGCTGTGGCCTCACCAGGGTGCTATACAACTCCAACATGATCTCCCTACTTTTGTAATCTATGCCTCGATTGATAAAGGCAAGTGCCCCATATGCCTTTTTCACCACCCCACTAACATGCCCCTCTGCCTTCAGAGATCTATGGACACACACACCAAGGTCCCTTTGTTCCTCAGAACTTCCTAGTGCCATGCCATTCATTGAATACTTCCTTGTCAAATTACTCCTTCCAAAGTGTATCACCTCACACTTTTCAGGGTTAAATTCCATCTGCCACTTATCTGCCCATTTGACCATCCCGTCTATATCTTCCTGTAGCCCAAGACACTCAACCTCACTGTTAACCACCTGGCCAATCTTTGTGTCATCCGCAAACTTACTAATCCTACCCCCCACATAGTCATCTATGTCGTTTATATAAATGACAAATAATAGGGGACTGAGCACAGATCCCTGTGATACGCCACTGGACACTGGCTTCCAGCCACTAAAGCATCTTTCTGTCATCACTCTCTGCCTCCTACAACTAAGCCAATTTTGAATTCACCTTATCAAATTACCCTGTATCCCATGTGCCTTTGCCTGCTTTATAAGTCTCCCATGTGGGACCTTGTTAAAGGCTTTGCTGAAATCCATATAAACTACATCAACTGCACTACCCTCATCTACACACCTGGTCACCTCCTCAAAAAATTCAATCAAATTTGTTAGGCATGATGTCCCTCTGACAAAGCCAGAACTTCCTCAGAACTTCCTTGTGCCATGCCATTCATTGAATACTTCCTTGTCAAATTACTCCTTCCAAAGTGTATCACCTCACACTTTTCACGGTTAAATTCCACCTGCCATTTATCTGCCCATTTGACCATCCCGAGATCACAGTTCAGTTTGCATTGTCTCTTTTCCTTTGAAGTGCCTCTTTCTGAAGTAGGCTGTGTCACACCTTTTACGTGCAACATTCCATTCTTTCTGAACTAGTTGGTCAACGAATCCACGTTGGAATTTTCCAGCAAGTCCTTACAGTCTCAGTCAACTTTTGCTTGTATGTCTTTTTTTAAAAAACACATGCCTTACTTAAAAACAAAAAACTACTGCGGATGCTGGAAATCCAAAACAAAAACAAAATTACCTGGAAAAACTCAGCAGGTTTGGCAGCATCGGTGGAGAAGATAAGAGTTGACATTTCGAGTCCTCACGACCTTTCAACAGAACTGAGTATAGTTAGGAGATGGGTGAAATATAAGCTGGTTTAAGGTGGGGGGGGCGTGGGGGTGGAGAGAGAAGTTGAGGGGTGGGGGTGGTTGTAGGGACAAGCAAGCAGTGATAGGAGCAGATAATCAAAAGATGTCACAGACAAAAGGATCAAAGAGGTGTTGAAGGTGGTGATATTATCTAAGAAAATGTGCTAATTAAGAATGGATGGCAGGACACTCAAGGTACAGCTCTAATGGGGGCGGAGTGGAAAGACTGACAAGGTATTAGTTGTAGATTTTAAAATAATGGAAATAGGTGGGAAAAGAAAAATCTATATAAATTATTGAAAAAAACAAAAGGGAGGGGGAAGAAACGGGGTGCGATGGGGGGAGGGAGTTTAAGATCTAAAGTTGTTGAATTCAATATTCAGCCCGGAAGGCTGTAAAGTGCCTAGTCGGAAGATGAGGTGCTGTTCCTTCAGTTTGCGTTGGGCTTCACTGCAACAACGCAGCAAGCCAAGGACAGATATGTGGGCAAAAGAGCAAGGTGGAGTGTTAAAATGGCAAGCGACAAGGAGGTTTGGGTCTTTCTTGTGGACAGACCGCAGGTGTTCTGCAAAGTGGTCGCCCAGTTTGCGTTTGGTCTCTCCAGTGTAGAGGAGACCGCATTGGAAGCAACGAATGCAGTAGTCTAAGTTAGGGGAAATGCAAATTAAATGCTGCTTCACTTGAAAGGAGTGTTTGGGCCCTTGGACGGTGAGGAGAGAGGAAGTGAAGGGGCAGGTGTTGTATCTTCTGCGTGGGCATGAGGAGGTGCCTAGGTGGGGGTTGAGGAGTAGGGGGTGATGGAGGAGTGGACAAGGGTGTTCCGGAGGGAACGATCCCTACGGAATGCCGCCGGGGGGGTGGTGAAGGGAAGATGTGTTTGGTGGTGGCATCATGCTGGAGTTGGCGGAAATGGCGGAGGATGATCCTTTGAATGCGGAGGCTGGTGGGGTGATAAGTGAGGACAAGGGGGACCCTATCATGTTTCTGGGAAGGAGGAGAAGGCGTGAGGGCGGATGCGCGGGAGATGTGCCGGACACAGTTGAGGGCCCTGTCAACTACCGTGGGTGGTAAACCTCGGTTAAGGAAGAAGGAGGACATGTCAGAGGAACTGTTTTTGAAGGTAGCGTCATCAGAACAGATGCGACGGAGGCGAAGGAACTGAGAGAATGGGATGGAGTCCTTATAGGAAGCGGGGTGTGAGGAGCTGTAGTCGAGGTAGCTGTGGGAGTCGGTAGGCTTGTAATGGATATTGGTGGACAGTCTATCACCAGAAATTGAGACAGAGAGGTCAAGGAAGGGAAGGGAAGTGTCAGAGATGGAACATGTGAAAATGATGGAGGGGTGGAAATTGGAAGCAAAATTAATAAATTTTTCCAGGTCCAGAAGAGAGCATGAAGCAGCACCGAAGTAAACATCGACGTACCAGAGAAAGGGTTGTGGGAGGGGACCGGAGTAGGACTGGAACAAGGAATGTTCCACATACCCCATAAAGAGACAGGCATAGCTGGGGCCCATGCGGGTACCCATAGCCACACCTTTTACTTGGAGGAAGTGAGAGGAGTTTAAGGAGAAATTGTTCAGTGTGAGAACAAGTTCAGCCAGACGGAGGAGAGTAGTGGTGGATGGGGATTGTTCAGGCCTCTGTTCGAGGAAGAAGTGGAGAGCCATCAGACCATCCCAGTGGGGGATGGAGATGTAGAGGGATTGGACGTCCATGGTGAAGAGGAGGCGGTTGGGGCCAGGGAACTGGAAATTGTTGATATGATGTCGGGTGTCAGAGGAATCACGGATGTAGGTGGGAAGGGACTGGACAAGGGAGAGAGAATGGAGTCAAGATAACGAGAAATCAGTTCTGTGGGGCAGGAACAGGTTCATTTAAATGACTTATGCACATTTTAAAAGCTTTTGAATATGTTTTTCATGCTGATTTATATCAGCATATAACTAGAAAATAGTTCTATACATTATTTAAAAGCCCCGATGGAACCGTCCATTTTCAGCTGGGACTAATTCTAGCTGACCCAGATCAGGGCGAGCGCAGCCTCTCTAGGGTAAGTCAGCGAGTGCAGAGGTGTGGAAGGAAGGAGAGGGCACGTCCCCTTTTAGTGACACTAGCTGCTGTACTCAGGCAAGTTTTTAAAGGTCTCAAATCTTTTAATGAATGAGGGGTGTGGGTTAATGAATGGATGAGAGACTGGATGAGTAATTGGTGAGTGACTGGGTGAGTGTTGGTGGGTAGGTGAGTGGGTCAGGTGGGTAATTGGATGGTCTCAGGGTGGGGTAGTCAGATTGAGGATGGTAGTGGGAGAGAGAGCTAGTTTGGGGTGGAGTTGTTGGGTTGAGGGCGGTGGTGGGAAAGAGAGTTGAGTCGGGTTGGGGAGAGTAATCCCTTTGGGGGTTTGTGGTGCGAGAGAGAGTGTCGGATCGGGGTGGGGGTAGTCAGGTCAGCGGGTAGTGGGGTTGGGCGGGTAGTCAGGTCAGGGGGTTAGTCAGGTGGTGCTCGGAGAGAGAATTGGGTTGGGTCAGGTTGGATTGAGGGGGTAGGTGATCAGTGGTGTCACTTGTGGTGCTCAGTTCAGTTCAGCTGGCTAAAAACTGAGTTAGAACAGGTAATAACCAGCTTAATATTTCCAGGGTAGATATACAGATAAGTCCCGTGGATCTGGCCCAAGTCTCTGACCCTGAGCCGAGGGTTGGAGATATTCGCAGAGGCTCCAGGGCAGCAGAAATCAACCCATCGGAAGTTTAAATTTCATGGGCAATTACAGTGCATGTGTGCAGGTCAGGACTTTCACAGGGTCCTGACGCACATCACAGACCTAAATCCAGATTTTGCTGCTCTGGATAGTGGAAGATTTGGGCTACTGTTATCCACAGGTGATGGATTGAAGAAATTAAAATATTTTTTTACATTTCTTCATGGGGTGAGAGTGTCTTTTACAAGGCCAGCATTTATTGCCCATCTGTAATTGCCCTTGTGGAGCTGGTGGTAAACTGTCTTCTTAAATTGCTGGTGGTTATTTAGTGAAGGTACTTTCACAGTATTGGTAGCTAGGGATTTCAAGGTCCATCAACGATGAAGGAATGGCAATATATTTCCAGGTCAGGGTGTTGAATGGCTTGGAGGGGAACTTGCAGGTAGTGATGCTCCCATTTGTCTGCGGTCCTTGTCCTTCTAACTGGCGGAGGTCAAACGTTTGGAAGGTGCTGTTGGAGGAGCCTTGGTGAGTTACTGCAGTGCATCTTGTAGATGGTACAAACTGCTGCCGCTGTGCATCAGTGTTGGAAGGAGTGAGTGTTGAAAGTGGTGGATGGGGTGCCAATCAGGCGGGCTGCTTTAACCAGGATGGTGTCAAGCTTCTTGAAAGTTGTTGGAGCCACAATTATCCAGGCAAGTGGAGAGTATTCCATCACACTCACGACTTGTGCCTTGTTGATGGTGGACAGGCTTTGGGGAGTCAGGTGATGAGTTACTCTCCACAGAATTCCCAGCCTCTGACCTGGTCTTTTAGCCAAAGTATTTATATAGCTGGTCCAGCTCAGTTCCTAGTCAATGGTAACCCCAAGTTTTTGATGGTTGCAGGATTCGACAATGGCAATACTGTTGAATGCCAAGTGGAGGTGGTTAGATTCTCTCTTGTTGGAGATGATCATTGCCTGGCACTCATGTGGCATAAATGTTACATGCCACTTATCAGCTCAAGTCTGAATGCTCTCCAGGTTTTTCTGTGTGTAGGCATGGACTGATTCAGTCTCTGAGGAGTTGTGAATGGTACTGAAAACTCTGCAATCAGCAGTGAACATCCCCACTTCTGACTTTATGAGAGAAGAAAGGTCATTGATGAAGCAACTGAATATGGTTGGGCCTACAACCCTGAGGAATTCCTGCATTAATGTCCTGGGAATGAGATGATTGACCTGCAACAACCACAAAGACTTTCCTTTGTGCTGAGTATGACTCCAACTAGAGGAGAGTTTTCCTTCTGATTCTTACTGGATTCAATTTTACTGGGGCTCCTTGATGTTACTGTCAGTCAAATGTTACCTTGATGTCAAGGGCCGTCATCCTCACCTCACCTCTGGAATTCAGTTCTTTTGTTCATGTTCGGGCCAAGGCAGGAATGTGGTCTGGAGCTGAGTGGTCTGGAACCAAATTAAGCATTAGTGAATGGATTATTAGAGAGTAATTGCTGTTTGATAGCACTGTCGATGACACCTTCCATCGCTTTGTTGATGGTTGAGAGTGGACTGATGAAGCAATAAGTGGCTGGATTGGACTTGTCCTGCTTTTTGTGGGCAGGACATACCCTGGGCAATTTTCTACATTGTCGAGTATATGCTGGTATTGTAATTGTACTGGAACAGTTTGGCTAGAGGTACAGCTAGTTCTGGAGCATAAATCTTCATGTAGCGAGGGAGGCAGGCCGGCCTATAAACAGAAACAGGTTTTGGGCATTTTTTTTCTGTCAAAGCATTCACTAATTTGCATCTGGGTTAAGCAACCCATGTCATTAAATTGTTCCATCACAGAAAGAAGGCAAAAGACACAAAATCATCATTTACTTTAACATTAAAAATGTACAATAGGAAAACAAGGCACAAGTCAAAATTTGATTGTAATATTTAAAAATTACAACCTTAACTGCTAAAAATAAGTACATGGCCAAAATAAAATACCATGATTTTCAAATCCAGCATAGCTTAAAATTATAACTACAGCAGACGCATGGCAGAACTTTGGGTTCACACATGATTGTGATTAATTACATAAAATCACAGAAATATAATTTCCCTAGGGTTCTGCAAGCCTCCTACCAGAAGTGAGAGTTCCCTAATAAGAGCACCATTGGTAACCCTGTATCACCAGGAATGCATTTACAGCACTCATCGTACAAGCAAGGCCAGGAGTGCAGTGAAAGATCCCAGTCCAAGGGGTGCTGAGTCCCCCATTGAATATCTTTATTTTTAAATTGTATTGTGTTATCTTCAGGGGTCCAGGCCTCACTCCCTCCTATATTGATCTTCCCGACATTCAGGAATCTTCAGCACAAGTACGGAGTAAATATGGGTCCAGGACTGGTGTCCAGTCATTCCAACATCCTCCTACCAAAATTACAATGGGAGTACATGAGAATGGCTGCAGTTTTTTGAGGCAAAGTTTCAAAATAGCTTAAACACAAATGAAATATTTGAAAGGCTTTATCAACATATTTGGTAGCACTAAACCAAAATGTATTTTTTAACTAAATAAAGAGCTAAGTACACAGGTGTGGTAGATAAGAAAGTCCTGAAGTTCCAGGAAGAAATGTGGAGCGGAGGCCTAAACTTCCTGCTCTTAAATCTACGTTCTGTTCCCACAAGGAAAGGAAAATTAAAGGAGAATGCAAAAGACGAATGTGGGAGATAAAAAAGTGAATAAATGGAGAGGATGGAAGGAAACTCTTTCGAGTTATCAACAGTCACAGATTGCAACTCTTTCGAGTACAATCACAGTTCTTGGTTTCCGGGAGTGGGACATGAACCCACAACCCTCTGATTCAAAGGCGAGGGTGCTATGAACTGAGCCACAGCTGACACCCCCCAGGATGGAAGGAAGGTGAAACTTATAAAAAGCTTACAAATGGCTGGCCAACTTGAGATGTAATCACCAGGTAGGGAAACAAACAGTGTAAAGGAGTAACAATCAGCAGTTGGCCCATCATGAAAATTAATTGAGTGCAATAGAAAAGCATTTAGCAGCCAATTAAGATATAATTATGAAAATTTTATGCATGAAACTAACATGAGAAACACTGAACAGCACTTCAGCTAAACAATCCCTGCTCCCCTGCATTAATGATAAAAGCCACAGCTCTTGAACCCTGAAATAAATTGCATCTGCCCAAAGAATAAAGATTTACAAGGATGACACCAGAACTGAGAAATTACAAGTACAATAACAACAACTTGCATTTATATAGCATTTTTAACATCGTAGAATATCTCGGCACTTCACAGTAACATTATCGAACAAAAGATAACACTGAGCCACATAGGAGATAAGAGGACAGTTTACCAATAACTTGGTAAAAGAGGCAGGTTTGAAGGATTGTCTTAACAGAGGAGAGAGAGGTGGAGAGGTTTAGGGAGAGAATTCCAGAACGAATGAGGTTTAGGGAGAGAATTCCAGAACGAATGGCACAGGCAGCTGAAGACTTTCAATGGCGGAGTGGGAAAGATTGATCAGGTTTGGGATTTGTTCTTTTCTAAAGGGAAGACTTAGTGGCGATAGAGGTCCTTAGAATCATGTAGGATAAACATGGAGAGAATCCTTCCACTTATGGGAGAATCAAAAATATGGGCCTTAAATACAAGATAGCACCAATGTGGAACTTGCTAGGAAGTGATCGAGGCAAATAGATGCTTTCAGTTGGAAACTAGATGAGCATATGGGAGAGGACATAATAGAAATATATGCTGAAAAGCTGAGATGAGGTAGATATAATTGAAGAAACTTGTGCAGATCATGAACAAGTTGGCTGATTGGCCTATTTCTGTGTTGCATATTCTGTGTAATTCTATGTAACAGCATTGATCTTCAAGTCAACTAACATTGCAGCATCATCAGCTATGACAGGAATATTCTGCACACAAAGATTTTAGAAAGAGTTTTCATATTATTAGCATTCATAAATGCCTACAGACCATTAATCACGTAGGTGTGAGCCTCCAATACCTGGCTTTGTCTCAATGCATTTATGAGGAGCAAGCCTAGCAGCTGCAATATGGAAGGTGGTTGAGTCGTGGAATCTTATGGTGCTCAGGAAGACTTGGCTGTGGACTGCAGCAAATTGATGGTTGCCAGGCTGGTCTGGCAACCAGTGCAGTCATTGGTTTTGGGGTGGTGAGGGAGCAGGCATATTATCATCCAGAGGGAAGGAACGTTCTATTCTCATTGCACAACTTCCCTTCGCATTGGGCTCCGGAATAATGCTAATCTGCAGGAGAATAGACTGTAGGCCACCTATGATGTGAAGGGAGCCCTTGTCCATTTGGTATCCCAACCTTTCCAAGGTGGAGGAGACAGTGGAGCCTGGTACTCGCTTAGCCTCAGTATCATCATCCCTGAGAAATGTCAAGTAATCCTGTAGGGAACATCTAGCTGCAGCATTCATTGTAAAAAGATTGGGATTAATATCCTCATGAAAATACTTATCAGTCAAATGTTTAGACTGCGAAACTGGATAAGAGGAAGAACCAGGTGGGCATCGTGATGCCCAATTAACCCGCACCTGTTGTTTCCAACGCAGATAGCACACAAACTTCAAACTACCTGCTTATTTGAATGTTTTTTTTTGTGTAGCCGGTGAGCTTTTTAGTGGCTGCACGTCTGAGAAGGGAGCACAAAATCATGAGAGCCGAGCACAAGTTCAATATAGCCAGCACCACTTAAAGCCAGGCTGCACCTTTTTAAGGAAGATACATTTTGACTGGAACGGAGCTGGAAGTAATTTTAAAAGTGCATTTGACCTGAGAAAGGCTCAAGAGTGGCACATGTCAAAGTGTCGGCTCTTAGGTTCTCTGTGAGGCACTAGAGGCCTTGGTGTAGGCAGTGGACAGAAGGAGAACAATCCTTTACTCATAGTGGACCAAGAGGCCCTCCAAACAGAGTGAAGGCATTGGGAGCAAATAGCCATCATGGTCAATGCCAGCAATCTAGACCGAGGACATGGATGCAGTGCTGCAAAAAGCTCAATGACCGCTCACAAGTGGTCAAGGCCAGTGAATGCATCTTCATATGCCATATCCTTACAACTGAACCACAAGCCTCACACATTGCTCAATTCACTACCCCACTTGCACTTACCTTTAGCATTTCATATCATGGCTCATACTTCACAATCATTGCTTCACTTCATCCTCACACAGTTGGTACTGTTGCAATCCTCATACCCATATCTCGCAGCTTGTACACACTGCCAGCTATTTAACCCTATTTAACCTTGCGCCACACTCACTGACACACTTGCCTCTCTCATATTGGACAAGGTGGTGCACAAGCACAGGCAGCAGCACCTAATCGGCTAGGGACAATCATGGCTGCATGTCCTCACCTTGATGGAGAGGATAGTGTTCATCCTCTGTCAGTATCATTGGAGCGGCCATGACTGAAGCCATGGTCAGTGGGGGATGGGGTGGAGAGGTCTGATGAGGAGAGGGGAGATGAAACCATTGGCGATGACAGGATGCTCTTACCTAATTGTTCTTTCCACACCCCACTTCTTCCTCATCACATAGTCTCTTCTGATTTACAAGCTGCTTCCAGTTAAAGGATCTACTTCTTGCATCTCCCCACTCCCTTCACCTCAATTTATCCTTATGCCTTTCTCCTTTCAGATATCCCAATCTGAAATGTGGACAAGCACTGGTGCAGGAGCAAGAAATGGTACAGGAAGAAGCAACTGATGACAGAGAAAAGCCATCACTGACATTCACAGCCTTCAACTCAAACACTGACACTGCAGACACAGAAGAGCAGGCATTCTCATCCAGGGCTCTATGACCTCCCCTCCACACCCCCACCAAATCCACCCAGGGGCCCAGAAGAAAACTTCAAGAGGTCTGCCAAATCTTAAGATTGTTTCTAAAATTATTTCACTTTGAATTCCTATTTCTTTATATTCAATGATCACTGCCAATATTGCTGTCGACGATGCTGTTCCCTGGAACCAGTTTTCTTTTTGTGGACAAATGCGGGATTAAAAGGACAGACAACACCCTGTCAAGGGCAAAGGTTTCAGACAAATGTAAGTGTGTGTATGTAGGAGAGAAGAAGAATTGTGTTTGTGCAGAAGCAGCCTGCTGCCTGGGTGAAGGAAGTAATGTTTCTGGCTCAGCCACACCATTGCCTTTCAGTATCCTGTACATGCAGTGACATAGACTTTCAGGAACAGTGAACGTTGCTCTGGCAATCTGTCAGAGTGATGCAAAGGGAATCACCAAGCATCTTATTCTGTCGCATGCAGTAAGAATTATTCTTAAGTGTGTCTCTGCAACACATTTCATTTTGATTCTACGCACTAGCTTAATGCCAATGAAATGATTTGCCAGTCAGCTCATGTACTATGGTAACAGCTTGCCAGGCTTTAACTCGGATTGCAATATCAGGGGTATTGATTTCCTGAGGACAGCTTTAACAGACAGTGAAGTGCAATCTGTTTGATCTTTCTCTAGAGATACAGCACATTTTAAAATATGTCTCAATATGTTGCATCTGAGATAAGGCATCACATTTCTTGATATCATGAACATAGATTCCTAGTTAAATAAGCAAGAGGCTCAAAATATGAAAATATACTTTTTTTGCTTTAAAGCTGAAAACCACCTCCTCAAATGGTCAATCCCACTTCCTTTTTCTATTCATTCATGGGATGTGGGCTTCGCTGGCTAGGCCAGCATTTATTGCCTACCCCTAATTGCCCTTGAGAATGTGGTGGTGAGCTGCCTTCTTGAACCGCTGCAGTCCATGTGTTGTAGGTACATCCATGTGCTGTGAGGGAAGGATTCCAGGGCTTTGACCCAGTGACAACGAAGGAATGGTGATATATTTCCAAGTCAGGATGATGGGTGACTTGGAGGGGAACTTCCAGCTGATGGTATTCTCATGTGTCTGCTGCCCTTCTAGATGGTAGCAGTTGTGGGTTTGGAAGGTGCTGTCTAAGGAGCCTTGGTGAGTTCCTGCAGTGGATCTTGTAGATGGTACACACTGCTGCCAATGTGCGTCAGTGGTGGAGGGAGTGAATGTTTGTGGATGTGGTGCCAATCAAGAGGGCTGCTTTGTCCTGGTTGGTGTCAAGTTTCTTGAGTGTTGTTGGAGCTGCACTCATTCAGACAAGTGGGGAGTATTCCATCA
The DNA here is from genome assembly GCF_964194155.1 of Cetorhinus maximus. Taxonomy (NCBI): domain Eukaryota; kingdom Metazoa; phylum Chordata; class Chondrichthyes; order Lamniformes; family Cetorhinidae; genus Cetorhinus; species Cetorhinus maximus. Next base: position 82,946,763 of record NC_135885.1, on the reverse strand, counting down.
CTCCTGATTTGTGCCCTGTACATGGCAGACAGGCTTTGGGGAGCCAGGAGGTGAGTTACTCACTGCAGGATTCCTAGCATCTGACCTGTCTTGTATCCACAGGATTTATATGGCTAGACCAGTTCAGTTTCTGGTCAATGGCAACCCCCAGGATGTTAGTAATGAGGGACTCAGTGATGTTAATACCATTGAATGTCGCGATGGTTAGGTTCTCTCTTGTTGAAGATGGTCATTGCCTGGCACTTGTGTGGCATGAGTGTTACTTGCCACTCGTCAGCCCAAGCCTGGATATTGTCCAGGTCTTGCTGTATTTGGACATGGACTGCTTCAGTATCTGAGGTGTCATGAATGGTGCTGAACATTGTGCAATCATCAGCGAACATCTCCACTCCTGACCTTATAATGGAAGGAAGGTAATTGATGAAGCAGCTGAAGATGGTTGGGCTGAGGACACTACCCTGAGGTACTCCTACAGTGATATCCTGGAACTAAGATGATTGACCCCCAACAACCACATCCATCTTCCTTTGTGCTAGGTATGACTCCAACCAGCAGAGAGTTTTCCCCCTGATTCCCATTGACTCCAGTTATGCTAGGGCTCCTTGATGCCATACTTGCTCAAATGCTGCCTTGATATCAAGGGTAATCACACTCACCTCACATCTGGAGTCAGCTCTTTTGTCCATGTTTGAACCAATGCTGTAATAAAGTCAGGAGCTGAGTGACCCTGGAGGAACCCAAACTGAACTTCACTGAGCAGATGATTGCTAAACAAGTGCTGCCTTATAGTACTGTTGATGGCCTCTTCCATCACTTTACTGATGATTGAGAGTAGACTGATGGGGCGGTAATTGACCGGGTTAGATTTATCCTGCTTTTTGTGTACAGGACATACCTGGGCAATTTTCCACATAGCTGGGCAGATGCCAGTGTTGTAGCTATATTGGAACGGCTTGGCTAGGGGCGCGGCAAGTTCTGGAGCACAAATCTTCAGTACTATTGTCGGAACAGTGTCAGGGCCCATATCCTTTGCAATATCCAATGCCTTCAGCGTTTCTTGATAGCACATGGAGTGAATTGAATTGTCTGAATACTGGCATCCGTGATGTTGGGGACCTCTGGAGGAGGCTGAGTTGGATCATCCACTCGGCAGTTCTGGCTGAAAATTGTTTAAGATGTTCACCAGCTGTTTCAGTGCCTAAAAGTAGATCATCAACATATTGCAACAAACATTTTGGCTGTGCAAAGGCTCTCAGAGTTTCTGCCATCATCTTATGAAAAATATTAGGAGCATTATAAAACCCGTGCGGGATCACCATCCAATTGAAGCTGTAATCCTCAATGTGAATGCAAACTTGTACTAATCTTTTTTTAGCTATAGGTACACTCCAAAATCCAGTGTAGAAAATACTTTAACTCTTGCTAGTATTTCAGAAAGCAATGTGGGTGCTTCTCTGACAATGGGCATGTTTTAAGCGTTAATGAAAACAGAAAATGCTGGAACACCTCAGCTGGTCTGACAGCATCTGTGGAGAGAGAAAGAGTTAACATTTTGAGTCTGTATGACCCTCTTCAGAGCTGTCATACAGACTCAAAACGTTAACTCTGTTTCTCTCTCTACAGATGCTGTCAGGCCTGCTGAGTTTTTCCAGCATTTTCTGTTTTTATTTCAGGTTTCCAGCATCCGCAGTATTTTGCTTTTATTTTAGTGCATTAAGTGTTACCTTATTTAACCCTTTGTAGTTGACCGTCAATCCCCAAGAATTCAGCAGGTCTGAGTTTTTCCAGGTAATTCTGTTTTTGTTTTGGATTTCCAGCATCCGCAGTAGCTTTTTGTTTTTATCCCCCAGAATTGTCTGGCCCTCTTACTGGCCATGTGAAAGTGCTTTGCCTTAACACGTCCTGCTTTGGGAGTGACTCTACTATTTCTTCCAAAAAAGGAATGCTGTCCCTGGGAATCGGGTACTGTTTGAGAAAAGAATGCCAAGGTCTGTTAATTATTTTTTCATCTTGCAATTTTCCACAATCATGCTTACTCCTAGCAAAAACTAACAAATGCTCTCTAATTATCCCTTGGACTCAGCTATCCGATTGGCAAGGGACTTCATATACTGAAGACTCTTTAATTGTAAAGACTGAATGAACATCAGAAATCTCAAGCAGTTCACTAGTTCCTGTACCTATCCAAATGCTGCCTTAGTTATAATCAACAACGCCTGATATTGCTGTAATATATCGCTGCCAGTACCCCATTTCCATTAACAGTGTTCATAAATACTTGTAATTCAACAATTAATGAGATCCCTTGTACTTTAAGGATCAAGCTGTTTCCTTCATATGTGCTCACTTCTTCTCCATTAAACCTATTTAATTTAACCTGGCTACTGTAAAAATTCAAGCCCTTGCCCGTCTCTGTTAGACATTCAGGACGTGAGGGTGAATGATGGTAGTGGCAGAACTGGAATCAACACGCATAATTTGTGTTTGACACTCCCCCAGTAATTTAGCCAAAATCTCCAGTTGCCTGTTCACATTGCATAGGAACCTCATTTCAAACCAAGCAAGGCTTGCTTCTAACTCTGCGGTCTGCTGCTTCGAGTCCACTGAGAACTGTATTGTAATTGGAGAGCCTTTGCCCTCTTGTGTCCGGATCTGTGTAGCCATGACTGCCATGAAGTTTCTCAAACTTCCCACTTAAATCAACAATTTAATTAGCCAATTGATTCACTTTTGCTTCAGTGGTTTTGCTGGACACTGAGCGTGAAGTGTACGGAAGAGGTCTCGGAGGTGGTCTCCCCTTGGGTGATCGCTCCATTCTTGCCCACTTAACCCTTACATTCTCTTGCTACATGTCCTGCTTTCCCACAGCTACGACATGATAATCTGACACCTGCCCAAAAATACTGGAATTTCTCTTGGTCCTTCCACAATAAGGATAGGCCTGTTTAACTATTGCTCCTTTAACCTGGATATCGTCTTTTACCATATCCCAAGCTTTCTCTGTATGGTCCTCAATTACAACTCATGGAGTTGTGCTAGTAATGGTGTGGCTGAATATTGCCCATAACTCTGGCCTGATCTGCTTAAGAAACGTGCTGTTAAAAGGAGTCTGAGCCAACCCTGCTGCTGGTGTAGGAGGTGGCTGTTTCTGTGATAAGACATATAGCCCATATGACCTTCCGGCAAATACTCCCAGATGCTCCTCTGGTCCCTGCTTACATGACCTCATCTTTTTATTAATATGCATTTTCTCAACACCTCACCCCTTTAAGAACTGCATCTAATACTTATAGAAACATAGGAACAGGAGAAGGCCATTCAACCCGTCGAGCTTGCTCCACCATTCAATATGATCATGGCTGATAGAACACTTTAATGACTTTCACCTACATTATCCTTACAACTCTTTGCGTTATTATTAATCAGAAATCTATCAATCATTACCTTAAACATACTCAATTACTGAGCTTCCACGGCCTCTGGGGTAGAGAATTCCAAAGATTCACAACCCTCTGAGATAAGAAATTTCTCCTCATCTCGGTCCTAAGTGGCTTCCCTTATTTTGAAATTGTGTCCCCTGGTTCTAGACTCCCCAAACAGGGGAAACATCTTACCTGCATCTACCCTGTCTATTCTTTTAAGTATTTTGTAGCTTTCAATGAGATCACCTCTCATTCTTCGAAACTCTAGAGAATACAGGCCCAGTTTCCCCAATTTCTCTTCATATGACAGTCCTGCCATCCCAGGAACAAGTTTAATGAACCTCCGTTGCACTCTGTCTATGGCACACAATACTCCAGTTGTGGCCTCACCAGTGTTTTATACAATTCCAACATTATATCCTTACTTTTATATTCTATACCTCTGCCAATGAAGGAGAGCATTCCATATGCCTTCTTTACAACCTTGTCTACTTGAACTGCTGCCTTCACTTGTACGCCAAGATCTCTCACTTCATCTACCCCTCTTAGTATATTCCCATTTATTGTGTAATCCCTGTAGCTGTTTGACCTCCCTAAATGTTTGACCTCACACTTCTCTATGTTAAAATCCATCTGCCACTTTACCGCCCACTCCACCAAACCATCTATATCGTTTTGGAGATTATGGCTATCCTCTACACTATCTACTACTCGGTCAATCTTTGTGTCACCTGCAAATTTCCCAATCATGCCCCCCATGTTCACGTCCAAATCGTTAATATATAAAACAAACAGCAAGGGTCCCAACACCGAGCCCTGTGGAACACCACTTGAGCCAACTTTACATTCGCAAGGGCATCCATCGACCATTACCCTTTGTTTCCTGTTACAAAGCCAACCTTTTATCCAGTTTGCCACATTACCCTGAATCCCATGGGCTTTTACTTTCCTGACCAATCTTCCATGTGGGACCTTGTCAAATGCCTTGCTAAAATCCATGTACACAACATTCACTGCACTACCTTCATCAACTCTTCTTGTCACTTCCTCAAAGAATTCAATCAAATTTGTGAGGCAAGACCTTCCTTTAACAAATCCATGCTGACCATCCCTGACTAGCCCATGCCTTTCCACATGACAGTTAATCCTATCTCTCAGGATTGATTCTACTAAATTGCTCACCACCAATGTAAGACTAACTGGCCTATAATTGTTTGGCATTTCCTTTGATCCCTTTTTAGACAATGGAACTATGTTTGCATTGCTCCAGTCCTTTGGTACCTCCCCTGTATCTAGTGAAGATTGTAAAATCACCCTCAGAGCATCTGCTATCTCCTCCCTACTTACTTCAGCAGCCTCAGAAACAATCCATCTGGCCCTGGTGACTTATCAACTTTCAAAGATTTCAACCCTTCGAGTACTTCCTCTCTCTTTATGACTATCCTGTCCAATATCTCGCAGTGTTCTTCCTGGACTACTATATCTACATCCTCCCTTTCCACTGTAAACACGGAGACAAAATATTCATTCAAAACCCTTCCCACAGCCTCTGCATCTACACACAAGTTTCCATCTTCATCTCTGATAGGTCCCACTTTTTCCTTAACAAACCTTTTAGCGTTAATGTATTGGTAAAACATCTTTGGGTTATCTTTAACTTTACTTGCTAATCTTTTTTCATGCCCACTCTTTGATTTCCTTATTTACTTCGTCCCTGCACTTCCTATATTCGTCTAGGCTATCTGCAGTGCTTAGTTCTTTGTGCCTATCATACGCTTTCTTTTTCTGTTTGATCTTCCCCTGTATTCCACAACCAGGGGGGTCTAGATTTGGCAGTACCGCTCTTATTTTTGTTGGGGACATGTCTACTTTGTACAGTTAGGATCTCACTTTTTAGTTCTTCCCACTGGTTTTCCACTGTTTTATCCTCCAGCAGTGCTGTCCAGTCTACCTCAGCCAAGTCCCTTCTCATTTTTGCAAAATTTGCCTTCCCCCAGTTCAAGACTTTTACTCCTGCCTTATCTCTGTCCTTTTCCATGGTACTGCTAAATCTAACTGAATTGTGATCACTGTCCCCGATATGGTTGCCAACTGTCACTTCACTCACTTGCCCTTCTTCGTTCCCCAAGACTAGGTCAGTGACTTATGGACAGAGATGTTACACTTTCTAATCTCTTACCATTTAGGAAAAACTCTGCATATCTGTTCCTTCTACCAAAGTGGATAACCTCACATTTTGCCACATTATATTCCATCTGCCATATTCTTGCCCACTCACTAAGTCTGTCCAAATCCTCCTGTAGCCACTTTACATCTTCCTCACAACACACATTCCCGCCTAGCTTTGTATCATCCGTGAACTTGGAAATATTAGATTTGGTCCCCACATCCAAATCACTGATATATATTGTGAACAGCTAGGGCCCAAGTACTGATCCTGGTGGTACCCCACTAGTCACAGCCTGCCAACACAAGAATGATGTGTTTATTCCTACTCTCTGTTTTCTGCCTGTTAGCCAATCCTTAATCCATGTCAGTATATTGCCTCCTATCCCATGTGCTTTTATTTTGTTAATCAACCGTCTGCGCGGTACTTTATCAAAAGCCTTCTGAAAATCCAAGTATACTATGTCCATCGACTCTCCTTTATCAATTTCGATAGTAACATCCTTCAAAAACGCCAAAACGTTCGTCAAACATGATTTCCCATTCACAAATCCATGCTGACTATGCCCAATCAGATCATGATTATCCAAGTATCCATTTATCACATCCTTTATAATAGATTCTAGCATTTCCCCCACTATTGATGTAAGGCTGACAGGTCTGTAGTTATAAAAACAAAAAACTACTGCGGATGCTGGAAATCCAAAACAAAAACAGAATTACCTGGAAAAACTCAGCAGGTCTGGCAGCATCGGTGGAGAAGAAAAGAGTCGACGTTTCGAGTCCTCACGACCCTTCAACAGAACTGAGTATAGTTAGGAGAGGGGTGAAATATAAGCTGGTTTAAGGTGGGCAGGGGGGAGAGAGAAGTTGAGGGTGGGGGGGGCGGTTGTAGCTACAAGCAAGCAGTGATAGGAGCAGATAATCAAAAGATGTCACAGACAAAAGGATCAAAGAGGTGTTGAAGGTGGTGATATTATCTAAGAAAATGTGCTAATTAAGAATGGATGGCAGGACACTCAAGGTACAGCTCTAGTGGGGGTGGAGTGGAAAGACTGACAAGGTATTAGTTGTAGATTTTAAAATAATGGAAATAGGTGGGAAAAGAAAAATCTATATAAATTATTGAAAAAAACAAAAGGGAGGGGGAAGAAACGGGATGGGGATGGGGGCAGGGAGTTTAAGATCTAGAGTTGTTGAATTCAATATTCAGCCCGGAAGGCTGTAAAGTGCCCTAGTCGGAAGATGAGGTGCTGTTCCTCCAGTTTGCGTTGGGCTTCACTGGAACAATGCAGCAAGCCAAGGACAGACATGTGGGCAAGAGAGCAGGGTGGAGTGTTAAAATGGGAAGCGACAGGGAGGTTTGGGTCTTTCTTGCGGACAGACCGCAGGTGTTCTGCAAAGCGGTCGCCCAGTTTGCATTTGGTCTCTCCAATGTAGAGGAGACCGCATTGGGAGCAACGAATGCAGTAGAATAAGTTAGGGGAAATGCAAGTGAAATGCTGCTTCACTTGAAAGGAGCGTTTGGGGCCTTGGATAGCGAGGAGAGAGGAAGTGAAGGGGCAGGTGTTGCATCTTCTGCGTGGGCATGGGGAGGTGCCATAAGTGGGGGTTGAGGAGTAGGGGGTGATGGAGGAGTGGACCAGGGTGTTCCGGAGGGAACGATCCCTATGGAATGCTGCCAGGGAAGAGAAGATGTGTTTGGTGGTGGCATCATGCTGGAGTTGGCAGAAATGGCGGAGGATGATCCTTTGAATGCGGAGGCTGGTGGGGTGATAAGTGAGGACAAGGGGGACCCTATCATGTTTCTGGGAGGGAGGAGAAGACGTGAGGGCGGATGCGCGGGAGATGGGCTGGATATGATTGAGGGCCCTGTCAACGACCGTGGGTGGAAAACCTCAGTTAAAGAAGAAGGAGGACATGTCAGAGGAACTGTTTTTGAAGGTAGCGTCATCAGAACAGATGCGACGGAGACGAAGGAACTGAGAGAATGGGATGGAGTCCTTACAGGAAGCGGGGTGTGAGGAGCTGTAGTCGAGGTAGCTGTGGGAGTCGGTAGGCTTGTAATGGATATTAGTGGACAGTCTATCATCAGAAATTGAGACAGAGAGGTCAAGGAAGGGAAGAGAAGTGTCAGAGATGGACCATGTGAAAATGATGGAGGGGTGGAGATTGGAAGCAAAATTAATAAATTTTTCCAGGTCCCGACGAGAGCATGTAGCAGCACCGAAATAATCATGGATGTACCGGAGAAAGAGTTGTGGGAGGGGGCCGGAGTAGGACTGGAACAAGGAATGTTCCACATACCCCATAAAGAGACAGGCATAGCTGGGGCCCATGCGGGTAACCATAGCCACACCTTTTATTTGGAGGAAGTGAGAGGAGTTAAAGGAGAAATTGTTCAGTGTGAGAACAAGTTCAGCCAGACGGAGGAGAGTAGTGGTGGATGGGGATTGTTCGGGCCTCAGTTCAAGGAAGAAGCTAAGGGCCCTCTGACCATCCTGGTGGGGGATGGAGGTGTAGAGGGATTGGACGACCATGGTGAAGAGGAAGTGGTTGGGGCCAGGGAACTGGAAATTGTTGATGTGGCGTAAGATGTCAGAGGAATCACGGATGTAGGTGGGAAGGGACTGGACAAGGGGAGAGAGAAGGGAGTCAAGATAACTAGAAATGAGTTCCGTGGGGCAGGAACAGGCTGACACGATCGTTCTGCCGGGACAGTTCTGTTTGTGAATTTTGGGTAGGAGGTAGAAGCGGGCCGTCCGAGGTTGGGCGACTATCAGGTTGGAAGCTGTGGGAGGAAGATCTCCAGACGAGATGAGGTCAGTGACAGTCCTGGAAACAATGGCTTGATGTTAGTGGTGGGGTCATGGTCCAGGGAGAGGTAGTTCCCTGTTTTCTCTCTCCCTCCCTTCTTGAATAGTAAGGTGACATTTGCTACTTCTCAATATTCAGGAACCATTCCAGTATCTATAGAATTTTGGAAAATGATCGCCAATGCATCCACTGTCTCTATAGGAACCTCTTTCAACACTCTGGGTTGCAGAATATCAGGTCCCAGGGACTTATCAACTTTCAGTCCCATTAATTTCTTCAATACAACCTTCTTACTTATACTAATTTCCTTCAACTCCTCAATTTCCCTAGTCCCATGGATCTCTAAACCTGGGAGATTTCCTGTATCTTCCTCAGTGAAAACAGACAGAGTAATCATTTAGCTTCTCTGCCATTTCTCTATTCCCATGATGAACTCTCCTGGCTCTGCCTGTAATGGACCCACATTTGTCTTAGCCAAACGCTTCCTTTTTACATACCTATGGAAGCTTTTATAGTCCATTTTTAAATGTTTTACTGGATTGCATTCATATTCTGTTCTCCCTTTCTTTACCAGTTTCTTGGTCTTTCTTTGCTGTATTCTAAAATCCTCCCAAATTTCCTGTTTACTACTACTTCTGGCACCTTTATAAGCCTTTTCTTTTAATTTTATACAATCCTTAACTTCCTTTGTCAGCCACGGTTGACTGACTTTTTTTGGGTTTTGCACCTTGAAGGAATGTATAGATTCTGTAAGCTATGCAATAGTTCTTTGAAGACTATCCATTGCCAATGTAGTCATACCTTTTAATGTATTTTCCCAATCCACCTCAGCCAATTTGTCCCTCATGCCTTCATAACTTCCTTTATTCAACTTTAACACACTTACTTCAGCATGAACTACCTCACTTGCAAACATAATGTAAAATTCTATCGTATTGTGGTCACTCATCCCTAAAGGTTCATCTACATTATTATTCTACATTATTCTACATTACAAGATTATTAATTAGCCTTTTTTCATCACATAATACTAGATTTAAAAGAGCCTGTCCTGTAGTCAGCTCCTCAACATACTGCTCTAGAAAATCATTCCTAACACACTCCAGAAACTCGTCTTCCACAGCATTACTGCTCAATTGAAGTCATCCATGATTACTGTATTGCCCATGCTATATGCTTATTTCATCTCCTGATTAATACCATGCCCCACATTACCACTACTGTTTGGTGGCCGATAAACATTCCAACCTGTGTCTGCTGCCTTTTGCTGTTTCTTAGCTCCACCCAAACAGATGAAGAACCATACGGACTCGAAACGTTAACTGTATTCCTCTCCGCAGATGCTGTCAGACCTGCTGAGTTTTTCCAGCTATTTTTGTTTTTGTTTCAGAGTTCCAGGATCCGCAGTATTTTATTTTAATTTTAGATTCCACTCATTGTTCTTCCAATCTGAGATCCTCCCTTGCTAATGCACTAATCCCATCCCTTATTATCAGTGCAACTCCACCTCTTTTCCCTTCTTGTCTGTCCTTCCTAAACATCAAATATCCTTGAATATTCAGTTCCTAGTCTTGGTCACCATGCAGCCATGTTTCTGTAATGGCAATTATATCATTACCATTTATCTCTATTTGTGCCTTTAGATCATCTTATTGCGAATGCTGTGTGCACTCACATAGAGTGCCCTTAACTTTGTCTTTTTGACATCATTCTGCATTCGAAGCATACTCAATGCTCTGCTTTGTTTCTCCTGCCTTCTGGTCTCACTACTACTCCCTGTTACCAACTTTGCTTTCTTTCAATCTGGGCCACACCACAGGTTCCCACCCCTCTGACAAGCTAGTTTAAACCCGCCCCAACACTAGTAGCAAATCTCCTTGTGAGTATATCAGTCCCAGTCCTGTTAAGATGTAACCCGTCCAGCTTGTATAGATCCCACCGGCCCCAGAACCGATCCCAGTGCCTCAGAAATCTGATGCTCTTCCTCCTATACCAGTTCTTCAGCCACGTATTTAATCGATCTATCCTCTTATTCCTCACTAGCACGTGGCACTGGGAATAATCCTGAGGTTACTGCTCTTGAGATCCTGCTTTTTAATTTCCTTCCTAACTCCCTGAAATCTACTTTCAGGACCTCAGCCCTCTTCCTACCTATGTCGTTGGTACCAATGTGGACCATGACTTCTGGCTGATCCCCTTCCCCCCGAAGGATGTCCTGCAGCCGCTCTGTTACATCCTTGACTCTGGCACCAAGGAGGCAACACATCATCCTGGAGTCACGTTTACTGGCACAGAAATGCCTATCTGATCCCTTGACTATGGAATCCCCTATCATTATTGTCCTTCCATTCTTCTTGGCTTTTAGGTTTCCTCTCTTTTTGGTTTCTGGGACTCCTGGGGTCTTCACTTCTTGGTCCCTATGACCTAGTCTCTTGACTCTTGAAGTCTTGAAGATTCTACCTTAGTCACCTAAATTCCAATGTACATTCTTAAACCCCTTTGCAGCTTTAAGACTTCCAATTTCCCAGTCTATCTATTTCACAGCCATTTGCTGAATGCTTTCTCTTCCTTTCTGTCTCCTAGTCTACAAAAGCGGCTTTCACTTTCTTCTTAAAACAACTACCTCTAATCCTAATACTGAATTCTAATACTGATCTAACACTAATACCTTGGATTTCTTATAGCAAATCCTCACCCTTACTTCTGGATTCTTACGGCAATCCCAAAGCCAATATTTACCTCTGGGTCCCTTACGATCAACCCCAAACCTTGCCTGTTGACTGATACTGTAGTGTAAAGGGTTACCATCAGGAGCACCTGAGAATCATGTAACTACTGATGTAACTATGGCGCAGTGTCACATGACTAAGCAACTGCGATCCAGTGGAAAGCAGAAGTACAACCTCATGTAGAGTACTAAGATATATATAGATTTGTAAATAAACAAGAAATGTTTTTTTTACGAGTAACAGTCTATGGTGGCATTCTGAGGAAAACAAGCAAACCCTAAAGAAACCTCATCAACACCTGAACTCAAGACGAAACAGGTGCAACTACTAACTCCTAACTCTCTCGTGGCATGAGCCATCTTTTAGCAAATCTCCTGAGATATTCAGTCTGAGCACCTGTGTAAATACAGCTAATAACTTTTCCCAAATATTTGTAACTTCTGACCAATGGGAAGTGAGTTCATAGCTTCCCTACAAAAACCTCACCTCAATTCACACCCTACATTTACAATTCTTGACCAATGGGAGAAGTACTTACAACTTCCCTACAACAAACTAACCTTGACTTATACCATTTTCTTACAATTCTAACCCTCAGGCCATCCTTTTAGCTAATCAGTATCCCAGTTTTGGCTTCTGTTTACTGCTAGTGCTAGACTCACTGGAGCCTGAATGCAACATGTGCCCCAACCACAACCTCAGTTCACTTCTGTATCTTTATTTTCTTAAAGCTACATTACAGCATTTTACACTTAAAGAAGTGCCAACATAAAGACTTCTTAACAACATGCCAATAATACATACAAATTAAGACTTTGCTAAAAGGCCAGGCTTTGGGCTGCATCACCTTGGCAAAGGGCAACAACAGTCTTGGCTGTTTGGCTGAAAGGCAACAGCAGAGTCACTGGCAGGAATGCAGTGTTCGGAGCACAAATTATGTCAACCTGAGAGAAGAGACCAGATTCATGTTACATGGTGCCACTGCTATTCCCCCAGGGCTGCACCTCAGAAATTCTAGTAAGTTGCTGAAGCACAAATTGCTGAACTGCTGCAAGAATGTGCAAGACCTTCTGTGTACCTATATCGAAACCGGGGATGGCAACAATCTGAGACTGTTTGGCAGCAACCATGGAGCACATGACCTCTGCCTATGCTTCAATTGCAGCATTGTGGCATCAAGAAGAATCTGCTGGTGCTTCACTGGAAGCTGAGACATTGGCCACCAGATAAATTAAGACTGAGTCCCAGTGCTGTCATGGAATTAGCCATCACTTTCATGCTGGAAAGGATGAGCTCCAGCCTCTGCGTGGTGTAATCTGCCACACTGGAGCTCGATTCCTCCATGATTCTAGACAGTGATAGGAGATTATCTGACAGGCCTCTCAATGCACACAGCATCTGACTGTTCATTGCCCTCAGCATTCTCCTATGTAGAAACTTATCAAAGTATTCATCTATGTCCCCTGCAGCAGAGCTCATCTGTGACCTCATCCTCCAGTGGGTTGGCAAACAAGCCATCCTTTCCCTCTGGCCTGGCTGCAGTCCACTGGTGCCCAGTGGCTTACCACATGCTGGTCCCAACTCGATACTGTTGTGATATACCTTTAAGTGGGTGTGGTTATGTTTTCTGCATACATTAATAGAAGAGAAATTATGCAATTTATCATGTGATTCAGACTGAGCCTCATTTTGTAGTGAGGAACCAAACAGTTAGGACATATATATAAAATGTATATAAGTTCTCTAACTTTATAATATTGCTACCAACTTTTCAACTCCTTAATAAATTAACCTACATATATGTGTGTTAACCAATCTCTTATGTGTGGTTTGTGCCTTGATATTTGTTTGTTAGCAAGCACAAGGAGAGCAAAAATACAACATGGTCCCAGTGCTGATGGAAGAAGCTGGTAAACAGAAAAAGAATCTGAAGTTTTAAACCATTCAGTCAACACAGAGTATGTGGCCTCTAACTGGAGACTGAAGCACACAGACAGCCTGTGAGTTTAACAGACAGCAATAGCACGTCGAGAGGTGCAGTACTCAGTCAGAGAAGGTAAGTAGCTGTGGGGCGGGTGCTGGATCAATCGTGGGGCAAGGGAGAACTGAGAAACGTCACAGAAATTGGACCAAGTAAGATTATGAAAACGACAGTCGAAATCAAAAGTTGAAGAAGGCTGGAAACATCTTTGGTGCCATTATTTGCTTTGTGGAGCACCGTGTTGAGTTCCTGCCACAACCCAGATTTGTAAGCAGAGCTTCAGAAACGCACACATAAGCGGCGACAGCCCCACTCGTCCCAAGTGTTGCACCAGCAGTGGAAGATCCTGTGGTAAATAGAGGAACAACAAGCAAATGAAATACTGCAGTGTGTTTAAAGGGTTTACAGTATTCTATTCTTCAACAGTAAAACAGCAGGAATATTAGTATAAACAGCAGAGAAGGAGAAAGGTCCAAGGAATATTGCAAAAATGTCCTCAAAATTCCAAAGCTTAAATTGGGAGGCGGCTGACTGACACTCTGAGTTTAAACTATTTAGAAAATGCACAGAATTTTGTTTGTCGACTTGGGTATTTCCAAACCAGACAAGCAGGTCATTAAAATTAATTTAGCCATTGAGAATGAAGATTTACATAGGCTCAACACATCTGGCTCATGGAAGAAAACCAAAAATATCCCAAGAAGATTTGGACAATTTTGAAAGACCAGTTCAGAATCCAACTGAATTTCCATACCCATCGCTTGGAATTCATGTCACATCATCAACAGGAATACATCAATCATTTAATCAGTTGACGCAGGGAAAAGGGTGCCTATTGCAATGTTTTGGAAGTAGAGCTGTCAGAGAGAATCGCCGAATTAGTGATTGCCTCTACTCCAATGGACTTTCCATTGGTGTAGAGGCAATGTCTGTCAAATGCTGGACAAACCCAAACGCTACTGCATTGATGAGTTACTCAAAGACAGACCAAAGTATGAGGCAATCAATCCAGGCTGACAAAGCTTATAGGGCTTGTGTGTAAACCTAATTGTCTACGCATTGACCAAGTTAGCCAACGTGGAAGACACGTGGAAGGTGTAGACTTCTACACGCACTGAAGACATGTCCAGCATTTCATGATTTCTGCAAGTCATGTGGCAAAAAGGGTCACCGGCAGCAGCAATGAAAAAAAGCAAAAGCTGAAGGAGCTATGAGAAGTTGTGCAAAGTCTCAAGCAGACCGCAAACAGGCAATACCTTTGAGCAGCACCAAAGAGTGTACTGGATCTCATAGGAAAAGCATGCATGAAATGGAGGGCAAAACGGACAACAACAATAATGATCAAGATGCTTTGAGATGCAGTGAGTGTAAATTCCACACTGTCTATATAGCAGAACACATAGGTGTCAGAAGTTTTTACACGATTCGGGTCATCTGTCCTCAGAAAGTAGGTAAACATTCATTTTTGACAAAAATAGACATGGGGCAAGTGATAATTTACTGCCCCTAAGTATTCTACAAGTAATGTACCCACAGAAGAGGAAGATCATGGCAAAACCCACTACTGTGAAGCTTTCAGCACATAACGGCTCAGTAATTCCATGTGTAGGATCCACTGTGATAGATTACAAATACAACCAGTCATCCTGGGTGTCATATATATTCTAAATAATTGAAGCCAAAAGCCCCAGTGATTGCTGGTCTACCAGAATGTCAAGATCTCACATTGGTAACTATACATGAAATCAGCCAGATGTGGCAAGACAAATCAGCATCAGAAGATATACCCATCACTTCAGTTAGCAATCCGACATCACAGTATTCCAAGTGTTACGATCGAATTGACAGTTTTCAAGGAGGTGTGTGCAACATTACACTTGAAAAAGTATACCATGCCATTGATTGATCCACACAAGTGCAGCATCCACATGCAGGCCAAGTTGAAGGTTGAGCTGCACAAAATGGAAATGGTTGGGATCATTCAAAAGGTACAAGAGCATCTGGATTGGTGCAGCTCAATCACGTGTTGTCAAGAAAGACAGGTTACTCCGAGTCTGCCTCAATCTGAGATGATTGAATAAAGTTCTAAAACTTTGTCCTTATAAGATCCGTGCTTTGCAAGAGTTTAATCAGAAATTCACACAAAGTTAGTTTCAAAACTTGACACTAAACATGAGTATTGGTCAGTACATCTAGCGGAGAAGTCCTAGGAGCTGACTACGATTCATACCCCATTGGGACGTTATTGCTCCCAACAACTTCCTTTTGGGCTATCAGTTAGCCAGGATCTTTCAGGTACATGTGAATCACATTACCTGTACAATACCGGGGTGTATTCACATTGCAGATGATATATCCATCAAGCGTAGGATAAAACAGGAGCATTAAGGGAATTTACATTTGCTGATGTAAGCAGCTTGCAAACAAAGTCTAGTGTTCAAGTGTCCAAATGTGACATTAACGTGCAGCAAATCAATTTCTTTGGGTCAATACATTCAAGTGCTGGTATCTGTCCTGACCCGAGCAAACTAGAAGATATCCATGTAATGCCAACACCCCAAGATAAGGAGGATCTTTGACAATGTTTCGGTCTTTTCAAGTTTCTATCCCCTTACATTCCTAATTTTCTGCAAAAGGTGTCATCTTTACAGGAATTATTTTTTTACATTCGTTCATGGGATGTGGGTGTCACTGGCTAGACCAGCATTTATTACCCATCCCTAATCACCCTGGAGAAGGTGGTGGTGAGCTGCCTTCTTGAATTGCTGCAGTCCGTGTGGTGTGGGTGCACCCACAGTGTTGTTAGAGAGGGAGTTTTGATCCAGCGACAGTGAATGAATGACGATATAGTTCCAAGTCAGGATGGTGTGTGACTTGGAAGGGAAATTCCAGGTGTTGGTGTTGTCAAGCATCTGCTGCCCTTGTCCTTCTAGGTGGTTGAGGTCGCAGGCTTGGAAGGTGCTGTTGAAGGAGCCTTGGTGAGTTACTGCAGTGTATCTTATCGATGTTTATACATTGCTGCCACTGAGCGTCGGTGGTCGAGGGATTGAATGTGGAAGGTGGTGGTTGGGGTTCCAATCAAGTGTGCTGCTTTGTGCTGGATGGTGTCGAGCTTTTTCAGTGTCGTTGGAGCTGAACCCATCCAGGCAAGGGAAGAGTATTCTGCCACACTCCTATCTTGTGCCTTGTAGATGGTGGGCAGGTTTTGGGGAATCAGAAGGTTAGTTACCCGCCACAGAATTCCCAGCCTCTGCCCACAGTATTTAGGTCAATGGTAACCCCAGGATGTTGCTAGTGGGGGATTCAGTGATGGTAATACCATTGAATGTCAAGTTGAGATGGTAGATTCTTTCTTGTTGGACATGGCTATTGCCTGGCACTTGTTTGGCACAAATGTTATATGCCACTGGTGGAGCCTTGACATGAGCGGATAGCTGCCAGCATGGCAGACCTCTGCGGGTATACCGTCCGGCCCACAAGCTTTGTTGGTCTTCATCTATTTAATGGCCCGCTTAAGTTCATCTATGGTTGGTGGATCACCGAGGGAATCCTCCACAGGGTGTTGTGGGATGGCTTGGTGGGGTCTCCACCGATACGGTGGAGTTCCGATTGAGGAGCAGTTTGAAGTACTCCTTCCAACACTGATGGATGGCGTCGTCGTCCTTGAGAAGCTGGGAGCCATCCTGTGATTGGAGAAGGTTTTCTCTGGTCAAGCAGGGTCCATAGATCGTCTTGGTAGCTTGGAAGAAGTTGCGCATGTTGTGCTAGTCGCCGGGTATGTGGGAGACTTTGCCAGGCAATGAAGGCTGCTCGCTTCCACTCGAGGAGATCACAGATCTCTGTGTCATTGGTGTCAAACCAGTCCTGGTTCTGTCGTGGCGCAAACCCAATAGTCTGTGCACAGGTGTCTAGAACAATGGACTTGAATTGCTCCCAGTATGCCTGGATGGAAATGGCATCAGTGGTGGGCACTTGTTCCAGTGCACGGTGCAACTGAGCCTGGAACTCTTCCCGCAGCCCAGGATACTTCAATGCTGCAACATTCAGCTTTCTCTGGACGACTTTTTGGTTCCTCTGGTGTCTTGGCACCAGGCAGATGTTCATCACCGAGCACACAAGTCAGTGGTCCGTACAACAATATGTAGAACCCTTCATTGCCCTCGTGACAAGCACGTCCCTCAGGTCTCTGCCTTGGACAATGACGTAGTCCACGAGTGCCAATGGACCAACCTCTGGTGCCTCCACATGGTCTTGAGCTGGTTTTGAAGACCATGTTTGTCACAATCAGACCGTATTGGGCGCACTTGGTCAAGAGTAGGATGCCATTGGCGATTTGTGACCTCCTTGAGCGGAAGCGAGGAGCCTTCATCACCTGGCAAAGTCTTCCACGTACCCAGCGAATGACGGCAGTGTACCACCAACTGAAGGCTGAGGTCCAGTGATGCTTTCGAGACATGAAGAACAAGTGGTGGGTAGAGAAGGTGCTTGAGATACAGGGCTACGCTGAACAGCAGAGACACACACCTCAGTGGGACCTAGCTTTAGAGTAGCCTCGGGATCACAATCTGGTGAGCACATCGCACTTTCTGATCCACAGCAGGAGGTGGCAGGCACTTCCCAAGTGACAAGCACTCGGAGGACTGCCGGAGGCCAGAAATTTACTGAGTCCAAGTCAGACGATGAGCGTCTGGACTCGGTCATGTTACAGTTACTGGAGCTGCAAAGGCAAGCTCGGGAATGTCAGGAAATGATGCCTGCTGCACTCCTCTGATTGCAAGGCACGATGGAAGAGTCCATCTGCCCTCAGGCTGAGGTGATAGTGCTGGCATGCCAACGTAACGAGGTCAACACTGGTCGGATGGCGGCCACCATGGAGACCCTTGGTCCAGGACGTCGTTCCTGCACTGCTGCGTGGGTGGAACTTCATCGCTGACGCCATAGTTGGCCTCCAACAGTGTGTATGCGAGAGGGATGTGGGGCAGCCCGATCTCACTCCAGCTAACCCTTCTCCTCAAGGAGTCATCCAGGGGCCCTTGGCACCCATAGAGAGGAGGATCAGCAGGTGTACCCCTTGGGGCCATTCATCCAGGTGACTCAGGGACTGTCTGGCCCATCCGAATCCCATCTTCCTGTGACCGCAGCAGCTCCAGCTCCACAGGTCGAGGAGGATGCTGCTGCCACACAGCAGATCCTGAAAGTAGGCCGGGGTCCTCCAGGTCTCGGCTCTCCAGAGGATGCCTGCCAAGGCTACCACAGACAGGGCATAGCAGTCACCTGGCTGCCTCTGCTGTCGATGTCCAGGGTGCACCAAGATGTAGCGGCAGGGTTAGGAAGGTTAAGAAGAGGTACTTTCACAGCCTGGGCACGGATGTTAGTCACTTGTACATAATGTTCACTATTGTCAATAAACTCCCAAGAATGTCTCCTGCCTATGGCTCCTTGTTCTGATGTGCAGTGTTTGTATCACTCAGATGTGAAATTTTTCTGCACAAGATAAACGCAGGTGTCTCAGCCCAGGGCCTCTTCCCTGTGCTCTGTGAAGGCTTCAGACCAAAATGATGCTCTGGCCTCACACTCCTGGACATATTAGTGATGTCTGCACCTCGACGGTGCTTGTCATTGGTGCCAGAATGTCGTAGGCAGGTATCACAGAGTTCCGTTATTCTCTCTGTGTGTTCTCAGTACCTTTAAAGTGGGGCTAGCCCCCATCTCTTCAGCATCTGTGACCACTGATTCTGTGCTCTTGAAGGGGTCAGGTGCTGAAGGCTGACAAATGATCAGGTGCTTTTAAAGTTTCATGGCTGCATCCCTATGATATGACTCTGATCACAGAGTGCAAGTGAGCTGCCCTCAGCCAGGCAGGAGTAATACATTCTCAGAGGCTATGTGAAGATCTATGGAGTGTCCTCACTGCATGTCGTCATCATCCTCCTGCAATCAACTGACTTTTAGGGCCTCCACTGCGTCTCCATGAAAGAAGCGTTATCATAGAGGGTATATGCACTGCCATAAGCCAGACTGGAGTCAAACGTTCATAGATGTAATTTGAGGATCTTATGGATCTTATCTCACTGCATGTCATCATCATCCTCCACAAATCTAGCAGCTATGAGGGTCTCCCGAGTGCGCCTGCCTGGTCTGGCCAGTGCGAGGGCCTCATTGCCATCATCGTCACTTTCAAGAACTCCTCACCCTCATAACTGTCGACATCTTCCTGATCAGAGGAGACCTCCAGCTCTTGCATCTCCTCCTCAGCCAGCTCCTCTCTCTGTTGCAGCACCAGGTTGTAAAGAGTGCAGCACGCGATGACGATGCGTGACACGCTATGTGGACTATATTGCAGGGCTCCAGCAGACCAGTCCAGGCACTGGAACCTCATTTTCAGCATCCTGATGGTTTGCTCCACCAAGGTGCGAGTTGCAGCATGAGCCTTGTTATACCTTCGCTCTGCTGCAGTCTGAGGCCACTGCATGGGTATCATCAGCCACGTCCTCTGCACTAGCCCTTGCCCCTAGACCCCGGAAGCCGTTAGGGATCTGTGACTGACTGAGAATGTAGGAGCCGTGCACACTGGAAATTCCAGAATTAAAGACTCCACTGTACAGATCGTTTTTTTGGCAATGCCAACAAATCTGGGGTTGTGCAGAGAAGAAGTA
Source organism: Cetorhinus maximus (assembly GCF_964194155.1). Classification (NCBI taxonomy): domain Eukaryota; kingdom Metazoa; phylum Chordata; class Chondrichthyes; order Lamniformes; family Cetorhinidae; genus Cetorhinus; species Cetorhinus maximus. The sequence goes on along the minus strand of NC_135885.1, from coordinate 82,926,992 downwards.
ATGTGATCTATTCCTCACTTCTCATACATGGCCCTGAATGGCTGTCCAATAAATTGAGGCCTGTTGTCTGAGATTACCTTCCTGGGTTCCCCAGATAAACTGAAAACTACATTTAGAATGTGTGCTACAGTTGTGCTTTTGACAGATGATGGGATACTTAAATAAATAAGCAGTGGCAACTAAGAACCCATCCCATGGATGTAGAAAAGCTTGGAAACAACCTTGGCCAAAGGATGAGTAGAAACTTCATGTGGTTAAAGGGGTTCCTTATGCTGATTTGACATATTTTCCTGACATGCCTTGCATTTCTTAATCATGGGAGAGATGGAATCATCCGTGCCCGCTGGCATTGGGCGTGCTCGGCAGCATGAGCAGACAATATGGCGAGAAGGCCAAAAATCAGTTTCACAACATCATGAAACCAGTTTGTGATCGGCTGCTCAGTCCATCAAAAAGGAGACAAAAAGGAGGCGGGAGGGGAGTCAGGCTGCCATCGCCAGCGACCCAGGGAAATGGTCCCAGCAAGGTACAAATGGGATTGGTAAGTTGGCCAGTGAGGGAGAGAAGGGGGCAGATCCATGTGAAGGATGGCTTAATATAGCATTTAGAGGCCAAATGGAGCACTTCTGCTCCTCCATCTCCATTCGTATGCTTTAAAAATGGCCTTACCTAGGCCTGGATTCTTGCTGCCACCATAGTGGGATCAGTGCATAAAATGGTACCCGCTTCCTGATTATGAGATACTGCCATTTAAATTAGGCTTCACTTCTCTAGTGTGTGCAGACTTCTGTGCCTAAAGTCAGGTCAGTAAAAATGGTGGGAGTGAGAAAGAGTTGAGACACTCTTAAATGGCAAATTCCTCTGTTTTTAAAATCAATGGTATCCCATGTAATAGAGTCAATTTTATCTCTCAGCCCACCCACCTGCACAATTTTTGCAGCAGGTTCAGTGATGAATCAAAAGCAGGACCAGCAATGGCCCTGAATGACAGGCTGTAAGGACCACTTTCACCAACGAATCCATCTTGATGTTTTAATCACTGTGCAATTCCTGTTCCTTTTTATTCATTACATTTAAATTGGCTTTGCCATTTAACATTTACTGGTAGATTCATGCCAATATTGAAATCAGTTTCACTGTATCTTTAAGGAAAGAGTTTAATCTTCTGGGGATTTATTTAGAATGGAATGATAAAGCAAATTTGTCCAAACTGGTTTTGAAAATGCATTTAAAAGTACTGACTGAATTAAACCATTGGGTACCACAGAATCTGAGAGGGAGAGTGAAGGGTTAAGAACATTGATCTCTAGGAGATTGTACATTTAAACTGTTGGGAGCATTGTGAGTTTAAAATGAAAATCACTGCAACTGCCCAAAAACAACTGATAAGAATGAAATGATTTTACTTAAGCAATGTTTCATTCAAAGCTGCTGAGGCCATTAGAAGTGAGTGGGAAGGACAAGACAAGACATGTCTAGAAGAAATAAGACTTCAAGAAAGTTTACACACTGATAAGTGAAGCCTAAGTACTGCAAAAACTGGAACAAGTAAGGTGAAGGATAGGCAATGGGTGAAGGGTTGGACCTGGTTTAACCTCAATGGAAGTTGAGTGACACGCATCAAACAGTCAATCGTCCACCCTTAATGCTTAACAATGGTGTTTTTTAAAATTTATTCATTCACAGGATAGGGGCATTGCTGGCTAGGCCAGCATTTATTGCAAATCGCTAGTTGCCCTTGAGAAGGCCTTGGTCAGCCGCCTTGAACCGCTGCAAGTCCATGTGGTGTAGGTACACCCACAGTGCTGTTAGGTAAGGAGTTCCAGGATTTTGACCCAGTGACAGTGAAAGAACAGCAATATGGTTCCAAGTCAGGATGGTATGTGGCTTGGAGGGGAACTTGCAGGTGGTGATGTTCCCATGCATCTGCTGCCCTTGTCCTTCTAGGTGGTGAAGGTGGCAGATTTGGAAGGTGCTATTGAAGGAGCAATGGTGAGTTGCTGCAGTGCATTTTGGAGATGGTACACATTACAGTCACTGTGCATCGGTGGTGGAGGGAGTGAATGATTAAGGTGATGGATGGGCGCCAATCATGTGGGCTAGATGGTGTCGAGCTTCTTGAGTGTTGTTGGAGCTGCACTCATCTCGGCAAGTGAAGAGTATTCCGTCACACTCCTGACTTGTGCCATGTAGATGGTGGACAGGCTTTGTGAGTCAGGAGGTGAGTTACTCGTTGCAGAATTCCCAGTCTCTGACCTGCTCTTGTAGCCACAGTATTTATATGGCTAGTCCAGTTCAGTTTTTGGTGAATGGTAACACCCAGGATGTTGATAGTGGGGGATTCAGTGATGGTAGCCATTGAATGTCTTGTTGGAGATGATTATTATCTGGCACTTGTATGGCACAAATGTTACTTGCCACTTATCAGTCCGACTCTGAATATAGTCCAGGCCTTGCTGCATAAGGACACGGGCAGCTTCAGTATCTGGGAAGTCACAAATGGTGATGAACATTTGTGCAATCCACAGCAAGCATCCCCACTTCTGACCTTATGGAGGGAAGGTCATTGATAATACAGCTGAAGATAGTTGTCCTAGGACACGACCCTGAGGAACTCCTGCAGTGATGTCCTGGGACTGAGATGATTAGCCTCCAACAACCACCTTCCTTTGTGCTAGTTATGACTCTAACCATTGAAAAGTTTCCCCCCTGATTTCCATTGACTTCAGTTTTGCTAAGGCTCCTTGATGCCAAGGGCAGTGTTTTTTTGGAAAACACTTTTGCTTATGTCTCAACCAGCAGAAATAACATAAAAAGAAGACATCATGGAAGACTTGGCATTGCTGTCAGAGGAACCATAAAGTTTTGCCTTGAGGAAGGACTTGCAAGAACAGGAAGAAGAAACTTCAAGACCTAAATGTCATATGTATTGCTTGATGCTGTTTTTATGCTGTATGCAATATTAAATTGTTAACACAGATTACATAAAAAACAGGAGCAGGAGAAGGTCATTCGGCCCTTCGATCCTGCTCTGCTATTCATCATGATCATGGCTGATCATCCAACTCAATAGCCTGCTCCCGCTTTCTCCCTATATCCTTTGATCCCTTTTGCCCCAAGAGCTATATCTAACTCCTTCCTGAAAACATACAATGTTTTGGCCTCAACTACTTTCTGTGGTAACGAATTCCACAGGCTCACCACTCTCTGGATGAAGAAATTTCTCCTCATCTCAGTCCTAAATAGTCTACCACATATGCTCAGACTGTGACCCCTGGTTCTGGAGTCCCCCACCATCGGGAACCTCCTTCTTGCATCTACCCTGTCTAGTCCTGTTAGAATTTTATAGGTTTCTATGAGATCCCCCCTCATTTTTCTGAACTCCAGCGAATATAATCCTAACCCACTCAATCTCTCCTCATATGTTAGTCCTGCCATCCCAGAAATCAGTCTGGTAAACCTTCGCTGCTCTCCCTCTATAGCAAGAACATCCTTCCTCAGATAAGGAGACCAAAACTGCACACAATATTCCAGGTGTGGTCTCACCAATAATTAATGTAAGTGCAGCATGACATTCCTGCTCCTGTACTTAAATCCTCTTGCTATGAAGGCCAATATACCATTTGCCTTCTTTACCGCCTGCTGCACCTGCATGCTTACCTTCAGCAACTGGTGTACGAGGACACCCAGGTCTCGTTGCACATTCCCCTTTCTCAATTTATAGCCATTCAGATAATAATCTGCCTTCCTGTTTTTGCTACCAAAGTGGATAACCTCACATTTATCCACATTATACTGCATCTGCCATGCATTTGCTCACTCACTCAGCTTGTCCAAATCACACTGAAGCATCTCTGCATCCTCCTCACAGCTCACCCTCCCACCCATCTTTGTGTCATCTGCAAATTTGGAGATATTACATTTAGTTCCCTCATCTAAATCATTAATATATATTGTGAATATCTGGGGTCCCAGCACCAATCCCTGCGGTACCCCACGAGTCACTGCCTGCCATTCGGAAAAAGACCTGTTTATTCCTACTCTTTGTTTTCTGTTTGCCAACCAGTTTTCTATCCATCTCAATATGCTAACTGCCCCCAATCCCATGCACTTTAATTTTACGCGCTAATCTCTTTGTCGAAAGCCTTCTGAAAGTCCAAATAAACCACATCCACTGGCTCCCCCTCATCAACTCTACTAGCTACATCCTCAAAAAATTCCAGTAGTTTTGTCAAGCATGATTTCCCTTTCGTAAATCCATGCTGACTCTGTCCGATTCTGCCACTGTTTTCCAAGTGCTCAACTATTAAATCTTTTATAATGGACTCTAGAATTTTCCCCACTACCGACGTCAGGCTGACTGGTCTATAATTCCCTGCTTTCTCTCTATCTCCCTTTTTAAATAGTGGGGTTACATTAGCTACTCTCCAATCTGTAGGAACTGTTCCAGAGTCTATAGAATCTCGGAAGATGACCACCAATGCATCCATTATTTCTAGGGCCACTTCCTTAAGTACTCTGGGATGTAGATTATCAGGCCCTGGGGATTTATTGGCCTTCAATCCCATCAATTTCCCCAATACCATTTCCCTACTAATACTGATTTCTTTCAGTTCCTCCCTCTCACTAAACCCTGTGTTCCCCAACATTTCTGTGCTATGTTATTTGTGTCCTCGTTTGTGAAGACAGAACCAAAGTATGTATTTAGTTGGTCAGACACATCTTTGTTCCCCATTATAAATTCCCCTGTTTCTGACTGTAAGGGACCTACATTTGTCTTCACTAATCTTTTTCTCTTCATATACCTATAGAAACTTCTACAGTCAGTTTTTATGTTCCCCACAAGCTTACTCTCGTACTCTATTTTCCCCTTCTAAATCAATCCCTTGGTCCTCCTTTGCTGAATTCAAATTAAAAATAATTTTGATTAACTTACAGGCTATTGTCCATGTTCATGAATTATCAAAATTTCTGCATCCCTACAACTGTGGAGGGGAAGGAGAGCATATGTGGTGTATGTTGGCGGGGAGAAGGGTTAAACATTGCACAGAGCATCTTGAAGGAGAGCATTTTTATGCCTTGGTAGATCCGTTCTTTAGGATGGAACTGATTGGGGAGGCAGACTATTAATACAATGGGAAAATCCAACAGCAAATGCACCAAAGCACCTCACACAGGCATCAGATCTTGCACTTGTGTTTGCTTCAATAATTAAATCAATCAATTAGAATTACCAGAGCTCCACAGAGCAAGCGTGTAGGATGTATTAACTAATTTGCTGTATCTGACCACACTAAAAAGCACAGTGGTGGCTCTGCGTTTTAATGGACCTTGTTGTCTTTTGAATGAGTTTCATTTCATTATCATGCATTAGTTAATCGATTTCTCAATGTTGTAATGCATTGCAATAAATTGGAGTTTGCTTTGGTTGAAATTTTTGTGCAAGAGATACATACTGTTTGGGGGCAATTTTAATCTAATCCGCTTGTCGGAAATGAGGAATGAGGTGCAACACTATGGGCTGAAATCTCCGGTTGGTGAGCGGGGGCAGGGCCCGCTTGCCGACGCGTAAAATGACGCGCGGTGATGTCGGACGGGTGTCCCGACAGCACCGTACGTCATTTAGATTTTCAGTTCGACGGGCGCGCAGCCGAACTGTCAAAGGACTATTAGGGCCTGTTAAAAACTAATTTAAATGATTAAATGAGCTGCCTATCCGACCTTAAGGTTGGCGGGCAGGCGAAGAGCCCAGGCGGCCTTCAGATTTATCATGGAACTTCATCCACGGGCGGGATGAGGTTTCATGAAGTGTTTAAAAATTCAATAAAATTTTTAAAAAAATCATTGATATGCCCCAGCCCATGTGACACTGTCACATGAGGGCGCATGTTTCAAAAGTTTTCAAATACTTTATTTAGAAATTTTAAACTTAAACAAATCTCCCTGAGGCACCTCTGTGCGTGCAAAACAGCGCACTACCGATTCAGGGAATCCCCCCCCCATCCGCTCAGGGAGCGTTCAGCGCTTCCGGGCGAGCGTCATGCTGGGTGGGCCTTAATTGGCCCACCCACGTAAGATGGCGGCATGCACCTGATCAGAGGCGCGATCGGGTTCACGCTCGCTCCCACCCGCCCCCGCACACAAACCCCCCCAATGGGGATCAAAACTCAGCCCTATATTTACACCACCCTGATCGGAGTTCTTTGGCCTGTTCTTGTAGAACCAAATTTCACTGCTGCCAAATGTTGTGCAGATTGCAGCAAACACGACCATTCTGGGGATCCTGGCTGCTGCACACTGAAGGGACTAGGCACCTAAGTGCATCTTCAGCATGCTGATGGCTTGTTCAGTTACACACCTAGTGGTCATATGTTACAGCTCATTTGGGGAGTCAGAGTTGCTGTGGCAACATGCATTTTTATATGCATGTTGTAGTCTGGAGCTATGGACAGTGATAATAGAGGTTCCAATTTTTTTTCCATCATATGGCTGACCAGGAATCTCTCCCGTTCTTGCTGCCTGTTGTTGGCATGTGCTGGAAGGATTTTCAGGTTGATGTTCAACCTGTCTGGCTGCATTATGAACACGCCTTCCTTGGTCATTAAATCCTAGGTTGGGACTCAAACCCAGAGCTTCTGGTGCAGAGGCAGAGACACTACCCACTACGCCACAAGACCTTGTCGTTCCCCCATCTGGTAGTCATATGATATTCATTGTAGCACTGTTGGGCTTCGTTGGTTGGATTTCTGATGAATGACTGAGTCAAGTTTGAAGTGAATATCCTTTGTCACCTAACATCCACACCCCTTAAGTGTGCTTGCTGGTCCAAAAGCATCAGGAAGTTTGGAATGCCGCAAGAAGAAAGCATTATTGCAGCTTCCCAGGAATCTGAAGCACAACTACAATCTTTTAACGGTGCACATCAACTGCATATTGATGGCATTGAAGACCTTGTAGTTGATGCCCTGATTGCCGTGTGTGCAGTTGATGGGAAGTCACTCAATCTGACTGGTGCCATTGCAGCTGAAGTTGGCATAATTGTCAGCCCTGGCAAACAAGCCAGTAATCAATTTTCTTATACATTTGTAGGCTGGCAACTGGGAGATCTTCATTATGTCTGCAGTTGAGGCTTGTAAGGATCCAGAGGCAAAAACGTTGAGGGCTCTGGTGACTTTGACAGCCACTGGTAATTTGTGACCACCAGATCCAGCAGGGAATGTGTCCTCCTAGGCAGTTGCAGGTGTCTTCCACCACTTGGCACAGCATCCTGAGCCCCATGAGACCCTGGTATTCAGATATGTTAGGGAAACCCAGCCTCTGCCTGTAGACCCTGCCTTGTGGTTAGTGTTTCCTGTCAGCTGCACCCCTCTGCTTCTACTCTCTCTGCTGCTGGCCCACTCTTTGCTGCTGGTCCCTTCTCTGCTGGTCCCCTCTCTCCTGTGCAGTTTTGGGTCTGTGACCAACAGGCTGCTGGTGCTGGTTCTGCTTCTGCTGCTGCTGGTCAGGTTGCTCCTTATCTGTGATCCAACCTAAGCCAAAGTAACACCCATCCTAATATGGTGGAACTGTGGTAGATTCTAATTGTAGCCCCTTTGGGACTTCCCTAGCTCAGGTGTACTTCTCAGATATTTACTCTCAGTTTAAGATTAAGGTAGCCAAATCCTAAAGACACTGGGTCTGAAGGTCTGGTCTAACACCCCACAAAGGAAAGGAACAAATCAAAAATATTACCATCCTCCAGCTAGCTGGTTTAGTAAGTTCCAAACAGATTATAATGTCCCCGATACTGTAAGGGTCCAAGGGTCTCTCCTCAGTCTCTTCAATGAAGAGTTTACGGAAGTGTGGTTCATGAGTTGGCCATACAGAAAACTATGAGGGGCAATATAAATTCTGAACTATAAAGAAGTTTCTTAAAGAATCAAACATGAAATTTACAGCTGGTGGGACTGTTAATTGCAACATTTACAGTTCTAAGGAAAAAAATAGAAAATACAACCTTATTTCTAGTCGAGAATCCAAATATTAAGAAAGCAACTATAAGTGCTGAGTAGGTATTGCCATCTTTTTCTACAGATTTGACCCCCTTAGTTGATGTTGTGTTCTCACCTTGCTTTCACTGACATGTATCATGAAGCCCTGGAAACCTGTGAACTAGATGTTAAACTCTGAAGTCTGTGTAAGTGTCACTCTAATTCTCCACACTCCCACTCCCTGACCTCCCTGACCCACACCCAAACTCTCCTCCAGGTTGAAAGTCTCCAAAAGATACTATCAGATACATGGGAATTCAGCTTAAACAAAGCTACCACTTTCCCTTTTAACAGTGAGGGTTTTACTGGTAAAAATTACTCATCATTCCAAGAAATACCGATAGCAGTACAAGAACATTTTGGTCAACATAGCAGATGTTATATAGCTCAGTAATTTTCTTTTGTGGTTAATTTTAACTCAATTTGCCTGCAAGAAAGTGACAGGATGGAATTTTCTGCTCATTTTAAACCACGACTGAATCAACTTTCCACTTACTTCAGCTGGCAGCAAATCAGTTGGCTCTTTCCATCCATTTTGGGCAGACAGGGGGAATGTCAATGAGGCCTGAGAGGTAGAAAAGCTCAGGGGTCAAGTTGACGATGTGTGGAGGGTTTGCTGCACATCCTATCACCCATCTACCAGAAACTTTCACTCGTATAATATTCCCCCGCCA
>NC_135885.1:82645788-82915788 GCF_964194155.1 Cetorhinus maximus | reverse complement strand
TTCTCAACCCCATTCTCCCGCCTACTACCCATAACCTTTGATCCCCTTACCAATCAAGAACCTATCTATCTCAGTCTTAAATACACTCAATGACCTGGCCTCCATAGCCTTCTGTGGCAATGAATTCCGTAGATTCACCACTCTCTGGCTAAAGAAGCTTCTCCTCATCGCTGTTCTATAAGGTCTTCCCTTTACTCTGAGGCTGTGCCCTCGGGTCCTAGTCTCTCCTACTAATGGAAACATCTTCCCCACGTCCACTCTATCCAGGCCTTTCAGTATTCTGTAAGTTTCAATCAGATCTCCCCTCATCCTTCTAAACTCCATCGAGTATAGACCCAGAGTCCTCAAACGTTCCTCATATGTGAAGCCTTTCATTCCTGGGATCATTCTCGTGAACCTCCTCTGGACCCTCTCCAGGGCCAAAACATCCTTCCTGATATACAGGGCCCAAAATTGCTCACATTATTCTAAATGTGGTCTGATCAGAGCCTTATGAAGCCTGAGCAGCACATCCCTGCTTTTATATTCTAGGCCTCTCGAAATAAATGCCAACATTGCATTTGCCTTCCTAACTACTGACTCAACCTGCAAGTTAACCTTAAGAGAATCCTGGACTAGGACTCCCAAGTCCCTTTGCACTCCAGATTTCTGAATTCTCTCCCCATTTAGAAAATAGTCTATGCCTCTATTCTTCCTACCAAAGTGCATGACCTCACACTTCCCCACTTTGTATTCCATCTGCCACTTCTTTGCCCATTCTCCTAACCTGTCCAAAGCCTTCTGCAGCCTCCCCGCCTCGTCAATACTACCTGTCCCTCCACCTATCTTTGTAACATCTGCAAACTTAGCCAGGATGCCCTCAGTTCCTTCATCTAGATCATTAATGTATAAAGTGAAAAGTTGTGGTCCCAACACTGACTCTTGCGGAACTCCACTAGTCACCAGCCGCCAACCTGAGAAGGACCCTCTTATCCCCACTCTCTTCCTCCTGCCAGACAGCCAATCTTCTATCTATGCTAGTACCTTGCCTCTAACACCACGGGCTCTTATCTTACTGAGCAGCCTCCTGTGCGGCACCTTGTCAAAGGCCTTCTTGAAGTCCAAGTAGATAACATCCATTGGCTCTCCTTTGTCTAACCTACTCGTTACCTCCTCAAAGAATTCTAACAGATTTGTCAAGCATGACCTCCCCTTGATGAAACCATGCTGACTTTGTCCTATTTTACCATGTATTTCCAAGTATTCTGAAATCTCATCCTTAATAATGGACTCTAAAATCTTACCAACGACCGACAGGCTAATCGGCCTGTAATTTCCCATCTTTTGCCTCACTCCCTTCTTAAACAGGGTGGTTACATTAGCAATTTTCCAGTCCTCTGGGACCCTCCCTAACTCCAGTGATTCCTGAAAAATCACCACTAATGCCTCCACCAACTCTTCAGCTATCTGCTTCAGAACTCTGGGGTGTAATCCATCTGGTCCAGGTGATTTATCCACCTTCAGACCTTTCAGTTTTCCTAGCAACCTCTCCTTGGTAATGGCCACCATACTCACCTCTGCCCCCCCGACTCTCTTGAACTTTGGGGATGCTACTTGTGTCTTCCAGCGTGAAGACTGATGCAAAGTATCTATTCAGTTCCACCGCCATTTTTTTGTTCCCCACTACTACTTCTCCAGCGTTATTTTCCAGCGGCCCAATGCCTCTCTCTTACCCTTTATATATCTAAAAAAACCTCTTGAAATCTTCTTTTATATTACTGGCTAGTTTACCCTCATATTTAATCGTCTCCCTCCTTATTTCTTTGTATGTATTCACATGTATGTATGTGTATATATATGTATGTATGTGTATATATGTATGTATGTGTATATATATGTATATATATATATGTATGTGTATGTATGTATATGCATGTGTATGTATGTATACGTATGTGTATGTATGTATACCTATGTGTATGTATGTATACCTATGTGTATGTATCTATGTATACCTATGTGTATGTATCCATGTATACGTATGTGCTTGTATCCATGTATACGTATGTGTATGTATGTGTATGTGTATATATGTATGTATGTATGTGTACATGTATATATGTGTATGCATGTATGTGTGTGTGTATGTATGTATGTATGTGTATGTATATATGTATGTATGTGTACGTATATATGTATGTGTACGTATATATTTATGTATGTGTACGTATATATGTACGTATGTGTACATATATATGTAGGTATGTGTACGTATATATGTACATGTATGTGTATGTATATATATACGTATGTGTACGCATATATGTATGTATGTGTACGTATATATGTATGTATGTGTATGTATATATGTATGTGTACGTATTTATGTATGTGTTCGTATGTGTATGTATGTGTTCGTATGTGTACTTATGTGTATGTATGTGTATGTATATATGTATGTATGTGTATGTATATATGTATGTGTATGTATGTGTTCATATGTGCATGTATGTGTACGTATGTGTATGTATGTGTATGTATGTGTACATATGTGTATGTATGTATGTATGTGTACATATGTGTATGTATGTGCATGTATGTGTATGTGCATGTATGTGTACATATGTGTATGTATGTATGTGTATGTATGTGTACGTATGTGTATATATATGTATGTATATGTGTATGTATATATATGTATGTGTATTTGTGTATATATGTATGTATGTATATAAATGAATATATATATTTATATATGAATATATATATATATGAACAATATATGAATATTCATATATTAATAATATGAATTGGCATCACATTCATTAATGATCCTTAAATAAGTGAGGTCAGCATCCAGTACAATAGAGACTGGTCCTACTTATGTTGCAAAACAATTGTACATTTTCTTATTACCTTGTGGCGGCAAGCTTCTGAGCCTTAAAGATAAAAATAATGCTATGGGGCTATGAGTGGTCTGGTGTATCAATTGATATGAGTGCTGTATGATACTCCTTTATCTTTACTTCTCCAAGAACAGCACCCTGCTATGATTTTGTGAGCAGATGGCAAAGTATGCGCCTTCACTTAAAAAATGTTTCCAACTAATTTTAAACAATGGATGGATAAGACCTGCAATATTATTATCATTTATATACTGTACAAGTAAATCTGACCACTAGTTTGGCATCATCAATAGTTAAGAAGAAATTTTAAGCCATTGAGTCTGCAATGTGTTGGTTTTGTAATGACTCCACTTACATTATCTCATTTTGTACAATTTTGAAATATTGAGTGGAGGAGTTGTACCTAAACATACTCAATAATATGTATTCATAGACTTGGTGTGACAGCCTATTATAAATTATTTTCACATGCAGGTCACAGTCAGGAAATCTCTGACTACTTGCTGAGGAGCCTGATCATAGGGAAGCTCTATAGCAGGTGAAAAATTAATGCAACAACTTGCATTTCCACAGCACTTATCATGTGCCAGCATCTGTCGGACATGGAAGCCATGGCTAGATTTTACAGTCCTCAGGTAATTAATTTCCTGCAGTTGTACTCTACTTCTGTAAGAGGGAATTTCCTGCTCCCAAGAGCTGATGCCAATCAGTTGGCTGGCAGGTCTTCAGTTTGAGCAACACCACTGGGAGTGATGTCCACTTTGGGATCACCATGTGCATTCAAGCTTTGCCTTCCATGCACCCTCTCTCTCAAATGCTCAGCCGCAACAGAACACCAATGCTTCACATGCTCATAGTAAAGAGTTACAGATCTTCAGCTGTCTCCTTGGATCTTCTGGCTTCTCGCAAACCTATTTTGCTTTAAGTCTGTGTTCTGCAGTCTTCGCCTTTTAAACTTGGAGCCTTTCTCTGCTCCTCACTCTTAACTTCAGCTAATGAGACCTTTTCCAGATTCCCTTCTTGGGACTTTCCCCTGTTCTACTCCCTGGCCTGGACACTCTCCTATCTTTTACTGTTTAGCTTGCTTCCCCTGTCCAGCTTCTGGTTCAACCTTGCCCTGCACCCCACTTAGCCTCTCTCCCCTGTCCAGCCTTCATGAAGCTTGGCCTACTGATACCCAATCTCAATCAGGAGCGTGACAATTCTGAGCAGTTGCCAAGAAGGCCAAAGCAGTGGCTACTCAGTTCAAAGTCCAGGAAGAAGTCAACTTCACCAGGTGCATGCACAAGGGTAGTGGTGTGGCAAGTGTGAGGTGCATGTTTACACCATGTGCAGCTTGTAAATCAGAAGAGATTGTGGAAAGAGGGGGTAGTTAGATGTGAGCAGAGGGTTTATATGAGGTTACAGTTACCTTCAATCGTTTCAGCCTTGCCACTGGCCACGGCTTCAGCAATTGGTACCCCAATAATGGGGAGCACCATTCCCTTCTTGGGTCTCAGGACATTTAGGCAGGCCTGTCCCCTCTGATTGGCACTTGCTGTCAATTGTTGTGCAAGAGAGAGGGAAATGTGACAGTGAACATCATGCAATCTGTTTGGGTGATGTGGCTGTTGTGGTTGTATAGCTGACAGTGTGTGCATCTGTAAAATGTTGGTGTGTGGCTTGTAGATGACATTACATTGAACAAACACAGTTTTACTCTGCTTCCCAACCTCCGTATCCATTTTCAGGGACTATTGAATTTAACCCCCCTTTGACTTCTCATTGACCAGTTTGGGCCACATTTTACAAAAGTGGTTTTGCTAATTTAACTGATGAAGAATTCACCACTCTAGAAATCACTAAATGTGTGGACCAACCAGTGTCATGACTTACTGGATGCACTACAATATCAAGTCTCACTGTTCCCTGAGCCGCGACAAATGTGGTAAAGAGTTTGATCAACCCATCTAGTTGTTTAATTTAGGTTAACAGCACCAGGTTTGTAATCTTAATAAGTAAATAGTTGTTTATTGAACAAATTGTCTTTAACCAGTGGCAAAAGAAAGAAATATGAACTGCTAATTCCTAACTCTGTTACCTAAACTTTACCCCTTTTTAAATCCCTATACACACACATTCAAGATATAAAACACGCACAAAACCATGATTTTAAGGGTGGGATAAAACAGTTCAATAGCACCAATTCTGGAGTACAGGATCCGATGGGTTGATTTTGATCAATGTCTTCCAAATTCCTTTTGGTTCTTCGTTGATGACATGAGGTGGTTTTCCAGCACTTTCAGTTAGTTCACTGGTTGAGCACTTGCCTTTCAATGTTTCTAATAGTGATTTTCCCCTTTACCTCTTGACAGGGGTTTTCAGAGAGAGAGCAGGTTATAAAGATACAAGGAGGAAAATTCACCTAGCTATTATTGCAGAATTACTGGAATTTTACACACAGAGGAACAAGGGGTTTTAGTTCTTTTTCCTTTTAGGCTAGGAGCTATTTTGCTGATCACCTGGTCAGGAGCCAAATAAAATGTTGTTGCCAGGCAGTTCCCCATTAGATCAGACTCCTCCTCGGCACCATCCTGTCTTTCATGGCACACTCTGTTCCAGGACAGCAACATTGTATATGTCCCTCACACTGTTTCAGAAGACATGTCCTACAAACTGCAGCTGTTGTAATTTTAATCCACAGTCCAACAGAAATGAAAAGATATGTTCTTTATACGAGGGATAAAACTATTTGGGATCCTAGAATTATGTCATAAGGTAGGGTTATATAATCATCTCATACTTTAAGATCCTCTGGGAAAGAGTGATCATAATACAATTGAATTCCATGTTAAGTTTGAGAAGGACGTACTCGAGTCCAAAATATAAATCTTAAACTTAAGCAAACCCAATTATAGAGGCATGAGGGGAGAGCTGACTAAGGTGGATTCAGTAAATAGACAAAAAGGTATGGTGGTAAAACATTTAAAGAAGCAATTCTAGTCTTATTTCTTATATTCTTATAATCTTTTATTTTCAGTAAAGAAAATCCCAGTTCCAAAGCTGAGGAACATGAAGGAGTCAAGCATCCTATCCTGAGGGACTGTGTGTAGGTGTTATTTCCAGATATCTTCAACAAAACGTTAACTATTCAGCAATATACGGTCACATATACATCCAGGGGTGAACAGGATAATTGGATGAATATGTCAAACAAAGTAAAATCATTCATACAAGACAGAAAACAAAATGATTGAAGAAAGCCAAAAGGAAACACATCTAATTATTGAGAAGTAGATTGAAGGCAAAAAACTTATTGGATAAGAAATTTTGAAGGCAGTAAAGATTGAGAATGATGAAAGAAAGTGAATGAATCATGACAGAAATATGAAAGACATCTGAATTTAAAATGAATCTTCAATACAGTTACTTGGGATTTTCACATGGCTCTATATTGCCTGCAATTATGTTATTGGTGACAGCAAAGTGCATTTAAAAAAATAATAATTTACACAATGTATTTCATTAGCTTGTGAGCTAGGTGCTAATACAATAAATAAAATAATAAATGAACAATATGATGCAAAAGGTATTGGCACCTAAATTTTCACTTTGCACCTCATACACTTAATATTATCCCTGTTCCACATGTAGGAGCAACAGCATCTTACTGGGTATGAACTCAGTCACAAATGAGACTTGGAGAATTCCACATGATTTTGCACCTAAGCTATGAGCTGAAATTGGTTGGATTCCCACTGGAATTGTGAACATAATTCTATACTTCTTCAAGCAATATGTTAGCAAAAATAATTACTATTCAATTAACAGTGACAAAGTTTCACATGGACTGATTTGCCATTCAAATAAACTCTGTTGATAGTTGACTGAGGATAATATGTAATGATTGACTGTGAAACTTTTGCCCTTTACAAACAGTAATGCTGAAAAATGATTGGTGTTCATATGTTAGCACAATTACATCATTTTTGCGATTCAGAACACCAGCAGCACAGAGTTCTATAGAATAACAGAGGATGATGAATCATGCTGTGTTGTGTAACCATTCATTGCGAAATGTGATCAGAAACTTTTATTACTGAAAGAAAATTGAAGTGTTGTCCATAACATATTTACAGGCAATTTAGAGAACCATCTGAAATCCCTAAGTCTCTGTACTGAGGAGTCATTTTAGATACACTTGTCATTCACACACCTGCGATGATTCATTAATTTTATAGGTTTTCCTTCTTTCACCATATTTTTCTGCCCTCAAAATTTGTTTTCTGTTTATTTCTGGTCTCATGCTTTGTTTCCTTCGTCTATTTTCTGCCTCATATTTGAGAATTTTGAATTTCTTTTCTTTTTGACATTTGTTTGTTTTATCACCAAATTTCCTTCAAGCATTTCATTCTCTCTAGGCCTTCAATATTTCCCTGGGCAGATGAATCACTGATCCTGTGTTCCTAGAGCTTCATATGATGTAAACCATTGTCAAATATAGCAGCTTATATTTTCCAATCAGGTACATCAGACTGAAATTTGAGTGGGAGAATAATACCTATCTGATGGATAATTTACTGATCCTTAGTTGTAGTTCTAGGGTCAGCAATATTTGAATTGTATGAGACAGCTCTAGGCATCAAAATGCCTGTTGTTGGGCAGAAAATTGTGTGGTGCTGCATGATTTAAAGTACTGCAGCACTTAAAAGGGGTAGGCATTATTATTTGTCAAAGTTGGAAAACCGATCTCTCTAACAATATACCATGTCTAAAAGGAATATAGAGAGGTAAGAGAGTGCCATTGTTGGGATGAAATCCTTGGAATTCTTCTAATTTCCCATGGGTTGCTCCTCTTGGGTGTTTGCTGCACTCACAGCTCTGCCTCACCATATTCAAAAGAATTTCTATCATTCTATCACAGCAAATGGCATTTTCTTGACAGAAGAATGTAGTACAGACAGATCGTATCTCCGATCATGTGGGCTCTTTTAACTGGATGAGAGAGTAAATGATCAGATTCCAATTTCAGTAATACAACTTTTACTGACCCACATAGACCTACCATTCCCCACCACATCCATCTGAATCACCCTATCACAGCATCCCCTAAGCCACCAACAATAAAAGCCACCAACAGAAACCTTTACATAATATCTTTATCCAACAACACATCCAATATACAAGCAAGAAGGAGCTATTCATCCTCATGCATTTCCTTAGTGCCTAAAAAGCAGGGTTCCCATGGTCACACCATCTGTAGCTTTCATTTCATGCCCTATCCCAGGATGAGGGTAAGGAGAGAGTAACAAAAGGGCATAAGTCAGTAAAATACTGTCCTCCTCGAAAGTCTCAGCAATGCTGGATGCTACAGGCTCTGCTGCGACTGACCCCAGATCCTCAGCACCATCTCTTGCATTGGGTTTAGCTGATGGAGTTGTGTCTGCCCTTCTGCCAGTTCTCTGGGTCTTTCCTGCATGACCTTCTCCTAAAAGAGAGAGAGGACAGAATGTTAGTGATTACATAGCACTGTGCTTGGTGATGTGCCTGCCATGGATGAATAGCTGGAGGTATGTAGAGCCATTGAAAGGTGGGTGTGAGACTGGCAGCATTGGTAGGTGTGTGAGGCCGAGGTGGAGTATCTAGATATTAGACATGAATCCTGTGCGCTAGTGAGTGCTGCTGAGTGGTTGATGGAGATGTGATGCACTGAGTAGCCTCGGGGGCTGGGGATATGGTGGGTGGTCAGATGCTGTGAAGATATTTTCACTGACTTTGACCCACGTGTGAGATCATAAAACTTCTTCCAGCCAGATCCTCGGGGCCAGACTCTGGGCATTTACCCCATTTGCCACCTGCTGTCACTCTCCTTCAGAGGGTCTGGAATCAGGGTCTCCTGCCCCCTCATGATAACATGGCTTTTTTGCTTCAGTGCAACTCTGAGTCATGAATCCAGAGCGGCATTACTGAATTTTGGTGTCCTCTCCCTGGGCTTAGGGTCTGCCTTGTCTTCCTCTTAATTTTTCAAAATCAACCTTCAGTTCTTCAGGGCATTTTGCCTTTAATGGGACAGGCTGTTTTTAAGAACAGAAGGCTACCAGCACTTTGTGAACACCGCTTGGCCCACTGCAGTGTAAAGAGGCAACTGGCAGCTTGGCAGACACTCAACCCTGCAGTACAATCTTTTAAATGAGATGGAAATTTGTATGCTGCTTACTTCTAATGGAGCTAGCACAGGCAGGTTGCGAATTGTGTCCCCTATACAAGAAAAGCAGGGCTAACTAATTTTTAGCAGGTAAACCATAGTTTATAATCCCTGGAATGCTGTAAAATTACACAGCTCTCTCATGCTGCAATCAGTTGTCTGTGGGGAAGAAAATGAAACTGCTTGCTGAAGCAGAAATGGTATCAGGTTTTTACTTTATACATCTATGTACAGCTGATTGGATAATAACATAATGTCCTCAATGGCAGTTCAGAATTACCCAGAAGCACTAACGTTTAGGTAATTGTGATCTTCACAGTCATTTGCTGTGTCTGGAAGAGTTTGGCTGTGGAGCACATGCACAGACTACATCCACAAGAGTTTAGCTGTGGAGTACAGTACATTCACAGCTCTGTTATGACACCACCTGTAATTCAAAGTCTCTGCTGCTTTGATCAATGAAGGCATGTGCATTTCTACTTGTTGATATTGGTGTTTAGGCACAGGTGGATGAGGGAAAATCCCAGATTCCCATTTGTGCAGGATACCCTGCCTGGAGTTCCTTCAATGGTTCTCATCCTCATCCTTCAAAAAGCACAGAGAGAAGGCATTCCCATAGGGAGCTCCATTGTGGCCCTACTTCAGCTAAAGGGCAGGATTTTGCCCTTGGGAAGGGTGCTTGGCAGGGGCGGTTGGGAACCTGGCCGCTGCCCGCAATTGGCTCCACACCGCGATTTTACATGGGCGGGCCAATTAAGGCCTGCACAGCGTAAGACGCAGCTGCAGAATGAGTGCGTAGGGGAAAGTAGGGGTGGGAGCTCAATGTCCGCCGGCTCCAATGGCAACTCGTCAGCCGATTCAAAAGCGGCCATGGCAACCCTTGGAAGGCTGCCAGCAAAGGACGTTGAACTCATGATAGACAGCGTTGCAGGTGGACACGGCAGTCGGGAGGGCAGTTTGGCGGGGCATTCTGCCCCGCGTTTCTCTGATGAGTGCCTCACTGTCCTCCTGGAGGATGTGGCAGCACAGAGAGAAATCCTTGTCTCCAGGGATGGCAGGAGGAGGCCCCCCCTCCATCTCACCAAAAGGGCCTGGGAGGAGGTGGTATCCAGGGTCAGCAGCCACGATATGATAAGGTGCACTTGGATGCAGTGCCAGAAGCGCTTCAACTATCTCCTGCGATCGGGAAGGGTGAGTACCGTGTTGGCATTGGTCACTTTGCAGAGCAATTAAAAGATGCCCAGCCCCCCCACACCCCCGCCTTGGACCTCAGAGTTATTTGCGTGTGAGTGGCAAATGTCAATGAGGCAGCATCTGGGCAAGGGGGTGAGCTCTGGCTGCTTGGACTGAGTGTCTTGTGGCTCCAGGGTCACGATTCGGCTGAGCCCTGCGAGGTGTTCCTCAGGTGGGGTTAGCCAGGCTGCAATGGCGCTGCACGGTGGACTAATCAATGCTCCTCTATCCTTTCAGGAGAAAACACCCCATAACAATGCAGAGAGGTCACGGACTGGCGGAGGACTGCCCCACCTAATAATCCTCACTCATTATGAGCAGGAGGCCCTGGAGCTGGAGATGTATCTTGTGCCTAGGTCAAGCGGCTGTGGAGAGGTTGGGGTGCCACAGGGAGGTAAGAGTGCAGTGCACTAAGGTGAGAATGTCTGTAAATGCAACTATCCCTCTGTAGTCTCTATATTGATGTGAGCCTTGAACCTGGAAAGTTGAGGACACCCTGATGCATATCTCTGTCTCATCCAGGTGCCAGGCATGTACATTAACAGTGACAGTGTTCTTCCTTTCAGGCTGACTGGTAGCCCATTGGGATGAGGAGCCTGAAGGCCCAGCACTGACCCCTGAGGACAACACCTATCACAACGCACCTGCGTCACAACCTCTCTGCCAAGCAGCAGCAGCGCAGATACCAGCACCTCGGTGGGCATCAGATTGCCAGCTACTATCTTGGTACACATTGGTGAGGGCACTTCACACTCACTTGAGGTGCAGGGAGAGTTAGAGAGTGCCCAGGGTGCTGGCAATCGGAGGATTGCTGGGCTCAGGAACATGCTCAGTCAGTGGCTGATGATGGGCCTCTGGAGTCGTCCCTGAGGCAGCAGATGCTGGAAGTCCAGCAGGGTGTGCAGGAGGATCTGGCAGAGATACATGAGGGAATGCGTGCCATGGCCTCCATAGTGGAGGAGTCCTTGTGGAGTGTGAGCAATGTATTGATCCTCATTTGCAAGCGCAATGCCTCCTCCATGGAGAGAGTGGTGACTCTCATGGAGAGGTCCTCCAGGAGCTGAATCAGGGGTCCCTAGGGATGCGCTCGGACCTACAAGCCCGCACACCGGCAATGACCTCAGGTGGTCACTGTCAGTGTGGAAGATGGATTGGGCACATAGTATCACAGCTAGGTGCCCGTCCATCAATGGTGAGCAGGGAGGTGGAGAGTGACCTTACGTTGGCACACGAGCTGCCTGTCTTCTCTGCAGGCCCCTCTCAGGGTGCTCCAGATGAGGGCAGCAGCTCCTCCACCTCTCTGCCAGTGACCGTGGCATCCAATGAGGCTGCAGCCACTGGGGAGATGCCAGCTGTGGCACTGGCCACTCCTTCCCAGGCAGGGCCAGCACAGGCTTCATGGGCCAGAGGACGCCCGCCAAAGTCATCAAGGCCAACAGGACAGCAGAGCGAGCAGGCTGTCTCCAATGCCGGTGCCAGTGAGGGAGGAGTACCTAAATGTAGCACCCGCAAGCGCAAACTTAAAGCACCTTAAGCAAAACATGGCCTGATCACGGGTGATGTTTGTTTCCCCCACTTTTACGTTCGTTGTTTATTGGTGTGCTGGATACCATCTGTCAATATTAATTTGTAGAATGTATGCCAGGGACCATTTCATTAAATGTGTTTGTGTTCAACAAGCCTCTGGGTGCTTCATTTGTTCTGCAGGTGCAGGGTAAGCCATGATGTTATGATTGACTTGTTTCTCATTGAACATTATTGAAATGGTACATAGTGCATGTTGTTGACCAAGCAAATGGTCCTGTCAGGGATCGAGTATGGGTTGTATACTGCAGCCCTGGCATGTGCTGGTGGTTCTTATTTGTTAGGCTAGCTGAAGGAGCATTGGGTCAAAGCACCCCGGGTGTCCATGCCTCCCTGGAGGTTGCCCAGGTCAGCGTCTATGCCCTCAGCGTTCTCCTGACTGTGCTCATCCTTGGACTCACTACTGGACTCATTGTCTGTTGCCTGTGCAGCTGTGTCAAGATCTCCTTCCTCCACTGCGTCCCTACTTTCCAGCGCCAGATTGTGGAGAGCACAGCATGCAACCGCTACCAGTGACACACGATCTGGGAGTTATTGCAGTGCGCCCAATGAAAGGTCCAGGCATCAGAAGCACATCTTGAGAAGACCTATGGCTCTCTCTACCACCGCCCTTGTGGAACAATGGCTGCTGTATCCCCGCTCGGCCTCTGTTCTTGGGTGGCGGAGAGGCATCATGAGCCACCTTTTGAGGGGGTAGCCCTTGTCACCCAGCAACCATCCATCCAGTCGGGCTGGAGCTCTGAAGAACCCCGGCACCTGGGAGTGTCTCAGGATGTAAGCGTCATGGGAGCTGCCTGGGTACCTTGCACAGACTTGTAGAATCTGCATCCTGTGATCACACACTATCTGCACGTTCATGGAGTGGAAGCCCTTCCTGATGACGAAGGCACCGGGCTCACCTGCTGGTGCCTTGATGGCCACATGTGTGCAGTCTGTTGCACCCTGGATGCGTGAACCCCACAATTGCTGCGAAGCCTCTGGTTCACACCACCTGGCTGGCCTCGTCCATGTGGTAGTGAATGAAAGTCAATGCATGCCTGAACAGAGCGTTTGTCCCCAGCTTGATGTAACTGTGGACAGCTGATTGGGAGACTCCACAAAGATCACCTACTGACCCCTGGAAAGAGCCGGAGGCACAGAAGTTGAGGCCCACTGTGACCTTCAGCACCACTGGCATGGGGTGTCTACCCACATAGTTGGAGCTGATCTCAGGGCCAATCCCCTGACAGATGGAGGTCACTGTTTCCCTTGAGAGGCGGAGTGTCCTTTGGCATTGTACCTCGGGCATATTGAGGTAGCTGCATCGCCGCCTGTAAACCCTGGCAGCAGGATAGTGGCGTATTCTGTGGTCCCATCCACCTTGGACTTCCTGTTGGCCCTGTGCCCCTTGTGCCTGCACCTCTCCTCCCACAGGTCGCTTCCCTGGAAGATGCATAGGGACACCTGGCCTCCTCCCCCTTCTGCCCCTCTCTTTCTCTTCAGAGGAGGTGCCTCCAGCAGAGACCACAATCCCCATTCCCAGGGTAAAGGAAGGCTGTCTGATACCTGGAAGGACCCAAGTGGTATGAACCCACTGGGGGCCTGGAAAACAACACTGAGTCCTGAACTGAAGGCTCTTATTTCTATCAAAACAACTCTGAAGCAAAATGAAGATGCCCTGTTCACACAAGCAAGCAGCAGCGAGTTATATTCTAAACTACAAACTATTTGCATTTACAAGCCCACTGACCCCTCTTATCTCGCCCGTGGATGAGGTTTTTGAAATTATGGCCTGCCTGCCTGCCTGTTTAGCCCGTGCAACGGCCTGAAAATTGCACGGGCTACATAAACTCCGAGACAATTGGTGTCTCAGGGGCCTTAACTGGCCACTTAATTAAGGGCAGGCGCGCCTCTGTCTTCATCGCGCGCCCGCCTAGCGAAATATCACGAGAGTGTGCATTGACGTTGGCACGCTCGGCCGACGTCAACACGCTTTATTTCTTCCTCGGACGTGTCGGGCACAGGCCTGCACGCAGATCTAAAAATTCTGCCCAATGAGAGAAAAGTGGCTGCATTGCAGTCATTGACAGAAAGACTCCAGAACACCTAAATGGCAACAACAAAAAAAGCAAAAGGACACAAAACTGTAGAGAAATGGCTTAAAATATACGAACATACAAATGAACATACAAATTAGGAGCAGGAGTAGGCTACTCGGCCCTTCGAGCCCTCTCCATCATTTAATAAGATCATGGCTGATCTGATTGTAACATCAACTCCACATTTCCACCAACCCCCAATAACCTTTCACACCTTTGCTTATCAAGAATCTATCTATTCCTGCCTTAAAAATATTCAAAGACTCTGCTTCCACTACCTTTTGAGGAAGGGAGTTCCAAAGACTTACAACTCTCTGAGAGAAAAAATTTTGCCTCATCTCCGTTTTAAATGGGCAACTCCTTATTTTTAAACAGTGACCTAGATTCTCCCACAAGAGGAAACATCCTCTTCACATCCACCTTATCAAGAATGCTCAGGATCTCATATGTTACAATCAAGTCACCTCTCACTCTTAAATTCCAGCAGATACAAGACTAGTCTAGCTAACCCTTCCTCATAAGACAACACATCCATTCCAGGTATTAGTCTAGTAAACATTCTCTGAGCTGCTTCTAATGCATTTGCACCCTTCCTTAAGTAGGCAGTCCAATACTTTACACAGTGCTCCAGATGTGGTCTCACCAATGCCCTGTATAACTGAAGCATAACCTCACTATTTGTGTGCTCAATTCCCCTTGCAATATGATAATATTATATTAGCTTTCCTAATTAATTGCTATACCTGAATACTAACCGTTTGTGATTCATGTACTAGGACACCTAGATCCCTCTGCACCTCAGAGCTCTGCAATCTCTCACCATTTAGATAACATGCTTCTTTTATATTTTTCCTGCCAAAATGGACTGTGCCAAATTTTCCCAAATTGTACTCCATTTGCCAGATCTTTGCCCACTCACTTAACCTATCTATATCCCTTTGTAGCCTCCTTTTGTCCTCTTCATATCTTACTTTCTTACCTATTTTGTGTCATCAGCAAATTTAGTAATCATACCATTGGTCTTTTCAAGTCATTTATATCAATTGTAAAAAGTTGAGTCCCCAGCACTGATTTCTGTAGCATACCACATGTTACATCTTGCCAACCAGAAAATGACCTACGTCTACTCTGTTTCCTGTTATCTAGCCAATCTTCTATCCAAGCCGATATGTTACCCTCTGCACCGAGCTTTTATTTTCTGCAATAACCTTTGATGTGGCACCTTATCAAATGACTAAGTACAGTACATCTACTTGTTCCCCTTTATCCGGAGCCTATGTTACTTCTTTTAAAAACACCAATAAGTTGGTTAAACATGATTTCCCTTTCACAAAGCCATGTTGACTCTGCCTGATTACCTTGAATTTATCTAAGTGCCCTGCTAAATCATCTTTAATAATAGCTTCTAACATTCTCCCTATGATAGATCTTAAGCTAACTGGCCTCTAATTTCCTGCTTTCTGTCTCCCTCCATTTTTGAATAAAGGAGTTACATTTACTATTTCCTGATCTAATGGAACTTTCCCCAAATCTAGGGAATTTTGAAAAATTAAAACCAAGGCATCAACTACCTCCCTGGCCACTTCTTTTAAGACCCTAGGATGAAGTCCATCAGGACGCAGGGATTTGTCAGCCTGCAGCTCCAACAATTTGCTCAGTACCACTTCCCTGGAGATTGTAATTTTCTGGAGTACCTCCATCTCTTTCATTTCCTGAATTACAACTATTTCTGGGATGTTAATTGTGTCCTCTATAGTGAAGACTGATGCAAAATACCTGTTCAATTCTTCTGTCATCTTCTTATTTTCCATAGAACCAATGCTCATTTTAAAAACTTTTTTTTTAAACAGCTATAGAAACTCTTACTATCAGTCTTTATATTTCTAGCTAGCTTTCTATTGTACTCTAATTTTTTCTTCCTTGTCAATCTTTTAGTTTTTTAAAAATTCATTCATGGGATATGGGTGTCACTGGCTAGGCCAGCATTTATTGCCCATCCTTAGATGCCCTTGAGAAGGTGGTGGTGAGCTGCCTTCTTGAACCGCTGCAGTCCATGTGGTGTAGGTACACCTACAGTGCTGTTAGGAAGGGAGTTCCAGGATTTTGACCCAGCGATAGTGAAGGAACAGCAATATATGCCCAAGTCAGGATAGTGAGTGACTTGGAGGGGAACTTCCAGGTGGTGGAGTTCCCATGTATCTGGTACCCTTGTACTTCTAGGTGATAGTGGTCATGGGTTTGGAAGGTGCAGTCGAAGGAGCCTTGGTGAATTCCTGCAGTGCATCTTGTAGGTGGTTCACACTGCTGCTACTGTTGGTGGTGGAGGGAATGAATGTTTGTGGATGTGATGCCAATGAAGTGGGCTGTTCTGTCCTGGATGGTGTCAAGCTTCTTGAGTGTTGTGGGAGCTGCACTCATTCAGGCAAGTCTGGAATATTCCATTACACTCCTGACTTGTGCTTGTAGATGGTGGACAAGCTTTGGGAGTCAGGAGCTGGGTTACTCGTCACATGATTCCTAACCTCTGACCTGTAGCCACAGGATTTATATGGCTAGTCCAGTTCAGTTTCTGGTCAATGGTAACCCCCAGGATGTTGATAGTGGGGGATTCAGTGATGGTAATGCCATTGAACATCAAGGGGCGATGTTTGGGTTCTCTCATGTTGGAGATGGTCATTGCCTGACACTTGTATTGTACGAATGTTACTTGCTACTTGTCAGCCCAAGCCTGGATACTGTCCAGGTCTTGCTGCATTTGGATGTGGACTGCTTCAGTATCTGAATCATCGTGAATGGTGCTGAACATTGTGCTATCATCAGCGAATATCCCCATTTCTGACCTTATGATGGAAGGAAGGCCATTGATGAAGCAGCTGAAGAGGGTTGGGCTGAGGGCACTACCCTGAGGAACTCCTGCAGTGATGTCCTGGAGCTGAGATGACTGACCTCCAACAACCATAACCATCTTCCTTTATGCTAGGTATGACTCCAACCAGCGGAGAGTTTTCCAACTAATTCCCATTGGCTCCAGTTTTGCTAGGGCTCCTTGATGTCACACTCGGTCAAATGTGGCCTTGATGTCAAGGGCAGTCACTCTTGCCTCACCTCAAGAGTTCAGCTTTTTTGTCCATGTTTGAACCAAGGCTGTAATGAGGTCTGGAGCTGAGTGGCCCTGGCAGATCCCAAACTGTTTGTCAATGAGCAGGTTATTGCTAAGCAAGTGCCGCTTGATAGCACTGTTCATGACTCGTTCCATTACTTTACTGATGATCAAGAGTAGACTGATAGGTCAGT
The DNA here is from genome assembly GCF_964194155.1 of Cetorhinus maximus. Taxonomy (NCBI): domain Eukaryota; kingdom Metazoa; phylum Chordata; class Chondrichthyes; order Lamniformes; family Cetorhinidae; genus Cetorhinus; species Cetorhinus maximus. The sequence continues at coordinate 82,898,530 of NC_135885.1, read as the reverse complement.
AATTGGCTGGGTTGGATTTGTCCTGCTTTTTGTGTACAGGACATACCTGGGCAATTTTCCACATAGCCGGGTAGATGCTAGAGTTGTAGCTGTACCGGAACAGCTTGGCTAGGGGTGAGGCAAGTTCTGAAGCACAAGTCTTCAGTACTATTGCTGTAAGAATGCCGGGCCCATAGCCTTTGCAGTATCCAGTGCCTTCAGCCATTTCTTGATATCACGAGGAGTGAATCGAATTGACTGAAGACTGGCATCTGTGATGCTGGGGACCTCCGGAGGAGGCTGAGATGGATCATCCACTCGGCGCTTCTGGTTGAAGATTGTAGCAAATGCTTCAGCCTTATCTTCTGCACTGATGTGCTGGGCTCCTCCATCATTGAGGATGGGGATATTTGTGGAGCCTCCTCCTCCAGTGAGTTGTTTATTCATCCACCAACATTCACGACTGGATGTGGCAGGACTGCAGAGCTTAGATCTGATCCGTTGGTTGTGGGATTGCTTAGCTCTGTCTATCACTTGCTGCTTATGCTGTTTGGTACACAAGTAGCCCTACGTTATAGCTTCACCAGGTCGACACCTCATTTTTATGCCTGGTCTTGCTCCTAGCATGCCCTCCTGCACTCTTCATTGAACCAGGGTTAATTGACTTGATTGCAATGTTAGAGTGGGGGATATGCCAGGCCATGAGGTTACAGATTGTGTTCGAGTACAATTCTGCTGCTGATAATGGCCCACAATGCCTCATGGATGCCCAGTCTTATGTTGCTGGATCTGTTCAAAATCTATCCCATTTAGCACGGTAGTAGTGCCACATAACACGATGGAGGGTATGCTCAATGTGAAGGCGGGACTTCGTCTCCACAATGACTGTACGGTGGTCACAACCTGCGGCAGGCAGGTTGGTGAGGATGAGGCCAGGTATGTTTTTCCCCTTTTGTTGATTTCCTCACTATCTGCCGCAGACCCATTCTGGCAGCTATGTCATTTAGGACTCGGCCAGCTCGGTTAGTAGTGGCTATACTGAGCCACATTAGGTGATGGACATTGAAGTCCCCCACCCAGAGTACATTCTTGCCGTCCTTAGTGCTTCCTCCAAGTGGTGTGGTGTTCAACATGGAGGAACACTGATTCATCAGTTGAGGGAGGGTGGTACGTTTTAATTAGCAGGAGGTTTCCTTGCTCATGATTGACCTGATGCCATTTTTGATATTTTGTCCAATCTTCTGACCTGCCAACCATCTTTGTGCAATTATATTCTTTTTGTAAGTTTGATATTATCTTTAACTTTTTTAGTTAACTATGGAAGGTGGTTCCTCCCTTTCAAATTTTTCTTTCTCGTTTGAATTTATCTATTCTGTGTATTCTGAAATATCCCCTTAAATGTCTGCCACTTCATTTCTATGGACCTATCCCTTAACCTAATTTGCCAGTTCACTTTAGCTAGCTCTGCTTTCATGCCCTCATAATTGCCCTTATTTAAATTTAAAATACTAGGCTTAGACCCACTCTTCTCTCCCTCAAACTGAATGTAAAACTCAATCATATTATAATCGCTGCTACCTAGGGGTGCCTTCACTATGTGGTCTCATTAATTAAACCTATCTTTTTGCACAAAATATTTTTCCTACAATGGCTTGGAGCTTTTTCCTCTGATTTTCTGTGATCAAGTGATTGGCTGGTAAGGTGGATGGGACAAATCGTGGTGTGGTCTGCATAAATTGGACCAGGATAGTATGGGACAGACTTGATAGGCAAACTGGTCTTTTCTGTCAATCATCTTCATATGTTTGAAAATATTTTTGCAACAAAACATCATTTTAAGAATTTTAATCCACCCTTCACGAAGTACTAAGGTATATCCAGGGCATCTGAGGATTAATATCCTATTCTGGAGTTCCTATTTCTTTTGCTCAGTTAGATCCTGTCGAGGATGGTAAAGTAAGGTAAATGTGAGTGGATGTGGGTCTAATCAGTGTGATCCAGGCCAGTGAACTCCCACTTTTCATTTTAAAAGATCAGCCCCATACCAGGTGAATTCTTGACATTATTTTAACTGTGTTGTCAACTGCCTCGGTTAAAATAACAGAGTGAAGAACTTGAGATGATCATGTTTGAGATTCATACAACAATTTTACTTACATTAGTTCCTTCACCAGGAATTAAAAGCAAAATTTTCCAAGACCAATGTTGGGGGCCTTAAATATGGCTGTCTATGGGAAATTGCAGGTGTATTGCCAATCTATTGACTCTGTGCAAGGCTCTGTATGGGGCCTTGGAAAAGCACTACTGAAAGATAATGGGAAATCAAAAATAAAGCACTGTGGGATACTAGTTATTTTTCCAGTAGACATTTTCTAAGTTAGCAGAAAAATCTTTGATGCCTGTCCCTTTTTTTTAAAAAAAAGATTCAATCTGAAAGATTGTGTAGTCTTTGGTTTTATTAAACAAGATCCAAGCTTTTTGTTGACATCCATTAATTATTCATCCTGTTGCAGTTTTACAGTTTGTTGGCTAAATTTCTTATTCTTTTTTACTAAGCAGATTTATGCTTTATTGAATATGGCTATTTTCTGTGTTTTATTAATTCAAATTGTTTGCACTCCTTTTATTGATTTCTCTTAGCTCTGCACAATTGCAGTGTGTCTGTAAACTCTGCCCTGTCATGGTTTAGGATTTTTTTGAGAACTTAGATTTTAAATATTATTAATCACATATAATTGCAAATGGTTGCGGAATAAGAATGCTGATTGTTCTGTAAAAGCAAAATAAATTATTGATCATATACCGTTCATTTGAAAAAGAGTGGGTTCACCTGGGAAAAAGCAGCTGCTGTTTGCATCTGTTAACCTTGTGTCTGGGCAGCCTGATGTCCCCTTCTACATGGCATCAACGTAGTGCTCTGAACAGGGAGGTCATAAGCCAGGTGTTTGCAGCTGTTCTGAGAAAAAGCAGCCTCAGGCAGCTCTATTTGAGCCATTGCTATTCTATTAAGCCATAGTTTCCTGTCCCCACTGATCAGGAAGATTTTTCATCTAATGTCTGTTATCAGATCTGGAAACCCCTGAGAGACCATAAGATGCGTTGCAGTCCCAGGGCATGAAAGCCAGTACACATGGTGCTGTCTACTCTCTCTCCTACTTCCACCAGATCTGCAACCAGTGTCTCACCTTCTTCTGTGGAGGAGAAGGCACTGTCTGATCCTTGTTTGCCTTTTCAGTGAGGATCTGTTGCAGATTCAAATGAAGCTGCTCTATGCTCCATTCATGCTTGCAATGAAGTAAAAACGTCACTGATTTTGCAACTGAGAGCAGTAAATTCCAGAGTCAGACCTGCCACTTGCTGCGCATCCTCAGAGGCTGACCTCAGAGCCTGCAGGTTGGTGTGATGTATGTTGCAAACTGTAGGAAACTCAACCACTTAACTAAAGACAGACTTCAAACCTTAGTGGTGAATTGGTCTACTTCTCAGAGACCTGAGGCTACTGTGCTTTTTGAGTCAAATCCAGGTTCCATTTTTCCTAGTATTCTCTGTTCTTTTTCCCTACAGGTGGAGTAATTCTTCCTAAGTGTTCTAAGACAGTGCAATTAAACTAAAATATAGAAAATCTATTTTCTCTCTGCAATAGTGGCAGGTTTATATTTGAATTTATGGATCAATGTCAACGGAATCATTGTTAGTGTTTATTTGTATGATTTTGTGTCCAGTAGAATAGATCACAATGACATTTTTTTTTAAAAGATCCAATTTTGGTATTGATTTCGAAGGACCTGAATAGGTTCAGACTAAACTTAACATGTCCCTCCAAACTCATATGCTATCCTTCATTACTAACATTTTATCCCAAGACTGGAAATTTATTCTGATAGAATTGCACAGACTGCACAGGAGATTAAAGTTAACTCAGAAGAGTATTTAAAAGTTAGAGTAATGCAAAAACAAGGAAACTTTAAAATGAAATAAAAATATTATGGTATAATAATACAAAAAGTAGAAATAACCAAAATTAATAAATCAAATGGCAATAACTATGTCTTAATATGGTAAACGCATTCTAGATTTTCAGATTGGGCATGTCAGTTTGTGGATGTAAAGTGAATGTAAAGTGAGTGTTTCTAACTGAAAAATTGGAATGGAAATCCATTATGCATATTTTGCCTTTGTTTCAATCCTCCCTCAGGAATTAACCCAAGTTTTTGGTTAAATACATACAAATTAGTGCATAATGATCTGATATTATGTCATATGCACACTATTTCTACAAAATTCACGATATTTCCTTTATCCATGTATATAAACTAAGCATTCAGCTTGATAGACTTTGAGTTCCATACAGAAATTTAGTACTGAGATGGCAACATTGTCAGGGCACTGTTGAAGTTTTTTTCATGTTTTTATTACTTATTTTCCCGTTGCCGCTGGTGTGATTAACAAAAATTCTAGACTTGGGGTAACAGTAATGAAGGAAAAGATAATTCTATGAATCTAAGTTAACACATAACACATTTAACACATGTTAAATTTGACTCTGGTCTTTCATACTGAGGTAAATTTTCATCTTTATCACAAAGGTGCTAATCTGACTAATCATTGATTTCAATTAAATGGAAACAGGTCAGGTTCTATGACAGTTGTGCGATCCACTTTGCCAGATCAACAGCTGATATGTCTTCTGGTTCCCATGCGTTACAAATGGTCACACTTTAGACCCAAAATGCTTGAGCTTCATCCAGTGTGTTTCTTTCAGCTCTCCATGTGGCTGGTCAACTGCTAGACTGATACATTGTTACTTAGCACATGACTGCAGTGCAGCAGTGAATGTGGCACCCTGGAATATATATTCACATAATGATTAGTTCCTAGCTCTCTACAAATAATACAACAATATATCCAGGTGGTGAAGATGAACATCCCACCCCCTCCCTCTGCACCACGTGCTCCATTTATATCTATTGCAGTGATGCTGCAGTCTTTTTGACCTCTGCTGCCACAGCAATGATTTTCCCACTGAGAATTCCTTTAGGGAGGAAGAAGAAAAGGAATATTAGAAGATATGCCAGACTGGTTCTCCTGTACTCCCGCCACAGAACATGCAGACAGACATGTGCATATCTCCTTTTGGGCAAGGAACAGTGCCAGTGGGAGCTTCAGCGCACCAGGGAAGAAACATGAGGCTCTGTTACATGCTACGAGAAGATTGTCTTGGTTTTGGATTTCTGACTATGCTGCTGCATGGAGGCCGGCTATAATATCTGCTGAAAATGTTATCTTTAAGTTGAACACCGTGTGCTGAAAACATTGATATATAATTTAACATTCTAGTGATCATTTATACCTATTACTACTGAGAAAGCTCCATTCATTTGAACTCAACAGGGTCTTTGCCAGATTGGGCAAGTAGATTATGCTCTTTGGTAGGGGAGGGGATTTAGCTGGTTTGACTAAAGGCAGAAACTGGAGGAATGGAATAGAGTCATTACATAAAGCAAAGTGGGAGGAAGTGTGATCAAGGTAGCTACGGGAGTCAGTGGGCTTATAGTAGATATTGGTTGACAGTGTATCCCCAAGAAAGTGAGGTAGATTGCTGAGGGAAGAGTCAGAGGTAAACACAATGGAGGGAGACAAAGTTGATTAAATTGTTCCGCAGTGATATCCCGGAGCCTCCAACAACCACAACCATTTTCCCTTATCCTAGATATCACTCCAGCCAATGGAGAGTTTTCCCCGATCCACATTAACTTCAATTTTGTTAGGGCTCCTTGATGCCACATCATGTCACTCTCACCTCACCTCTAGAATTCAGCTCTTTTACCCAAGTTTGAATCAAGGCTCTATTGAGTTCTAAAGCATAACAGAGCATTTGGAGCCTAAGATGAGCATCAGTGAGCAGTTTTTTGGTGAATAGTCTGTTATCATCATTGTGGGTCTTAGCTTAGGTTGTTCTTGGTATCACAACCAGGTAAAAGGCATTTCCTTAAAGTAGTCCATGAGCTAAGAATGTATGTATGGCAAATATATCCTTTCTTAGATAAGGAGATCAAAACTGCACACAATACTCCAGGTATGGTCTCACCAAGGCCCTGTACAGCTGCAGTAAGACATTCTTGCTCCTGTACTCAAATCCTCTTGCAATGAAGGCCAACATACCATTTGCCTTCTTAAGTGCTTGCTGTGCCTGCATGCTGGCTTTCAATGATTAATGTACAAGTCCCCTTGTATATCAACATTTCCAAACCTATCACCATTTACATAACACTCTACCATTCTGTTTTTCCTACCGAAGTGGATAACTTCACAGTTATCCATGTTATACTGCATCTGTCATATATTTGCCCACTCATTTAAACTGTCTAAATCATCTAGTAGCCTCTTAACACCCTCCTCATCGTTCACATTCCCACGAAGTTTTGTGTCGTTAGTAAATTTGGAAATATTACATTTGGTTCCTTCATCCAAATCATTGATATATATTATGAATATCTGGGGCCCAAGCACTAATCCCTGTGGTACCCCACTAGTCACTGCCTGCCACTCCAAAAAAGACCCATTTATTCCTACTCTCTTTCCTGTCTGCTAACCACTTCTCAATCCATGCCAATATATTACCCCCAGTCCCATATACTTTAATTTTACACACTAACCTCTTATGTGGGACTTTATCAAAAGTTTTCTGAAAATCCAAATACACCACATCCATGGATTCTCCCTTATCTATTCTGCTAGTTACATCCTCAAAATACTCCAGTAGGTTTGTCAGGCATGATGTCCCTTTCATAAATCCATGTTGACTTTGTCTAATCCCATTGATATTTTCTGAGTGTCCTGTTATCACATCCTTTATAATAGACTGTAGCATTTTCCTTACTTACTGATGTTAGGCAAACCGGTCTGTAATTCACTGTTTTCTCCCTCCCTCCTTTTTTTAATAGTGGGATTACATTTGTCACCCTCCAATCTGCTAGGACTGTTCCAGAACCTGCAGAATTTTGGAAGCTGGACAGAGCCAGCTGGAGCTGTGTGTAACAGTAGCTCAAAAGGGCCAAGTTGATATCACCGTTTTTCATCAACAAAATCTTTACCATCCTTACTCCTCATTTGGCCGCCCCATTAGCTTGTGGGTATCTGGGTGAGCTAGTCATGTAGACAAATCCATAGGGTTCTGTGAACCGCTTAAGACATTTGTTGGCAAACTATGGGCCATTATCTGAAATGACTAGTTCTGAAATGCCGTGCATGGCAAAATTTTTTTTTTAGTAATGTCATGTTAACTTCCGAAGTGGAACCATGAAGACATTTAACCTCAATCCATCAGGAGTAATCATCAACAGCTATGAGGAATGTCTTCCTTTGAGCTTAAAAAGATTCATTCCAAGAAGTTCCCACGGTCTGAATGGAAATGCGGATACCATCAGTGGTTCTCTGCTCCTGGCAATGGGTCGCAAGTGATGCATTTTGAAATTATTTCCTCATAGCCGGGGTTCTTGATCCCAGGGATCAAGCCGCTGGCTTGTCAAGTGCCTGAGCAGCACATGATATGGCAGTCTTTCTCGTAAAGAGGTGACACGGTGCTCTGGCTGGCTTTCCAGTCAATGGCCGAGAGCCCTGTCGCCTCCATCAGATTCCAGCCATTAACTCTGTTTCTTTCCACAGATGCTGCCTGACCTGTTGAATATTTTCAGTGTTTTCTGTTTTTATTTCAGATTTCCAGTATCTGCATTATTCTATGTTTCAATTATATTAGGGAGGAATTTAATTAGGGAGGAATCTGGAACTTTGGCTGAAACGTTTGATTCTTTAAGTATGATTATATTATCGTGATGTTGCTTAACTAGCCTGTGAGGCAGCTCTCCCAATTTTTCCACAAATCCCAAGAACCTATCATTTCATGCTAATAAAGGTTGTTAGTTACATAATCACAGATCATCTTGATGCAAGTAATGAAGCGTTTTTGTGGCTTTAATTAATCTTTATTTTTGAATATGTTCTTGCCAATTCATCTAGGAAACTCCAGTCAAAATTTTGGGTGATAGTTAAATGAGCTGAGAACTTGTGTTAGTTAAAAATCTTTCCCGACATTCAGTTTAACAACTGAACTCCATTTTGTGATCTGGAAGTGGTTCAAGCAAAAGCTCCATATTAGAAACAATTTCAGCATTTCACCCACAAACCTCAAAGGCAAGCTTAAGCAATTTAGGGTAGACATTGCCTCACCGGACATGCTTCACCCACAGGGGCTTTTGGAAGGCCCAGTTCAAGCCCAGGCAGCCTGGACCCCTGAGATAAGAGACAGAATTTATTTTTAAATATTATACAAGCTTGTGAAGGAGCCACTCAGGGATAGCTTCTTCCCCTTTCTAGAGGCAGGGGATGATTATGGGGAGCATTGCACCCACCTCAATACTACAAACTTTGACCACTAGTTATGACCTTATCAGCAAAAGGATACTTGGATCATCACCAAACGATCAGAGACAGCCTGTTTCACATCTACACTAATATCTCGATTTCAACAGTCTGAGTATTTGTGAGAGAGATACTAATTTCAAAACACACGTCCTTTTCCCTGAAACAATCATCCTTCTTGTGCTACTATAGAGTCATAGGATGGAATCTTCTCCATCCTGGGGAGGCAGGCTTGAAGATGGATCTGAGAGGAAATTCAGATATGTTAGCATGAGTCAGCGGGCTGATGTGTTCCTGCCTCTGGGCAATCTTCCCGGGGTGATTCATCACTGGCAGAGGCAGCTTGCCTGGCAACAGTGGGTAGCCAATTTGAATAATTAATTGCCTATTTCTGGGCTGACTAAGGACATGATCAAGATCTTCCCAGTGGCAATCAGCCCCCACCCCCACCCCCACCACTGAGGGCTAAGCCTGGCAGGTGCCTGCGACTTTCCAGTGGCTGGCCAGTGGGGCCTGCGAGACCTCCTGCTCTAAGCTCTATAATAGAGTAGCATTGATCAGCAGGCCACGGCTGCGGCCAGAGGTCATCCTGTGGTGGGGTTTTCCCTCAACAGGATTTGCTTGGCAGCTGTGGCCAGAGTTTGTTTTTAAAAATTCTAACTTCTTCAGAGGGCGCCACAAGATGGAAGAACCCTCTTAGCCCCAGTCCTGCAGTGGCAGCATCTAACTCTGCTGGTGAGATTGCCATCATTCCAAGAATGCCATCCCTCTGATTGGGCCCGCAGTTTTGGGAACCTGCCTGCCATTCTTAATTGAGCAGTGGACCTCCAGGCAGCCTCTTTATTGGCCTTTTCTGGGCAGATCTCCCAGGAGTGGCACACAAACAGCAAGTCCTGCCATTTGCTTATTTTCAAAAGAGACAAGATTCCATCCATAGAGTCATTGGGCTGAATGTTGTTGTCCACCTGATGGCAAGTTGGAAGTGGGGTTGAGCGGGGGGTCAAAAGTCAAATATTTTAACCACAATTTCCCTTTTGGCCAACCAGGTTCAATTTGTCTTATCATGTTATAATTTGCTAAGTGCATTGTTAAGACTTCCTTAACAATAGATTCCAGAATTTTTCCAACAAGTGATGTCAGGCTAACTGGCTTCTCTTTCCCTGTTTCTTCCTCTCCGTCTTTTCTTGAATAGCGGTGCAACATTTGCGAACATCCAATCCATTGGGATCACTCTAGAATCTAGGGAAATTTGAAATATCATAACAAATGCATACACTGGGTGGAATTTTCCATTCCAGGATGAAGTCCCGTGGTGGGGGCGGGGACAGGCAGTGTTTCACGCCATGGAGGCTGCTGGGAGTTCACACAGCTTCACGTGACCCTGGCCTCATTAATTATGCAGTCAGGGGCATCCTGACATATTGCGTGGTGGGGGTAGGCTGGATGGCACGTGCCTCGCTGTCATATGTGGGTTCCATTCTTAAAACGCACCCAAACAGGAATCTGCCCAACGTTGCGGAGGAGGTGGCTCGAAGAGGAGAGGGGGCTCCAGCACCCAAATTCAGCAATGCCTCTCTGGGTGTCCTGCTCAACCAAGTGGAGGCCAGGACTGACATCCTCTATCCAGAGGTTGTGAGGAGGAGGAGGCCAAGCAGGGAGATGAACCTGGCATGGGAGGAAATCTCCAGGGCAGTCAGTGCCCAAGTGCGCACTGGAGGACTGCTCTGCAGTGCAGGAAGTGGATGAATGACCTCATCCACTCCACCAGGGTAAGTGACCCTCAACTACTTACACTCACCTCACTGAATGGTAGAGGGGACATGGGCCTCAGTGGCAGTGTCATAAGGTGATGCCTCACAGCCCCGCTGCAGTCCATCTACTCTGCAGGTGGAGAGGCAAATGTGACTACATGACCCTTCCACACAGAGAGCTCAGATGCTGTCTGGGAGTTTGGGAGGGTTACAGGGGAAGGGGGTCAGGCGTTGGCGACATCAGCAAGCACCATAAATGACATGTCCCTCTTATATCTGCATGTTTTAACCACTCTGGAGGGTGCTACCCCATACCCTTGTGGATAACCCACAGTGCAGCAATCACATGGCACACAATCCAGTGGGCTATTTGTAAGAGTGGAAATATGAGAAAGATACCTGAAACCCAATTGGTCTCTACCACATCTCTCTTTTTGCAGGATAAGTTAAGCCATAACAGGAGACAGAGCGAGAAGATGGGAGGGGGCTGGCTACACTTCAAACACCTCATCAACTTCGAGGAGCAGGCAGCCCAACTGGCAGGGGTGGAGCGGGAGAGATCCATCAGAGATGGAGAGATCGGCTTGCGGCGTCCATCCAGTAAGGATCCATGCATGTCATAAAAACCTAAGGGTCAAGGGTTCCTCCATATTGGAGGCAGCTCATGCAGTCACTCGCTCTCTCTGCTCACTTACAGGTGCCACGAGGAAGAGTGCAAGGCCCAAAAGTGAGGAAGTCCTGTCCATCACACAGGAAAGCCCAGAGAGGACCAACAACATTGTGGAGGAAGAAGGTGCACCTGTGGAGGGATCACAGCAGTCACTTGTATCCTCCTCCAGCCCAGAGACACACACCTCAGAGGGTACTAGATGTAGTTCAGGAAGGGTCTCACATTCTGGTGGTCACTCCACGGAGTGTGTCCGCAGCAAGAGGAGAAAGGGTCCAAGTTCACTGGCAATTGGAGGACTGCTGGGAAAGAGGTATCTGCCTCCCCTCCAACAGCCGTCAGTTCCCCTTCACCTAACATCACAGGATCCTCACCCTACCAGCTCCCACTGCCCCCTTTAACCCTCACCAACCCTATAACTGGTACCGAGTATGCCCCCCAGGGCCCTTTCCCCTCTTATCCCCCCATGTCTATCCACACCTCAGCAAACCCCCCATATCCGTTCACACCTCAACAGCCTCCTCCATGTCCGGAAACACCTCAACAGCCCCCCATGCCCATCCACACCTCAACAAACATGCCCCCATGCCCGTCCTCACCTCAACAGCACCCCCCCACCCCATGTCTGTTCACACCTCAACAGCCTCCCGCAGGCCCTGCTTCTGGTGGGAATGGCAGGCAGGAGTGCAAGTTCCTGCCATCATTTTATGCTGGTGGGAAACCAATTTTTCAGCTCCCGCTGCATTGTCCCCCTCCGCCAGCCATTAAAGCCACCGCGGGGGTGGGGGGGCGGGGGGACTGCAAAATTCCATCCATTATCTCTGTAGCTATCCTTATTTAGGACCCTCGGATGTAAGCTATCAGTCATGGGGATTTGTCGGATTTTAGTCCCTTAAGATTTTCTAATAATTTTTCTCGGGTGATATTAATTATCTTACAATCTGTTGTTATATTCTTGGGTAGTTTACTCTCAAATTCTATATTTCCCCTTTTCATTTTTCTGGTTTCTAAAAGACTCACAATCCTCAAGCTGACTCCTACGCTTTGCAAAATTATAAGCCTCTTCTTTTAATCTAATATTATCTTTAACTTCCTTGGTGAGTTACAGATGGATCTTTCTTGCTGAGTTTTATTTTTTAATAGAATGTATTTTTATTGAACCTTTGGCATTGTTTTTTTGAATGTTTCCCACTGTTTATTTACCGTCATACCTTTCAGACTACTTACCCAATCAACTTTATCCAGCTGTTGCCTCATAACACTTCCCCCATCTCATTCCCTCACTTAATCCCGTAGTCCTGGAAGTTTATTCCCCTCAAGGGCCTATCCAATTTTCTTTAGAAATCATTGATGATCTCCACTTCTGCAACCCTCATAGGCAGCAAGATCCAGGTCATTAACACTCTCTGCATAAAAAAGTACTTATTCGTGCCCCACTGTATCACTTGCCCAAAACCTTTAATCTGTGTCCCTAGTTCTTGTACCATCAGCCAATGGGAACAAAATTTCTTTGTCTATCTTATCTAAACCTGTCATAATCTTGTAGACCTCTATCAAATCTCCCCTCAGCCTCCTGTGTGCCAAGGAGAACAACACCAGTTTCTCCAACCTAATCTTTTTGTTAAAATCCCCTATCCCTGGAAATATTCCAGTAAATCTCCTCTGCACCCTCTCAAGGACCCTGATATCCTTTCTAAAGTGTGATGACCAGAACTGGATGCAATACTCTACTTGTGACCTAACTAGAGGCTCAGTAAGAGGTGCATGGTCAGTGAGGGGAGTTTTCGGCCTGAGCGAGAAAGAAACCAAGTGAGTATCTTTGGGAATTTGGTTCAAAGTGGGAATTTGGTGCATAGGGGGAAAGAGTTGACTCAGGTAAGGTTTACTGCAAGAGGTAAAGTGTGCTGAGTGGGGAGTATGGTGAAGGGCAGGGAGAAGGTGCTTTTGTCCTTCTACTCTTTTTCAGCCACCCAGTATTTGATTTCCACTTTGATGCAGTAGAAGGGGCAGGTAGGCATTATTAGTTTGATCATATTGCAAGTACTGTATTGTTTTATCAGTATTTTAAGTTTTACTGGCAATGCTGAAACTTATTGGGAGGTGTAGGCTTTATTAACTATAATTAATTAACTAGCAATTATTAATTAATTAACACATATTGGAGATGACAGGGCAGGTTATGTACTGCGACTGCAGGATGTGAGAGCTTCTGGATACTGGTGTGATCCAGGACAAACACATCTGCAGTAAGTGTTTGTAGCTGCAGGAACTTCGGCTCTGAGTTATTGAACTGGAGGCTGAGCTGCAGACACTGTGGCATATCAGGGAGGGGGGAAGTTACCTGGACACTTTATTCCAAGAGGTGGTCTTCTGATTTGGTCAATGGTCAGGGACAGGAGGGTGTGACTGCAAGTGAGGCAGGAAAGGGGACCCAGAGGGTAGGAGCCTTGGCCCTTCAATTGTCCAAAAGGTTTGAAGTTTTTTTCAGCCTGTTTAGATGGGAGTGGGACTGCAGAGTGGATGAGCTAACTGGCCATCGCACCATGGTACAGGAAGCCATTCAAGCAGGGGGAGTTACAAGGCATGTAGTGGTAATACTGGACAGTATAGTCAGAGGGATTGACACTATCCTCTGTAGCAAAGAGCATGAGCCCAGATGTCTGTATTGCCTAAAATAAAAGCAAAATACTGTGGATGCTGGAAATCTGAAACAAAAACAGAAAATGCTGGAAAAACCCAGCAGGTCTAACAGCATCTGTGGAGAGAGAAAAAACAGTTAACGTTTCAAGTCCATATGACTCTTCTTCAGGGTAAAGACAAGTAAAGATGTGATGAATTGTATACTGTTTAAGGGGGGTGGAGTAGGTGAGGCTGGATAGAAGGCCAGTGATAGGTGGAGACAAAGGAGAGATTGCCAGAGATGTCATGGACAAAAGGACAAAGGGGTGTTAATGATAGTGGTACTGGCTAAAGGAGGTGCTGATGGTGGCATTAAGGTCAGAAAGCAGAATGTGATAATAGCAGGACAAGGGTAAGTACTCTGGAAAGAACAACATGAACAAGTAACAGATGACCCTTGTGGGGGTGGGGTGGGGGGAGGGGATGGTGGTGGGAGAAAGAATTGAAAATAGGATAAAATGTGGGGATAAAACAATGAATAAAATGAAAATAAATAAAAATAAAAATAAGTGGATAAAAAATAAAAATGAAAATGAATATTGAAAACAGGGGATGAAAAAGGGGTGAGGATGGAAGAGAGAGTTCATGGTCTGAAGTTGTTGAACTCAATGTTAAGTCCAGAAGGCTGTAAGGTGCCTAATCGGAGATTTGCATCGGGCTTCACTGGAACATTGCTGCAGGCCAAGGACGGACATCTGGGCATGAGAGCAGGATGGGGTGTTGAAATAGCAAGCGACAGGAAGGTGTAGGTCATGCTTGCGGACAGACCGTAGGTGTCCCAGTCTGCATTTGGTCTTTCCATTGTAGAGGAGACTACATTGGGAGCAGCGAATGCAGTAGACTAAATTGAAGGAGGTGCAAGCGAAGTGCTGCTTTACCTGAAAGGAGTTTTTGGGCCCTTGGACAGTGAGGAGGGGGGAGGTAAAGGGGCAGGTGTTGCACCTTCTGCAATTGCATGGGAAGGTGCCATGGGAGGGGGTGAGGTGTTAGGGGTGATAGAGGAGTGCTATCCCAGAGGGAATGGTCCCTACGGAATGCCGAAAGGGGGGCTGAAGGGAAGATGTGTTTGGTGGTGGCATTGGCAGAAATGGTGGAGGATGATCCTTTGACATTTAGGAAGGACAGAAAGCGAGGAAAAGGCGGAGGGTGGCTCTGTTAGTTAATGATAATATTAGCCCAATAGTTCAGGAAACCAGGGTGTGGAAACGGTTTGGGTAGAGATGACAAATGGTAAAGGCAAGAAGTCACTTGTGGGAGTCATGTACAGGCCCTCTAACAGTAACCACATGGTAGGATGGAGCATAAAGGAAGAAATAATGGGAGCTTGTCAGAAAGGCATGGTGATAATCATGGGAGATTTAAACCTACATATAGACTGGAAAAGCCAGATGGACAAAGATAGCTTAGGTGAGGAGTTCATAGAATGTTTCTGGGATAGATTCTTAGACCAGCATGCTCTGGAGTGAACCGGAGAGTAGGCTTTATACTCGACCTGGTATTGTGCAATGAGATGGGATTAATTAATGACATCATAGTGAAAGGACCCCGAGGTAGCAGCGACCATAATATGATTGAATTTTACATTCAGTTTAAGGGAGAGGAGTGGGTCTGAGCTTATGTTTTTAAACTTAAATAAGAGCAATTGTGAGGGCATGAAAGCAGAGCTGGCTAAAGTGAACTGGAAAATTAAGTTAAGGGATAGATCAATAGAGATGCAGCAGCAAACGTTTAAGGGGTTATTTCAGAATACACAAAATAGATACATTCCAATGAGTAAGAAAAAGTCCAAGGGATGGACACACCATCAGTGGTTAACTAGAAAGGTTTATGATAGTATCAAACTTAAAGAAAAAGTATATAATTATGCAAAGATAGATGGAAGGTCAGAAGATTTGATAGAATATAAGGAACAGCAAAGTATCACTGTAAGATTAATAAGGAGGGAAAAATTAGAGTATGAGAAAAAGCTAGCCAGAAATATAAAAACAGTAAGAGTTTTTATAAATATTTTAAAAAGAAAAGCATTAACAAAGTGAGCATTGGTCCTATAGAAAGTGAGTCTGGAGAATTGATAATGGAAAACAAGACAGTGGCAGATGAATTGAACAGGTATTTTGCATCAGTCTTCACTATAGAGGATACAAGTAACATCCCAGAAACAGCTATAAACCAGGAAATGGAAGGGAGGGAGGAACTCAGGAAAAGTACAAGCACCAGAGAAGTGGTACTGAGTAAATTGTTGGAGCTGCGGGCTGACAAGAGCCCGGGTCCTAATGGACTTCATCCTAGAATCTTAAAAGAAATGGCTAATGAGATAGTTGATGAATTGGTTTTAATTTTCCACAACTCCCTAGATTTGGGGAAGGTCCCATCAGATTGGAAGATAGCAAATGTAACTCCATTATTCAAAAATGGAGGGAGACAGAAAACAGGTAAGTACAGGCCATTTAGCTTAAGATCTGTCATAGGGAAAATGTTAGAAGCTATTATTAAAGAAGCTATGGCTGGGCACTTGGATAAGTTCAAGGTAATCAAGCAGAGTCAACATGGCTTTGTGGAAGGGAAATCATGTTTAACCAACTTACTGGAATTCTTTGAGGAAGTAACATGTGCTGTGGATAAAGGGGGAATTGGAGGACGTACTGTACTTAGATTTCCAGAAGACATTTGATAAAAATGCCACATCAAAAGTCATTGGTATAGTGGTATAAAAGCTCATGGTATGGGGGTAACATATAGGCTTGGATAGAAGATTGGCTGGCTAACAGGAAGCAGAAAGGCTACAAAAACATATAGATAGGTTAACTGAGTGGGCAAAGATCTGGCAAATGCAGTTTCATGTGGGAAAATGTGAAATTGTCCATTTTGGCAGGAAGAATATAAAAAGCATATTATCTAAATGGTGAGAGATTGCAGAGCTCTGAGGTGCAGAGGGATCTGAGTGTCTTAGTGCATGGATCGCAAAAGGTTAGTATACAGGTACAAGTAATTAGGAAAGCTAATAGAATGTTATCATTTATTATGAGGGGAATTGAATACAAAAGTAGGGAGGTAATACTTCAGTTATACAGAGCACTAGTGAGGCCATATCTGAAGTAGTGTGTACAGTATTTGTCACCTTATTTAAGGAAGCATGTAAATGCATTGGAAGCAGTTCAAGGTTTACCAGACTAATACCTGGAATGGGCGTGTTGTCTTATGAGGAAAGGTTGGACAGGCTAGACTTGTACCTGCTGAGTTTTGAAGAGTAAGAGGCAGTTTGATTGAAACATAAAAGATCCTGAGGAGTCTTAACAGGGTTAATGTGGAGAGTATGTTTCCTCTTGTGGGAGAATCTAGAACTAGGGATCACTGTTTAAAAATAAGGGGTCGCCCATTTAAAGTGGAGATGAGGCGAAATATTTTCTCTTTGGAACTCTCTCCCTAAAAAAGCGGTGGAAGCAGAATCTTTGAATATTTTTAAGGCAGAGATGGATAGTTTCTTGGTAAGCAAGGGGGTGATAGGTTATCGGCAGTAGGAGGGATGCAGATTTGAGGTTACTATCAGATCAACCATGATCTTATTAAATGGTGGAGCAGGCTTGAGGGGCCAAATGGCCTACTCCAGCTCCTTGTTCATATGTTCAGCATAACTTCCATGTTTTTTGTACTCCAAACCTCTATTTCTGAAGCCCGGGATCCCGTGCATCACTTGTTTAGACCACCAGGAAACTCCAGACTGCTAGGCATGAGAATTATTCTTATATATTGCAAATAAGTGAAATCATTTTTTCTTGGCTGTGGCCCCAGCAGCAAACAGCAACTATATTCACCACCCAAGTACCCCTCCCCCCGCCCCCACCACCCACCCCCTCCCCACAATGTCAGGAATGGCAAGACTTAGAAAAATGAACAACCCATCATTTTAATTCACAACCAACCAAAATCTAACATGTATTGAACCAAGTATAATACATATGCTTACAGAATATCCAATTGGCCCAATCTGTGTGGTTTCAGATTATAATTTGAATTTGGCATTCGTGACTGATTATTGCCTTTACAATGAGTGCTCATGTCAGTCACTTGATCATTCTACGATGATAAATGCATCAAAGCATTCCTACAATAGGAGGAGAAAATCATAGGGTTTGATTTTACGGGGGTCGCACTGCTCACCGCCCACCCACCCCCGCCCCTGATGGAAAGTCAGCCGGCAGCTGACATTCTGGAAAGAAACCCACTCTGAAGCCATAACACGCTGCCAGTGGGCTGAGCTGGGTGAGAGTGGGACATACACCACCTCAGTGGAAGGAAGCCCTATCCCCGAGAGCTACCAGCCAATCAGATGGCTGGCATCTCAATCAGTCCTGGCAGTTCCAGAGCTCAGTATTGGGTGCTGCCGGGACTGCAAGGAGGAGCAAGAAGAAGAGTGATGGCTGCCGGATACAGGTAAATCCCAGAGTTTTGGGCAGGGAGGGATCCGAGAGCCAAGGGAAGGGGGAGAGAGGTTTGGGGGTGGGTGGCGGGTGGGGGGGGGGTGGATTTTGGAGGGTAGATAATGAGGAATGAAGTATGGGGAAGGAGGCCTTTTGGGGGGTGCCCCCCCGTTGCATGCCGGCCCTTTTTCAACCTGACCTTAAAATACATACTGCCCACTACAGCCCGCCTCTCCGCACAACCGTATTATGGCGTGGGAAGTGCAATATCCCAGGCAACTTGCTTGGTAACAGCTCAATTAAGCTTTACACCTGGCAGGGGCCTGTAAAATGCAGCCCATCGTGTAAAGAAACCATTTTAAAGCAATGATCTGGAAATTTCAGGGACTGAAAGTTTTGGCAGAGAAGTCTAAACTTTTAAACTCTTCTTTGAAGAAACACACCATTATTTACAAAATACTTAATAAAAGATTGAATAGCTGTTAAATTTCTAGAGCTTCCATTTTGTTACTGAATTTGACTCTTGGAAAATGTAATTATAATCATCAAAATCACGGATCCTCTGAAGAATGAGAGAAATTATATTTTAGCTGTGAAATACATCTTCAATATCTGAGTCCAAGTGTGATCGCCTGAGAGGGAATTGTATCATGAATAATTTATATATCACTGTATAGTGTACGGTCTGCTGCTGCTGAAGCAGTTGATGGAGATGTGACCCGTGAGAGAAATTAGGTTGCTTGCCTGAGACAGGAGCCTGAGTCTGCGTGTGTGTCTCTGTGTGTCTCTGTATCTCTGTGTGTCCCTGTGTGTCTCTGTGTGTGTGTGTGTCATCTGCCACCCTTCTGTCTTAGTTTTCCAGCACTCTTGGCATCTATCTTTATCACTGTTTCCATCCGATTTCCCTAAAAACTACTTGATCATGTGTCATTTAATTATGGTTAGAAATGCCTAAGAGAAGAATGAGAGCAAAGCCTCCTCCACTGATGTTAGCCTTGACAATATTTGATTCTCAGGTATGATCAGTCAACCTTTTCATTTTTATTCTGATGTAATAAGGCTCATGTTCTGGCTTGTGGACTAGTTGCATTTTAGACAGACATGTAACAAAAGTGCTTTCACATTTTAAGTTGCTGGAAATGGGAAAAATCCAACAAGTAAGGTGTAATGGTAAGCTTAGACATTCACTCAGAAGTCAGTTGGAAATATACAAACTCAGTGCGTGAGCAATACGAACCAGGTACTTTCACTACAAGTGTGGCAATATGTACTGGGAGTGGTGAAAACTTGCATTTATATTGTATCTGTAATGTTGCAAAATATCTCAAGGTGCTTCACAAAATTTGATACTGAGCTTCATAAGAAGCTAATAGTGCAAATCATTAAAACCTGTTTTTTATTCATTCAGGGGATGTGGGCATCACCAGTAAAGCCAGAATTTGTTGCCTTTCCCTATTTGCCCTTGAGAAGGCAGTGATGAGCCACCTTCTAATCAAAGGGTATGGGGAGAAAGTGGGAACAGGCTATTGAGTTGGACGATCAGCCATGATCATAATGAATGGCGGAGCAGGCTCGAAGGGCCGAATGGCCTACTCCTGCTCCTATTTTCTATGTTTCTATGTTTCTTAAATTTAACTGAATGACTTGCTACGCCCCTTTTTGAGGGCAGTTAAACATTAAACCACATTGCTTTGGGCCTGGAGATATATTTAGACCACTCGCTCTAGACTTCCACTAATACACCCTTTACAGGAGAAGCTGGTGCACAATATACAGAAGTAAGCAGGGACAGGTTAAGGGCAAGCATGCATGACCTGTCCCCACTGGAGGAAGAGGACTTCAACATTGTGGGGATGGGTACATCAGCCCATTGCTACTGGCAAAGTTGAAAGACACACTCCTCCAGGTTTCTGCATATGTTACTCTCTTTTTCTCTTCTCACTGCAATCTCAGTTCACTCACTCTACATGGCAAAGTGCAGCTGCTTTGAAAAGCCATTCATCTGTCTCTGATTAGTCTTGCCACTAACTGTTGCCACTAACCTTGTTCCTATCTTCCATTTCAGGTCCAGAAGCTGAAGAGGGCCCTGAGGGAACAGAAGGCAAGGAGGAGAGAACATCAGAAAAAGAAGCATTGGTTGACTTTACCCATGCGGGCACCAGCTTAGAGACTAGCAGCACATGAAGTTCAAAGAGTAGGCTGGAGGGATCTGCAATGGGAGATGCACCTAGCACCAGAACAGGGGATGTGGGATAATCCAGGAAGCAAATCACCAGAGAGAGTTTATATCCCAACCCTTCTGCAGAAGGCACAGGTGAAGATCTCCAGGATCCAGCCTATAAAGGAGCTGATTGGGAATAGACACATAACTTCCTAGTACCAGCAAGTTTGTGCACCATAGCTGAGAGGGGGGCTCCAATTTGCATGGCATCTTTACACAGGGCATCAAAACTATGCAACCTATCCCGGAGAAAGTGGTCAGCTTTATGAACACTGTAGTGGGGCTCATCGTGATGGAGGCTTTGGTAGCAATACTGACTTGAGAGCTCAGACTTCTGTCATCTTGACTCTAGGTTGGAGCATCTCCTTTGACTTTCATTGTAGGAAGCAGAGTAAACATATTACTACTAAACTCTGTTCTCACACAAAGCTGTGTGTGTTGCAAGTCATCTGCAAGAACTGCTCCTGTATCTGTAACTGCTCCTGTATCTAAGGAGGATTGGAAGATCCTGGCCTGTGTCTCTGCAATATCCACCATGATTTCCCTCAGCATCCTTGGATGAATCTAATCTTTTATTTTTATTTATTTATTCATGGGATGTGGTGGGCATCACTGGCTAGGCCTTGTTCAGAGTGCCACATGCTGTGGGTCTGGAGTCATATGTAGGCCAGAATGGCAGATTCCTAGTGAACCAGATGGGTTTTTATGACAATAGATTCATGGCCATCATTAGATTTTTAATTCCAGATTTTTTACTGAATTCAAATTTCACTATCTGCTGTGGTGGGATTCACACCCGGGTCCCCAGATCATTACACTGAGTCTCTTGGATACCAGTTCAGTGACAATACCACTGTGCCACCACCTTCCCTATTCAACTTGAAGTCCAGCTAACCTATCTAATATCTCATCTTTATCAATTTTTCCTGTGTTTCAACTACCTCTTCTTTAATTATGACTTTGGCAGCATCTTCTCCCTTGCTAAATACATATGCAAAGTATTCATTTAGTACCTGTAGTAATTATGGCTTTATTTAGTGTGTAATGTACCTTTAAGAATAATATTTGTTAAGGAAGATCACATGATCTATAATAACCAATAGGAGAGTAGCGTGGGCTACCTCAGTGGTTAATGGTATAGAAATAGAGTTGGAGTTGGAGTTGAAAGCACACATGTAGTAAATAAACTTAGGGCAGAATTTTCTGGGTGATTTGTGGGTGGTGGGCCCCGCATGTCAGCACTTAAAATGGCGCGTGCTGACGACAGGCGAGCGTCCCGACGTCATCGTGCGCCATCGCGATATTTAGCTGGGCGGGCGCATGATGAAGTGCGATGCGCGCCCGCCATTAATTAAAGGGCTTGTTAAGGCCCTTAACTCGGCAATCAACACCGATTTTGAGGTGCCCGTGCAATCTTCGGCTCGGCGCACGGGCGCAGCGAGCAGGTGGGTAAGTGACTTTTTAACAAAACTCATCCACGGGCAGGATATGTGGGCTCAGAGGGGTTGTCAATGTTTTATGTGAAGTATTTATTGCAGCAAGTATTTTAAACTTGCCTGTGTGATCTGTAGCAGTTCAGAATGAATTCCAGCAGCTTTCTGTGTCTTTTGAACCTTCAGCTCAGCACTCTGCAGTCAGGAATCTTTATTGGGCCTGCAGCTTTCCGGAGGCCTCCATTTAGCCTGGGCATGGGTTCTGATATCTCCACTGGAGGCAGCTCCTCTTAGGAGGAAGGGAGGGCTAGAATAAGGAGGAGGCCATGAGTGGACAATCAGCCTCCAGGGGAGTCACGTTTGGGAGTACAGGCACAAGGGGCGCAGGGCCAAGAGGTAGTCCAAGTTGGAAGGGGCCGCAGAAGACGCCACTATCCTGCTGCCAGGGTATACAGGCGGAGAAGTAGCTACCTCAATATGACTGTGGTGCAGTGCCGAAGGAAGCTCCGACTGTCAAGGGAAACAGTTAACTACATCTGTCAGATGATTGGCCCTGAGATCTCTCCTAACTGTGTGGGTGGACACCCATGCCAGCAGCTCTGAAGGTCACAGTTGCCCTAAACTTCTATGCCTCTGGCTCCTTCCAGGGCTCGGTGAGTGATCTTTGCGGTGTCTCCCAATCAGCTGTCCACACTTGTGTCAAGCAGGCTACAGGCACTCTGTTCAGACGTGCATTGACCTTCATCCACTTCCGCTGCGACCAGACATGTCAGGCACAGTGAGCCAGAGGTTTCGCAGCCATTGCTGGCTTCTCCTGTGTCCAGGGTGCTATAGGCTACATACATGTGGCCATCAAGGCACCAGTAGGTGAGCCTGGTGCCTTCGTCAACAGGAAGGGCTTCCACTCCATGAATGTACAGATAGTGTGTGATCACAGGATGCAGATTCTGCAAGTCTGTGCAAGGTACCCAGGCAGCTCCCACGACACCTAATCCTCAGACACTCCCAGGTGCCAGGACTCTTCAGTGCTCCGGCTCGGCTGGATGGATGGCTGGTGGGTGACAAGGGCTATCCCCTCAGAAGGTGGCTCATGACGCCTCTCCGCCATCCAAGAACAGAAGCTGAGGAGCACTATAATAGGAGCCACAGCTTCACAGGGCTGTGGTGGAGAGAGCCATTGGTCTTCTCAAGATGCACTTCCGATGCCTGGACCGCTCAGGGGGCGCACTCCAGTACTCCCCAGATCACGTCTCTGTGATAGTGGTAGCATGCTGCCCTCTGCACAATCTTGCGCTGGAAAGGGGGAACACAGTGGACGATGAACACCTTGACGCAATGGATGCGGCTGCACACGATGACTCCAGCAGTGGTTCGGAGGATGAGGAAGCACAGGGGAATGATGAGGGGCTGCACACTGACCCGCAACTACACCAAGGAGGCAGGGACATCCGGGAGACTTTAATCCAACGAACATTCAGCTAGCTCCACATAAATGGATCTGCAGGACCAGCCTTGTCTGGTGCATCCATACGTGGCACTTAAGTGCTACATCTTCCACTTCATCAGTTGCAACTAAGGGCTTAGTACATAAACATCAATGTCCACTCAAACACTCATGATATGTCAGTGAAACATACAAATGCAGCACAAAGGAGCCACCCTCAGCCATGGTACCAAATGTGGACTTTATTCCCATCCATCAGATGGTGCCACAAAAAACAGAACAAAACGTTGCTCAGACGTTGACAAATGTAAATTCCCTAATCTAGGGGCAACAGAAAAGCACCAGTGAGAAACCCGTGGTGTGCCTAACGTGCCTTATGCTTACGTTTGTGGGTGCCTCATCTTGGTGCCGCCCCATCGCTTGGAGTGGCTTGTGAGACAGCCTGCTGACTCTGCTGTCCTGTTGGCCTCGATAACCTTGGAGGCCGTCCTCTGGCCCGTGGAAGCTGTGCTGGCCCCGCCTGGGAGGGAGTGGCTACTTCCAGAGCTGGCACCTCCCCAGTTGTCGCAGCCTCAACAGATGCAACGGTCAGTGGCAGAGGGGCGGAGGAGCTGCTGCCCTCATCCAGAGCGCCCTGAGAGGAGCTCGCAGCGACGAGAGGCAGCTGCTGCGCCGACGTGAGGTCACTTTGGACCTCCTTGCTCACCGCAGATGGATGGGCACCGAACTGGGACACCTAGTGTACTGCAATACACAATGCTCATGGCTGTTGTGTGCACTTTTCGCCTGCAGAACAGAGAACACCATTTATTGGGGCTGATCACTCAGGTACTCTGCACACGCACGCTGTACCCCAGCCACAGTGACCCATCTGAGGCCTTCAGTGGCTTCTGTCCATGCTACAGGTGATCAGTCACCAAAAGATAGTACGGCTGCTCCCAACCCCTTCTCCCAACGGCAACCTTGGACACATTCGGCATCCATCACTTTCAATAACACACGGGTCTTAGCGCCCATGGCAAGGAGGCACAACTAGGTGTGGCACCGAGGCCAGCAGATGGCTCTTGGCCACGACACCTTGAGGCTCCCCTTCCACCATCTCATCACCGTCAATAAGACATGTGTTGGAGTTCTGAGTATGAGTTTAGCGGCCTCTCCTGCAGGTTGCCCCCACACTACTCAAGTGCGACAAACACCAACACATGCTGCGGGGAAAACTCATCTTCTTGTCAACCACTAAGGCTGATGTAAGCATGGTCACTATCTGTTGCCCACCCAGCGTGTGCCAAATGCCCAATGCAGTAACGACAGTAAGACGTGGTGCGGTGGGGTGGGGGGGGTGGCATCAAAGGCTAAGGCTACCTGCTGGGTTAAATGGCCAAGGCCAAAATGATACTCACCCTTCCAGAGCGCAACAAATCATTGAAGTGCTTGCAGCACTGGGTCCATGATCGACGGACAGCATCCATGGAGCTGACCACCTCCGCCACCTCCTGCCGGACCCGCTTTGTAACGTTGGGGGTCCTCTTCCTCCCATCCTGGGGAAACAGGACCTCTCGCCGTGCTGCCAACAAAGGCAGCAAGGTCGGCATCAGAGAAGCGAGGGACACATTGGCCCCCCGCTGGCCTACCCTGTAGCCTGCCCTCCTCTTCTGCCCTGCCCTCCTCCTCTGGCCTTCCCTCCACCAGAGCCTGCTGTGCAGACCCCCTGCACCTGGAGCTGGCCATGGTGATCAGCCTAAAGGAGGCTGCCTGGCCTTTTTTTATATAGACTGCCGGTTCCCCATTGGAACCCGTGGTCTGTACACGCCCCCCACAATTTTAAAAGTCCCACTCTCCACAGGAGTGTGAAATGCGCTGGGTGGGCCTTAACTGGCCCGCCTGCGCAAAATGGTGGCACGGCCCCACGATTGGGTCAGGTCCACCCACCCAACGAATGCAAAATTCAGCCCTTAAAGTTTCCATCAAAAGAGTGTATGTGGATCAACTCTATCAATAGTACCAACTTGGCCATCACCCACAGCAAACTGGCGACGAGGATAAAATAAGGTTAAACAGAAGAAATCAAGTTGAAAAGAAATCAGCACTGTACTTCGCCCAGTGATTGTAAATAGAAAGCCCTGTTAAAATTGCCTCCCAAAATGCTGCAATTCAGAAGAATTGCTCCTTTTGATCCAGCCACAGACAATTGGTCTCATTACATAGAATGCCTCACGTTCTTTTTTCAAGCAAATGAGATTATGGGGGAAGAGAAGAGGTGAGTAATCCTCTATAGTACATGTGGGAATAAAACCTATGGTTTGATTCGAAGTTTGATGGCACCCAGTGCCCCAGATTCAAAAAGTTTTGATGAATTGGTGGACCTCGTGAAGGGTCATTATCAACCAAAGCCCTCAGAAATGATGCAGAAGTTCAAGTTTAATTCAAGAAATGGGAACCCGGGTGAGACACTTTCATGCCACAAGGCAAATCTGAACGGAACATTGTGAGTTTCGTACGTCTCCAAATGACATGCTCGGAGGTCGTTTAGTGTGTGGTGTGAATGAGGACATTATTTGGAAAAGATTATTGTCCGAAGTGAATTTGGATTTCAAGAATGCCCTAGAGATAGCACTGGCCATGCAAAGCACAGTAAGAGATTCAAAAGTAATATAGGGCACGCAAAATGGTGTCGTCTCCACATTGGATGGGAAACCCCAGTCGAAAAGGACACGAAAATGCAAGATTCTGCAAAGAAGCAGGAAACAGCCCACACTAGCCAAAAAATAAGGAAAAATAACTTAGCAGTGAAATCAAAGAATAATTTCAATAGAGGTGGAAACAAGCAGTCTTTTAACAATTGGTAGTTTAAAAAAATTGAATGCTATTATTATCACAGAAATGGATATATAGTGAGACAATGCAAGGAAAGATTCAAGCAGACTTGTAAGCAAAAGAAGAAGCCCATTGAAATCTACAATGTAGAAGAGCCTGAAACAACAAATTCTGACATTTCCTCGTTGTTTAATCTGAAAGTTGGAAAGACAGAACCAATATTTGTCCCAGTGAAAGTAACTGGCAAACTTGTTAGAATGGAAGTGGACATGGGAGCTTCCACTACAGTAATTGAGGAACATACTTGCAGATATCTGAATACTGGTGAAAATCAATAAAGTTTAGAAGAAACAGCTGCCGAACTAAAAACATACACGGGTGAAGACATTCAAGTAAAAGGCAAATGCAGAGTAACTGTCCATTATGGAAGCCAATTGGCAAAGCTACCAGTGTTGGTATTGACTGTGTAAAGACTCAACAACCTGAGGAAATGCAGGTTGTCTTAAGCCTAAACCTGGAAGAACAACAAGGAACTCAAAGAAACCATGCTTGATGATAGGGTTAGAGACGAGGTGAGCAATCTTTGTAGGGAAACAGAAAACCCGCTGAAAGACCTTCACACACTACAAGATTCCCTCAGGTCAAAAGTTTGTACCACTGGAAAAGCACGAAGAGAAAGAGAAAAATTCAGCACTTCTCTGAATAAACTGAAGAACAAGTTGGCAGAGAAGACATAACAATGCTCAATCTTCCAGGAGGCAGCAAACAAATACAAAAAAAGAGATGGAAGAACTGAAGAATCAGCTAAATGAAGCTAAAGAAGCTTTGGAAGCAAAAATCGCAGAATTTTCTAAGAAGCAGACAAATAATGAAATTTTAGGAGACTCTACCACTGAGCTTAGACAAGATTAGCTTGCATCTGAGAAAAGTCTGGCACGCAGTGAAGTCAAAAAGAAAGCCAAGATTAAAGTCTGTGCTAGAAAGAAGAAGGCACATAGAAAAGAGATACAGAAATTCTAATAGGACTGTAATCCTGGCAGCATATGAATACACTTTTGTACCTAGGCCTGGCAATCAAATCGCAAACGCCAATGCACTTAGTCGTTTGCCTCTATAAGGTATTATAGGATATCCCAGTTCAACAGGAACTTGTTTTACTGTTAAATTTCTTAGATTCATCGTCAGTATGCACTTGACAAATCAGAGATTGGATAAGTTGGGACCCAGTCCTATCCCAAGTATGAGAACAAGTGCTTCATGGTTGACCAAAGGAGCCCGTATCTGATTAAATGAAACCGTACTTCAACAGAAGACATGAAATAACCAGCCTGGGTGGCATCTTATTGTGGGAAGGGAGCCACTTTTAATTGAACTACACAATGTGCATCCAGGAACTTCCCAAATGAAGACCACAGCATGCTGCTATCTATGGTGGCCTGGGATAGATGGTGCAATAGAAAGTTCAGTGAAGAATTATATGCAGCGTCAGCAACTGCAAAAGTTGCCATCGACAGCTCCGTTACACCCTTGGGAGTGGCCAGGAAGACCCTGGGTGTGGTTACACATTGACTATGTGGAGACTTTCTTGGGAACAATGTTCCTGCTCATTGTCGATGCCCATTCAAAATGGTTAGACATATATGGGGTGAAGTCACCAATGTCAACTGCTACAATTTGAGAAGTTATGTCAAAGTTTTGCCATTCACGGACTACCAGAAGTAGTCGTTTCTGATAACGGCACGGCATTTACGAGGGCTAAGTTTCAACGGTTTATCAGCCTCAATGGTATCACTCATGTAAAAACTTTACCGTACCACCCTTCCTCAAATGGACTGGCTTAAAGGGCAGTTCAAACATTCAAGGCAGGCATGAAAAAGCTAACTGGTGATTCCTTAGCAACCAAGCTAGTATGCTTTCTTTTTCATTATAGGACCACCTGTCACACAACAACAGGTGTCACATCTGTGGAGTTATTGTTGAAATGCCGTCTCAGGAAGAGATTGAGCTTAATAATGCCAAATTTAGAGGGGAAGGTGGAAAGGAGTCAGGGGAACCAGAAAACTAGACACGACTGGCACAGTCGTGAGAGAAAATTTACCGTGGGAGAGGCGGTATACGTGAAGAACTTTGGAGAAGGACCAAAGTGGTTACCAGGTGAAATAAATGCAGTGGCTGGACTTCTTTCTTACCACATGGAGGTGGAAGGCCGGATCATATGAAAACATGTGGATCATTTAAGGAAGAGAGAGAGACAAATCACCAAGGTTTGGTTCCACCAGTGATCATGACTGGGTCTGCGTTTCCTATTGAGAATGTTCAACCCAGTACAGACGTGTCTGATGTTTCTGAGGGTTGAGGATACAGAACTGCAGGTTCCCACCGAAGCACCTGATGTTCAGGCAGCTCTGGAAAAGGAGGTTCCTGACAAAGCATCTGAAATTGTACAACCCTGAGACGTTCTACACACATCAGGAAACCACCTGAAAGACTGAACTTGGAACTTTCTTACCCAGTGTAAATATTATGGGCAGCATTTTCCCGTCGGCGAGCAAGGGTCGGGGCCCGCTTGGCGACATATAAAATGATGCGCGGTGACATCGCGCAGGTGTCCTGATGTCACCGCGTGTCATTTAGATTTTCAGTTTGGCGGGCGTACAGCTGACACGGTTGCATGCCCGCCGAACTGTCAAAGGTCTATTAAGGCCATTTAAAATCTAATTAACTCAATTTAATGAGCTGCCTGTCCAACCTTAAGGTTGGTGAGCAGGCGAAGAACCCAGGCAGCTTTTGCATTTTTCATGGAACCTCATCCACGGGCGGGATGAGTTTTCATGAAGTGTTTTAAAATCTAATAAAACTTTAAACATTTATTCTTTGGCAAGTCCCAGCTCATGCAATAGTGTCACATGAGGGGACATGTATTAAAAGTTTTAAAAACCTTTATTAAAAGTTTAACACTGAAACAAATCTCTCTGAGGCATTGAGGTGCCTCAGGGAGATCTCTGTGCTCTTTCGTGCGCATGTGCAAAAGAGCACAAGGAACCACTCAGGGAATCCCCCCCCACCCGCACAGGGAGTGCTCAGTGCTTCCGGGTGAGCGTCACAATGGGCGGGCCTTAATTGGTCAGCCCATGTAAAATGGCGGCGCTGACCTGATCGGGGGCACCAATCGGGTTTGTGCCCGCACCCGCACAACCCCCCCGATGGGGGGGAAATTTCTGGCCTTCATTGTCTTGACCAAGTTAAAGGGTGAGGAAGCTAGTAATTATGGTTTTATTTAGTGTGTAATGTACCTTTAAGCATAATATTTGTTAAGGAAGATCACATGACCTATAGTAACCAATAGGAGAGTAGCGTGGGCTACCTCAGTAGTTAGTAGTATAGAGATAGAGTTGGAGTTAAAAGCACACATATAGTAGCTGCTCAGTACCTTGTAAATAAAGTTAAAGTTTCCACCAAAGAAGTGTCTGGGGACCAACTCTATCAATAGTACCAACTTGGCCACCACTCACAACAGTACCTCAGCCATGCCTGCTACCTCCTTGTGTAAATGTTACTTTAGGTCCCTAATCATCCACAACCCTTTCACCACTCTCTTATTGTTTATATGCTTATAGAAGATTTTGGATTCCCTTTTATATTAGCTGCCAGTCTCTCCTCATATTCTCTCTTATTT
The DNA here is from genome assembly GCF_964194155.1 of Cetorhinus maximus. Lineage (NCBI taxonomy): Eukaryota > Metazoa > Chordata > Chondrichthyes > Lamniformes > Cetorhinidae > Cetorhinus > Cetorhinus maximus. The sequence goes on along the minus strand of NC_135885.1, from coordinate 82,869,030 downwards.
GTTTTTTCACTTCGCCTCTAAATCTTCTATATTGAGCCTGGTTGTCAATTATATTATCCACCTGACAACTGTCGTCTGCACCCTTTTTCAGCTTCATATTACTCTCCATCTATATCAGCATCTGGGTAGCTCTGGATTTATTTGCCCTACTTTTCTCCTTCGTGGGAAGGTAAGCTGACTGTACCTGAACTATCTCCTATTTAAAGGCAGCCCATTGTTCTGTTACATCTTGGAGAGTTCATGCAGTGGAGAGTCTGCTTCAGAAAGGCAATAATTTGTTCCATCAGAGCTGAGATGGAGGCATGGCTTTGCTTGACACCTGAAGGTCTGGTGGAAGACAAGGGATATTGAGCATCAGCTGTCATGTATCTGTAGTAAAATAATCTGCTGATCCTCACTCCTAAAGCGTACATATGAAAATAGGCAAGTACTGCCTATGGAACAGTAGCTAAGCAAGGAGTGAAAGCCTTTAGGAGGGAGGGGAGAGGAGAAAATTGGTTAAAAATAGGTTATGAAAATGCTTTTGTTATGTTCTCAACTGCTATAGATTGATTTTATGATACTGTAAAGAACATATATTTTATTCTCTGTTGGACTGTGGATTAAAATTACAATGGTTGCAGTTTGAAAGATATGTCCACTGGTACAGGATGTGAGATATATACAATGTTGCAGTCTTTGAACAGAGTGTGCCACGAAAGACAGGATGGTGACCAAGGGAGCTGCCTGGAAACAATGTTTTAATTGGCTCCTGACCAGATGACCAGGTTTTGTGTGACACAGCAGTGAGCAGAATTGCTCCTAACCTGAAAGGGAGAAGACCTAAAACCTCTCTCTCCTATGTGTGGAAGATTCCAGTAATTCCACAATAATAGCTAGCTGGTTTTTCTCTCCTCATATCTCTATAACCTGCTCTCTCTCTGAAAACCCCTGTCAAGAGACAAAGTGGAAAATCACTGTTAGAGATATTGAAAGGCAAATGTTCAACCAGTGAACTAACTATTGAAAGTGCTGGAAGACCACTTCATGTCATCAACAAGAACTGAAAGGAATTTGGAAGACATTGATCAAAGTCAACCCATCGAATCCTTTATTCTGGAATTGGTGCTGTTGAACTGTTATATCCCACCCTTAAAATTCATGATTTGTGTGTCTTATGTGTCTTGTATGTGTGTGTATTGGGATTTAAGAAGGGGTAGAGTTTAGATTATAGAGTTAGAAATTAGCAGTTCATATTTCTTTCTTTTGCCACTGGTTAACGATAGTTTGTTCAATAAACAGTTATTTACTTATTAAGTTTACAAACCTGGTGCTCGTATTTTGTTAACCTAAATTAAGCAGTCAGGTAGAATTGGGGCAATCTGGTGGTTTGATCAAATGTTTTCACATTTTTCGCGGCTTGGGGAACAGTGGGGCTTAATATTACAGCGCGCTATCTACAGTGAGTCGTGATTCAATATGGAAATATACACCTGCATCATTTGCATGATAAAACAGCTTAAGCACAGTTAAAGCTTCTCTGAGGTTATGACATTCAATATGCTTTCAAATTGTGTTTTTATGAGCAGTTGAAAGAAGTTTGCTATAGTTGTTTACAAATAATATTTTTTTGCTGAAGGAGCTCATTTTCATAATGTTAAGTTCAATTTATTGAAACAAATCATAATCAATAAAGTTGTGCCAATTGTAGGCTTTGTCTGATCAAAAAAACACAATAGCCCAGATTTAACTTTAATAATAACAGAACCACTATCAGCGTCTACTGTTATTACAGAGTAAGCTGGACAGCAACTTCTGGTGTCCACACATGCACAGTTAAACGTGGAAATCAGGAAGTTGCTCCTCAGGTGCTCTGGGTTGCCCAGGACCCTTCCTTTCCCCTCCAAAGTTGGCCACCATCTTCACAAGGCACAATTCCAGCTTACAGGTTGGGCTTACCGCAAAGTCATGGGAGGGAATCACAGCTGCTATTGAGTGAGTGTATGTGTGAGAAGGAATGAATGTTTGAGTAAGTGAGTGTGTGAGAGTGAATGAGTGTGTCTGACTGCGAATAAATGGGCAGAATTTTCCAGCCCTCCTGCAGCATGTTCTCCTGTGGCGGGATCAGCGAGCCTTAAAATCTCCGTTAACATCAGCAGGACTGATGTGATTGGGATCCCAGATCTGGGCACCCGAAGGACGCGAGTGAGTGCATGTGAACCCTGGGTCTGGTAGTGAGTTAGACACATACGCTGACACACACACTTCGGTGCAGCAACACTTACACACCCTCATCCCTCTCTACAAACCTATCCATACACCAGACCGGGAGAGAAGGAAAATCGAGGCTGAAGGGCAACCCACTTTCGACCCCGACTTTCGTGTGAAATCTGCCGAGGCCAGCTCGGAGTGTGCGCCATCAGAGGCGAACACAAAGTCGGTGTTAGTTAAACTAAACTCCTTAGCTTGGCCCAGGTTCCTTGTCTCTTCCTTGGTGACCAGGACTTGGGGCCTAGTCTGTCTCCCTCTAGTCCTGCTTCTTAAGTGAAAAGGCAAAAAAGGTTTTATTCGTTAGCTCTGCTGCTTGGCATTTTTATTAATTATTCTTTTTTAAATGATCAATTTATTGCTTTGATGTTGATTTTTTTTTTTGCTCAGTTAGTTGTTTATGTTTTCTTCATACCTTAACTTTTTCAAAATTCATGTTTAATATTGTACCAAACCAAATCTCAGGCAGCTGCTGCTGGGTTTCTTGCTGAAGGGGTTTGAGAGGCTGCCAAGAAGTCTGATTGCTTTTTAAGAGGGCTGGCAAAAGGAATTATTTTTTCTCCAATACAAGCAGGAAGTGTTAGAAATGCTCAGCACAACAGACGGCATCTGGAGAGAAATAGAGGTCAGTGTCCCATTGTCAGAACTAGTGCAGATCATGGATCTGAAACATTGATTCTTTTCTCTCTCCAAGGATGCTGTCTGGTCTGCTGAGTATTTTCAGCATTTTCTGTTTATAGTTCAGAATTCCAGTTACTTTGCTCTCCTATTATATGCTTGATGCTGGGCATTTGTAAATGTGGTTAGTTTCAATTTAAAATGAGAAAATATTCACCACTCAATGTAAAGTGTAATTTTTCTGTTAACAAAGCCAACTTGTGTGGATAGAAAAAAGCACGTAATTGCAGGTAAATTGGCTGGTGCTAATTTACTGCAGGATTTTGCCATTTTTAAACTTGGAAGTGAAACCAAGAGTCTTGCACCAATAGAATATACATGGGACTGTTGTTTGAACTTGTGAAGTTCAAGTTTTTTGGATATTGTTGTCCAGATATTGCATATAGGGCCAGGTTCAAAGAAGCAGAGCTAGTTGCATAATATGAACGACCAAGTTGTGTGTAATTGTCTGACAAAGCTGTGGTTGTAAAGAGTATCAAACTGAAACCTTAGTTTTCGGTGGGCTTTATAAATTGATGCATAGAGTACAAAAGCCAAGAAACTTTCCTAAAGCTATATGAAACAGTTTGTCCCCACCGTGACTATGGTTCCCAAATCTGGGCAAAAGAGGGTGGGGGTGGTGGAGATAAGGGGCTGGGAAACAAAAGAAGCAGCAAGGCCCATGATTTCTCTACCTGGCCCTGTCAACAACTATAAGAAATATTTTCCCTTTATAGTTGAACAACTCCATGCCAAGGTGTTCCCAAGGCCTTGAAGGGAAGCAGGAGGGCAGAAGTGGCTCTTTCTGCTCCTGTTTGTGGATGGCGCAGGTGACATAGTTGGAGACCATCTGTTAAATAGAGTGTGAAATCCCTGGCCACCATACAGACTGCCATGCCCTGGCTCAACACTGGGGCAAGGATTTTCCAGACCCACCCACGTGGAAATAGCCATGGGCGGATGGAAAATTTGACGGACCAACAAAAGGTCCATTGACTTCAGGTAGGAATTTCCGGTCATGTGGCAGGCGGGGCCAGAAAATCCCACCATTGGTTATGCCAAGATGTCCTTGGTGGATCTTCTGGAGAACTTCCAGGTGGAGATCTCATGGTACCACAACTCTTGCATCATATACCAGGAAGTCATTTATGAAACTGAAGTGGTGCCACTGATTGAAATATTGCCTCAAGACGGGATTGCTTGGGATGTACTGCGGCCACCCGTCCAGGCAGTACGTAGGAATCTGGATGCACTCTTCATCATGCCTTTGGGCTGTACGAAAATCACGCAACCTCTGGTCTCTTGCTGGCAAGTATTTGATAGTTGCGGCTGTAAAGTCTTCAACTTCTGCTATGAAGGTTTTGTCTTCCTATATTGGGTAAGTGATGAGTATTCTGGACAGCGTATTGGCCATAGTCTGATACTTACTCTGTAGGAGCATCATATTGCATAGTCTAAATCTAAATCCTGAATGGCATCGTCCGATTTCTTTTCTGTTCAACAAGGTTACTAATGGCTTATGATTGGTCTCAACCTTAAACTCCTGACCCTGTACATAATCAGGGATTTTCTCACATGCCCAAGTGGCTGTGAGGGCTTCTTTTTTCTTTAACAGCATAGTGCTATTCAGTCTCAGTTAATGACCTGGATGTGCAGCAAACAGGTCTTCTTTTGCCATCACTTTGGACCTGGAATAGCACTGCTCACAGTCCCATTGCAGATGCAATGGCTGCCACAATCGTGGGAAGTTCAGGATCATAGTGGGCCCGGTCCTGTTGTAAAAGATGTCTGAGGGGTTCATTTATCTGGGCTAAGTGAGGCAGGAATTTGCCTAGTTGGTTGACCAGGCCTATAACCTTTGTAGTTCAATTACATTTCTAAGTGTGGGAATTCCTTTATTGCCTTTGTTTTCTGTGGGTCTGCAGTAATCCCAGTTTCTTGTCTAGTGTGCCCTAGGAACTTGGTCATTGGCCTTTTGTCATTGAGTGTCAAGCCAGCCTCTTACAGCACGAGTTTCCCTGACCCATTTGTCATGTTCCTGTTTCGTCGACCCATGAATCAAGATGTCATCCGTGTTTGAAGCTAGAACTCAGAGTCACTGTTTCGAAATAAGGAGTCGCCCATTTGGGACAGAGATAAGAAACATTTTTTTCTTCTTAGAGGGTTGTAAGAATTTGGAATTTGTTTCCTCAAAAGGTGGTTGAGGCAGAGTCTTTGAATATCTTTAAGGCAGAGGTAGATAGATACTTGATAAGCAAAGGGGTGAAAGGTTATTGGGGGTAGGCAGGAATGTGAGGTTAAAATCAGATTAGCCATGATCTTATTGAATGCCAGAGCAGGCTCGAGGGGTCAAGTGGCCTACTCCTGCTCCTAATTCATATGTTAAGTATGTGGCATATAACACCATTAATGCTCTGCAGTATACTGGACATTGTCCATTGGAATATTTCAGGGTTGACGTGATGCCAAATGGCAGAAGGTTAAAGCAGTACCGTCCAAGAGTGTAATAAAAGTTGTTGAGTTTTGACTCCTAGTCCAATGGCAACTGCCAAAATCCACTGTTGGCGTCAAGTTTGGTGAAGATGCTGCTTTTTGCAAGTTTGGCTAAGTTTTCATTTACCAAAGCCATTGAATGTATTTCTCTTTCAACAACCTGTTGCGGTGTGCTAGATCAATGCAGATTCAAATGGAGCCATTAGGCTTTGGGACTGTTACCATACCAGTGCACCACCTGGTTGGTTTAGTGACTGGTGAAATTACCCCTTGTTGTGGCATTGCCTCTATCTCACTCCTGACTCTTTTCAGAAGTGGGAGTGGGGCCTGTGGGACCTTCTTGGTGTGAATAGACAAAGAGGCGTAATCTCTGTCTTGAGTGTAATGTGATGCACAGTCTTCAGCTTACCTAAGCCTTTAAAAAGTGTGGGGAAATCCCTCTTAAATTCATTATCTGGTGTTTTTTCTTTGACTTCACCAACTTTTATAAGCAAGTTAAGATCTATGCAGGTTTTTCTGTCCAACAAAGAGCATGTTTGATTCTTGATAATGTACAATGTTTCAGAAACTTCTCTATCTTTGTATTTCAGTGTTGTATCCAGCTGGCCTTGAACCCGAGAGTTGAATAGAGGACGGTTGTAGTCACTTTATTCAACAATGAACTCTGTCAGATAACACTGAGACATCAAATCCTGTGAATTCCGTCAGATATCCATTTACATCAATGTCAGCACTCCAATACTGGTTTTTATTTTCTTTTATTTCTCCTAAGAAGGTGTTTTCCAAGGTCTTGGATATCTTGAATAGAGGTTCCTTTAGTAGATTTCCCCTTCTGTCTGGTAAATACAGATTTCCTGGAATGGCAGAACACTTTAAAATGGCCTAACCTGCCACACCTAAGCTTGCACAATATGGGCAGGGCATTCTTTCCACCTCTGGACCTTCTTCCCACCACAACAAAGACATTGGAAAATGGTGGTCGGCACCTTTTCAGGGTGTTTCCCTGGTTGCTGCCTTGCTATACTTTTGGTTTTACAACCTACAAATTGAACAACTTCATGAAAGACTTAACTTGGGAAATTTTCCTCGCATCTCTGACAAAAGCCTTATTCTGCCTCCGCCCTTTGGCCTGTCAGGCCAGTTGTACAGCTTTGCTTAAATTTAAATCTTCCCGAGATTGTAAGAAGTCAGAGAGATTTTCATCCAAAATGCCAACGACTGTTCTATCTCTGATCAGCTCATCTTTTAGTGTTCTGTACTCTCAATTTTCGGCTAGGCAGTACAATTCGTCAATGAATGAGTCAATCCCTGCACCCTGTTTTTGACTGCATCGATTAAATTACACCCTATGACAATATTTTTACGAAGGCTGCAGTATGAGTCAAACGGTCTAATGATATCCTCATATATCCTCAGAGGAAACTCTCTCTTGTTCGCCCCCTGTATGCTATGCTTCCAAGAGCTTAAAGTGCCAACTTGACCTTTGTTCTTTTTACTCACAAGACCTGAGGTGTTGCAGTATCAAGTAAAATGTTTTTACCAGTTTTTCCACTGCTCAGCCTGTCTGGGGCTCTCTATAGTTTGAAAGAATTCTGGCAGGGGCAAAGTATCAGCCATTTGGAGGTTGTCTTTTCCCTTGCTGCTTGTCTTGCCAGTCATGGGCTGCCTTTGTTATTTTGTCGACTCCGGTGTGGTTGCTAGGTTGGCCTCTAAGCCTTTCACCCGCTGAGCTACACTGTTGCTGGGCTTCACTTCAAGCTTTTCCCACTGTTTGCTACCGTTCCGCTGTGTGTGTAGTCACTGCTGCCACCATCTGTTACTATGGGTTTATCTCTGGATTAATCGAAATCTTACGCTAGAAGAGATGTTGCTGGAGGCAATGGTCTTTTGTTCAAGACCATTTATTTATATGCTAACCATTTACAAAGGTTAGATAAGATCAAGACATTGCTGGAGCTAGTCAATGAGATGCTTTACACTCAACTCCTCTCAGTGAGTGACATCAATGTGACATAGCACCCTATGCACATGCTCAGTAGCTATCCTTAGAGTTAACCCTTTGCCCTACACACACAACCATCCTCAATCCTTTATTATTTATCATAGCCCTGATCAGGTACTGTCAAGTCTTTTTCAGGCCAAGTACATACCTTTTTCATTATATTTGGTTATTCAGCAATCTGACTGGTTGATTGCAAGAATTGCTTTTCTAAAGTTCCAATTGATTGAATCTGATAAAACTATAACACAGCAATTTGAATTCAAACTCGTGGTGTTGAATCCTTTTCTTTGAGTTATTGGATCTCCCTTGAAAAAAATACTTTTAATGATTGAGATTTTTCAGATCCTTTAAATGTAATTATGAAGGAATTATGATGAAATTAATTATACAGAGACAAAACACTCATAACCAATATTCCTATTACTTAAACAAAAACAAAAATACCTGGGAAAACTCAGCAGCTCTGACAGCATCTGCGGATGCTATTACTTAAGTTAGTCCATCAGATAAAGATTTTCCAGTTCCAAACACCCTTTATATTCAACATATGGGCAATTTGAAGCAAGGGCTGCAGAATGGTCTAGGGCTTGATTATTGCCCTAGCATGGGCTGGATTATGTGGAGCCCACTGGAGCATGTAAGATGGCAGATGGACATGGAGAATTGCACAGGAAGCTGTGCGTCAGATTCCCAGTGGTGGGAAAACTATTCGATGGCTGAGTCACAAGGCACTGGATTGATCGTCTTGGAGACATTTTCTCTGTGTAGAAACTTGCTGAGCTGACACTCTGAGGGGTGGAGCCTCAAGCTGGAAATTCAGAAGTATTGGGGCCAAAATTTAAAGGGATGGCACACAACTGAGGTGCAGAGGGGCCATACCTTATAGTGGCATCACAGATCTGAGTCCTTAAAGGGAAGGACACTTAAGAGGCTGCCTACAAGGAAAGGGAGGGGTAGTGGCAGCATGGGAAACATCCACCCTGTCCTTCTTCATCCTCGAGCACTAGAGGGGATGTACTGGCTGGACTGTGACATCTCAGACCTCAGCTGCACCCATCGATATCACTGAATGATCTTGTATGATGATGGTGGAATCTTCTCCTTGGACTTTGGAAAGTTTTTTGTGCTGGAGCCACAGTTTTCAGATGCTGGAGGCTTAAACTGCAGAGCTTTCTTAAAAAGCCTGCAAGATGATTTCCAACTCTAACACTGAGCTGGTTGCTCTTTAAATGTGGTGCTAGCTCCTGCACGGCCATCAGGTGATATGGGCTTCCTGACGTCAGAGCTGCCACCCCCAACGCCACGTGATCTGGGAGCCAAGCTCGCGTCACCCACATTTATGAGCTTGCCACCACACAATCAGGTTCAGGCAGCTACCATGGACCAGCACCAGATTCCCGATGATTTCCAGGCCTGCCAGGGGACGCTGCAATGGTAGGATTAGATCCAGACCAATGTCTCAGTTCATCCTACACTATCTCTACCTTGAGGTGTTTTAAAAGCAAAACCATCTTAAGGTGAGAATTAAAATAGAAAGCGATGCTATTTCCAAAAAGTTAGTGTTGCAGTGAGAAAACCACATTTTGAAAGTACAGAAAACTTTATAAAATACTCTTTTGGAGTCCTGTATCTATATATGGATTTTTACAATGAAAAACAAAGATATACCCCAGCTCAAACACTACAAATGTTGTTCATTTATATATATTTAATTCTTATCTGGGCCTTAATGAGGCTTGCCCGTCAACTGGGCAAAAACACTTCAGCATACAGATAATATCAAAACTGGGTATTGGAGCTCTGAAAGTAGTTAGCACTAGACACCTTGTTTCCCCAACGCTCCCTTAGATGTGCACCCATAGAGTCTTGTAGCCTTAGTTCATGCTGTCTAATTTTAGTTTATCCAATAACTTGCCTGGTGGAAGAATCATGGGCCATATATTTTTATTTTTATAGAAATTAGAGAACTGTTGATTTTTCATCGTAATTCAAGATCCATTAACAGTGATGGCAACTTTCATTAGCCACATGGAGGTGCTGAGACTTCCATTTTATTAATGGTATGAAATAATAGACACCAAACATGACAAAAACAATCCTTAATACTTCTCAAGCAGTTTGAGAAGCCACTTGCTGATATAAATGTCACATATTCTGGTAATGTGGCACCAAAGTGCATAATATCTCTACTTAATGGTTGATGACATTTGAGATATTCACAACCATCCCATCTGCACACTGGTAATCTCGGTAATGGGGTATTGTGAATAGACTTTCAGTGGTGGTTGAGGGTGCATGGAGGGGGCGTGTTGATGAGGTAGCGTATAAATACATTAAGGAGGCAATGAGGGTTGGAATTTGTCATGGAAAGAATACACTCATTGTAACTACCAAAGGACTTGACAAAAGATCAGCAAGAAGCTGCATGATTTCTGGACAACATAAATATAGGTATGTAACATAGGGCCATTTCCATGATGATGCATTTGGGAAGTGAGCCCTCGCTGCCAATATGTATACACCACAGAATCTGCCAGCAATGTCAGCAGTGTTATGCTTCTGATTCGTGGCAGGAGAGACCTGAACTTTTTTTGAGGTCATGTGTAACATGCTTGATACATCAGTGGACTGAAAAATAATTGAAGTTAATGTAAATTGATGCTATGATGAACTTCCTTTATTTTCTAGCCTATCAACCATGAGGGAGACAAAGAGCAAAATACTGCAGATGCTGAAAATCTGAAATAAAATCAGAAATTCCTGGAAATACACAGCAAGTCTGTCAGAATCTTTGGAGAGAAACAGTTAACTTTTCAGGTTATGATCTTTCACCAGAACTGGAAGAAGTTAGAAATATAAGCAAAGATGGTGAACAAGGTAAAAAAGACAAACCCCACTGGAGGGAAGAGCAGAACATCCTACCCCTCGGGGGGAGCGTAAAATTCTGGCCCATGAATCTGATACAGCACAACGCCCTCTACAGGGCATCTGAGCAGACATTGGTATTGTGTTTTATGCTCCAGAGATATGCACAGATGACACACATCAGGTTCTATGTGTGAATAGAACTTCATTACAAAAAGCTTTTAAAATGTGTGCAGCCACAAGCTTCCAGCTTACTTTCAGTTTTTCTTTCTTTGTAACCACATCTACAGGCTTGACTAACAACACACAACACAGAGAACAGTTAACAGACATACAAGCAAACACCAAACAGTTAAACAGTTGTACACAACAATTAAAAATATGCATAAATTAGTCTGATCACATGGAGCAGTGAAGGACAGAGGACTTGTGGTGCAGTGATAGCATCTCTACCTACAGAAGCTCCAAGTTCAAGTCACTGAGGACTTGAGCATGGCCACGGAAGGTGTATTAATAACGTGGCCAAACAGGTTGATTATCAACCTGCAAATCCTTCTGAGAGCGGACAGTTTCCTGGTCAGTCATCCGCAGAAGGCAATGACAAACCACTGTTCTACCTTGCCGAGCATAACCATGGGCCAAACACAGAAATCCCTTTCAGAGCATGGTACCTGAAGAGAGAGAAACATGCTGGTGTCATACCAGATAAAGATTCATAAACAGCAGATATTTAAAAATAGAACATTTAAAAATAGAATAAGTACTGTCTTTGTACATGCTGTGAAGAAAGTGGATCAGTGAAGGTAAGACACAGCCACCAGGCTGACTGGAAGATAAGGCACATCTACTAATTCAGCCAGGACAGTCAAAAATTAGAATTTATAAATGACTCCTTAAGAATGGTTCAATTGCAAATAAACGTTTAAAATCCATTTATGAGACTTCAAAGTAAAAAGGCAGTTTGTGAAAAGCAGAGCAAAGTAAAGTTAATCCTTTTATTATGGCCTGCAAAGTAATAAACTGCTTTTTAAAAAAGCCATGCTCTTACTCAGAGAAAAGGTGGCAGGGCAAAATATTAGATGAGTAGAACAGGTGTCATAGCTATGGTGGTGAAGACCTCTTTACACTCCTCAATAAGGTGGTGCCAAAGTGTCTTTTGAGGAACAAGATGTGTAGGGCACTGTGTAAATTCAGCATGTTGGTATGGAAGGAGGTGGCACAGGGTCCAAATACTAATTGCATTATGCCTTGGACAACGGAACAGTGATGCAAAAATGCAACAATTTTTGCTGTGAGGGTTTGTACAAATTTTTAAATGTCCTTACATGACCTCCAAATAGTGAGAGGAAGATAGAAGAGCAAATATGTTGACTAATTTCTGAATGCAAAAACAATCGGGCAATAATAGTTGGGGACTTCAACTACACTAATATCAACCGAGCTATGAACAGTGTGAAGGGCACGGAGGCCACAAAATTCTTGAACTGCATTCAGAGGAACTTTTTCAGCCAGCACATAACAAACCCAATGAAAGGGAGTGCAATTCTAGAATTAGTCTTAGGAAATGAAGCTGGGCAAGTGACTGAAGTAGCAGTGGGGGACCATTTTGGAATTAGTGACCAAAATACAGTTAGATTTACCATAATTACGGAAAAGGCTAAAGATAGAACAGGAGTAAAAGTTCTAAATTGGGGAAAGACAAACTTTACGAAGCTGAGAGGTGATCTGGCGAAAGTGGACTGGTTACAGCACTTGAAGGGAATTCAGTGACAAACCAGTGGGAGGCATTCAAAAGCAAGATCCTACAGGCACAGTCCCCACAAAGAAAAAAGGGTGGTACTGTCAAATCTAGAGCCCCCTGGTTATCTAGAAGCATACAGGGTAAGATAAAGCAGAAAAAAAGCTTATGACAGTCACAAAAAAATTAATACATTAGAAAGCCTAGAGGAGTATAGGGGTGAAGTAAAAGAAATCAGGAAAGCAAAGAGCATATGAAAAAAATATTGGCAGGTAAAATCAAGGAAAACCCAAAGATGTTTTATCAGTACATTAATAGCAAGAGGATAGCTAAGGAAAGGATAGGGCCTATCAGGGATGTACAAGGTAACTTATCCTTGATGCAGAAGATGTGGGCAGGGTTCTTAATGAGCACTGTGTCTCTGCCTTCACAAAGGAGAGGGATGTTGCAGACATTCTTGTTAATGAGGAGGAGTGAGAAATATTAGATACAATAAGCATAATGAGGGAGGAAGTACTGGAGGGACTGACCTTGAAGATTGATAAATCACCAGGGCCAGATGGATTGTATCCCAGGCTGTTAAAGAAAGCCAGGGAGGAAATAACGGATGCCCTGAGGATCATTTTTCAATCCTCACTAGATACAGGCAAGGTGCCGGAGGATTGGAAGTCTGTGAATGTTGTACCATTGTTTAAAAAGGGTGTGAGGGATAGGCCAAATAATTATAGGCTAGTCAGTCTGACTTCAGTGGTGGGCAAATTATTAGAATCAATTCTGAGAGCCAGGATAAACTGTTACTTAGAAAGGCAAAGATTAGGCAGGGATAATCAGTATGGTTTTGTTAAGGAAAAGTCATGTCTTACTAACTTAATTGAATTTTTTGAGAAGGTAACAAGGAGGATTGATGAGGGTGGTGGATGTTGTCTACATGGATTTTGTAAGGCATTTGACAAGGTCCCACATGGCAGACTGGTCAGAAAAGTAAAAGCCCATGGATACAGGGGAATGGTTCCAAAATTGGCTCAGTGACAGGAAACAAAGGATAATGATCAACGGATGTTTTTGTGAATGGAAAGTGGTTTCCAGTGGTGTTCCACAGGGTGCAGTGTTGGGGCCCTTGCTGTTTGTATATATTAATAATTTGGACTTAAATATGGGAGGCATGATTGGGAAATTTGCAGATGACACAAAAATCGGCAGCGTAGCTGATAGCGAAGAGGATAGCTGTGGACTCCAGGATGATATCAATGGTTTGGTTGAGTGGGCGGAGAAGTGTGAGGTGATGCATTTTGGGAGGACAAACAAAGCAAAAGGGAATACACAATAAATGGGAGGGTATTGAGAGGGGTAGAGGAAGTGAGAGACCTTGGAGTACATGTCCACAGGTCGCTGAAGATGCTAGGACAGGTAGATAAGGTGGTAAAGAAGGCATACAGAATACTTTCCTTTATTGAATGAGGTATAGAATACAAAAGCAGGGATGTAATGCTGGAACTGTATAAAAGGCTGGTTAGTCCACAGCTGGAGTTTTGTATACAGTTCTGGTCACCACATTACAGAAAGGACATAATTGCTCTGGAGAGAGTACGGAAGATATTTACAAGAATGTTGCCAGGTCTTGAAAATTGCAGCTATGAGGAGAGATTGGATAGGCTAGGGTTGTTTTCCTTAGAACAGAGGCAGCTAAAGGATGACTTGATTCAGTGCACAAAATTATGAGGGGTCTAGATAGAGTCAAAAGGAAAGACTTGTTTCCCCTAGCAGAGAGTTCAATTACCAGGGGCACAGATTTAAGGTAATTGATAAAAGAATTAGAGGGTATATTAGGAAAAGCTTTTCATCCAGAGGGTGGTAGGTGTCTGGAATTCACTGCTTGGGTTGGTGATTGAGGCAGAAACCCTCAACTCATTTAAAAGGTACCTGGATCCACACCTGAAGTGCTGTAACCTGCAAGGCTATGGACTGGGTGCTAGAAGGTGGGATTAGAATGGGCAGCTAGATTTTTCAACTGGCACAGGCATGGTAGGCTGAATGGCTTCTTTCTGTGCCGTAACTTTTCTATGAATCTATGTTCTTGATCCAATGAATAGTGAAGGACTTGTTTGTAGGTTGGGTGATCAGTGTTCAATCTAAAGTCATCTTGTTGTAAGACTCAGTTGCCATTGGAGCCAGGTCCACTAAGTGCATTTAAGATTTTTTTTTATATGTCAGAGTTTTGAGGTGTGAAGCTGCAAATTTTGAATTACACACCATCTCTTAAGCAGATCACTGTTTCCCACACAACAATGAAGCTAAAATTAATTTTTATTTCTGTATCTGCATACAGCAAAGTGGCTCATAAAGCCCTGTTTGAAATATTTTATTAATATCCACAATATTACAACTATTTCCACAATAGAAAATGGCTAGTTACCTCAATTTTTATTTGAAGTTTTGCCCTAAGCACTTCAATATTTATGTAAAGTTCTGCAATAACTACTTCAAACGGCCATTGGAATTACAGAGCTTAAGTATTGCTGAAAAAAAGAGACATGCTGTCAAAGCTTCTCACCTTGCACTCATCAGGACAGAATACCAAATGTAATGGGAACAACGACTTATACTGCAAGAGAGGAGTGCTGATTTGTTGGCAAGTGGAATTTGTTGGTAGAGGCATTGTCATGGAGAATGCACCAGGGAACAGGTAACTGCCCAGCTTTTGTTTCAATTCAAACCAGGCTTTGATTGGTCAAAGTATTGCCATGGGGAATAGCTGTACCCAAGCTTTTGTTTTGTAAAAAAGGTTCAATGCGTGGACACGCCCCCTTCTGTCTTCAAAGGACATGACCCTGTGTGTGAATATATGTAGCTTCTAGCACGCATAAGTGAGCCAATCTTAAATTGGTTATCAGTGTGATTCTTAACACAATCAAGATTGTTTAGCAAATACTGTCCAATCGTGTTTTGTTTTAATGTTTTAAGTTTTGCAAGCATGGACTGGTTAGGTGCGGTCAGTACTTTGCCTGTTGCAAACAGCCAAATGGATGTGCCGTTTGATATGATCCACCAGTCTTTGGGATGTACGGCCAACAAACCTGGTATCACACTGGCACTGAAATTTATATATTGCATTACTGTATACTACAGAAACCCATGAATGGGCCTAAGGCTGCCACTTTCGGTCCTGAAAAGTGCTCAGTGTTCCTTAGATTACCCAAGGATATGGAGTCTCAAAAATTTGAGCAACAGGTGAAGCTAGCAGTTTCATGCTGCTACTATGGAGTAGCAACACGAGTGGCATTCTCACTAACAAGGTGCTGCCGACGAGCAAAAAAGATGTTCTGCCTATCACATAAATGAGTAATGTGGTATATGAATTTTCAGATAACCTAGAGCTGCTGGCTTCCGTTGGCATAGGGTCAAGCAGGCTAGAGAATTAATGTCTGGCTCAAAGAGTGATGTGGGAAGAAGGGGTTTCAATTCATGAGGCACTGGAACCAATACCCGGGAAAGAAGGAGATGTTCCATTGGGATGGGCACCACTTAAAGTGGGCTGAGATCAGTGTCCTAGTGAATCATATAACTAGGGCTGTGGATAAAGCTTTAAACTAAAACAGGTGGGAGAAGGTTCAGGTGAAGGGAGATTTAGAAATCTAAGGAGAAAACGAGAGACAATAGAATGTCACAGCAATTAGGGTAAAGACAGGTAACAGTGCATCAGTAAATAAGGTCCATGCAAATAATAGCAGTAAAAAATAAAATTAAGGACTCTATCTGAATGCACAAAGCATACAATAAGATAGCTGAGCTACTGGCACAAACAGAGATAAGTAGTTTAGATCCAGTTGCCATTCCAGAGAGAAGGAGCTAGATTTTACCTTCCCACACTGGTGGGTTTGAAGGTGAGGGCACATAAAATCCAGTAGGTGGCCTGCTCACTGACTACCTGCCCCCACCACAATTTTACCAATGTTGGGCTGACATTGGGTGGCCCACTCACCATTGGCCCAATTGAGGCCCTTACTTAAGGTTCTCATCCCATTGCAACCAGGCTTTAACTGACGGTGGGAGAGGCCCATGACAAGTGCTCAACCTGGCAATTTTCCCTGCATGGGCTAGTGGTAGGAAGGGTGGGGTTCCTCCTTAACAAGCCCCGTTACTAGGTTCCCCGAACAATGTGGCCTCTCAAACCCAGGCACCAACAACCACCTTGGGAACTGTCAATTTGGCACCCGGCAAGATCCCCAAACACTTACAAAGTCATGATCCTGTGTAGTTCACCTCCTCAAGCCCCAAGTGCAATAACATTTGATTAGCTTTCCTAATTACTTGCTGTACTGCATATGAACCTTTTGCGATTCATGCACTAGGACATCCAGATCCGTCTGCACCTCAGAGCTCTGCAATCTCTCACCGTTTAGATAATATGCTTTTTTATTTTTCCTACCAAAATGGACAATTTCACATTTTCCATCTGCCAGGTCTTTGCCTACCCCCTTAACCTATCTAGAACACTTTGTTGCCTCCTTACATCCTCTTCATATTTTACTTTCTTACCTATCTTTGTGTCATCAGCAAATTTAACAACTTCGCCTACGGTCCCTTCATCCAATTCATTTGTATAAACTGAAAATAGTTGAGGCCCCAGCACCCTGTGGCACACCACTCACTACATCTTGCCAACCAGAAAAATATTCATTTATGCCTACCCTCTGTTTCCTGTAAGCTAGCCAACCTTCTATCTGTACCAATATGTTACCCCCTACACCATGAGCTTTTATTTTTTGCAATAACCTTTGATATCAAATATCAAATGCCTTCTGGAAATCTAAGTATAGTACATCCACTGGTTTCTCTTTATCCACAGCATATGTTATTTCTTCAAAGAATTAAAATAAATTGGTTAAACATGATTTCCCTTTCACAAAACCATGTTGACTCTGCCTAATTAGCTTGAGTTTTTCCAAGTGCCCTGCGTATAGCTTCTAACATTTTCCCTCTGGCAAATGTTAAGTTAAGTGACCTGCAGTTTCCTGCTTTCTGTCTCCCTCTCTTTTTGAATCAAAGAGTTACATTCATTATTTTCCAATCTAATGGAACCATCCCCAAATTTAGGGAATTTTGAAAAATTAAAACCAATGCAACTACCTCACTAGCCAATTCTTTTAAGAAAAGAAGGATGTAGTCCATCAGGACCCAGGGACTTTGCTCAGCACCAATTCGTTGGTGGTTGTAATTTTCTGGAGTGCCTCCCTTCCTTCCGTTTAATGACTTACAACTATTTCTGGGATGTTACCTGTTCAGTTCATCTGGCATCTAATTATTTTCCATTGTTAATTCCCTGGACTCACTTTCTATTGGACCAACGCTCACTTTGTTAACTGTTTTCTTAAATATCTACAGAAACTCTTACTGTCTTTATATATTCCTAGTTAGTTTTCTCTCTATTTTTTCCTTCCTTCTCAATCTTTTAGTCATTCTTTGCTGTTTTTTATATTCGGCCCTGCCCCCCATCTTTGCACAATTATATGCTTTTTCTTTAAGATTTTTATCTTTACATTTTTAGTTAACCATGGATGGTGGATCCTCTGCTTGGAATTTTTTTCATTGGAATGTTTCTATTCTGTGTATTCTGAAACATCCCCTTAATTATCTGCCACTGCATCTCTATTAACTTTCCTTTAACCGAAATTTCTAGTTCACTTTAGATAGTTCTGCTTTCATGCCCTCCTAATTGCCCTTTTTAAATTTAAAATACTAGTCTTAGGCCCACTCTTCTCTTCCTCAAAATGAATGTAAAATTCAATCATATTATGATCGCTGCTACCTAGGGGCACCTTCACTGTGAGATCATTAATTAATCCTGTCTCATTGCAAAATATCAAGTCTAGTATAGCCTGTTCTCTGAGTGGCACCAGGATGTGCTGTTCTAAGGAACTATCCCGAAAACGTTCTTTGAATTCCTCATCTAGGCTACCTTTACCCATCTGATTTTTCCAGTCTATATGTAGATTGAAATCCCCAATGATTATTGCCATAACTTTCTCACAAGTGCCCATTATTTCTTCTGTTATATTCTGCCCTGTGTGGTTACTGTTAAGAGGCCTGTACACCACTCCCACAAGTGACTTCTTGCATTTATAATTTCTCATCTCTATCAAAACCTCTTCTATATCCTGGTTTTGAGTGGCCCTAGAAATAATGGATATATTGGTGGTCATCTTCCGAGATTCTATAGACTCTGGAACAGTTCCTACAGATTAGAGGGTAGCTAATGTAACCCTACTATTTAAAAAGGGAGGCAGAGAGAAAACAGGGAATTATAGACCAGTCAGCCTGACGTCGGTAGTGGGGAAAATTCTAGAGTCCATTATAAAAGATTTAATAGCTAAGCATGTGGAAAACAGTGGCAGAATCGGACAGAGTCAGCATGGATTTATGAAAGGGGAATCATGCTTGACAAATCTACTGGAATTTTTCGAGGTTGTTACTAGTAGAGTTGATGAGGGGGAGCCAGTGGATGTGGTTTATTTGGACTTTCAGAAGGCTTTTGATAAAGTCCCACATAAGAGATTGGCGTGTAAAATTAAAGCGCATGGGATTGGGGGTAGTGTATTGAGATGGATAGAAAACTGGTTGGCAGACAGGAAACAAAGAGCAGGAATAAATGGGTCTTTTTCCGAATGGCAGGCAGTGACTCATGGGGTACCACAGGGATCAGTGCTGGGACCCCAGTTATTCACAATATATATTAATGATTTAGATGAGGGAATTAAATGTACTATCTCCAAATTTGCAGATGACACAAAGCTGGGTGGGAGGGTGAGCTGTGAGGAGGGTGCAGAGATGCTTCAGTGTGATTTGGACAAGCTGAGTGAGTGGGCAAATGCATGGCAGATGCAGTATAATGTGGATAAATGTGAGGTTATCCATTTTGGTAGCAAAAACAGGAGGGCAGATTATTATCTGAACGGCTATAAATTGAGAGAGGGGAATGTGCAACGAGACCTGGGTGTCCTTGTACACCAGTTGCTGAAGGTAAGCATGCAGGTGCAGCAGGTGGTAAAGAAGGCAAATGGTATGTTGGCCTTCATAGTGAGAGGATTCGAGTACAGGAACAGGGATGTCTTGCTGCAATTGTACAGGGCCTTGGTGGGACCACACCTGGAATATTGTGTGCAGTTTTGGTCTCCTTATCTGGGGAAGGATGCACTTACTATATAGGGAGTGCAGCGAAGGTTCACCCAACTGATTCCTGAGATGGCGGGACTGACATATGAGAGGAGATTGAGTTGATTAGGATTATATTCGCTGGAGTTCAGAAGAATGAGGGGGGATCTCATAGAAACCTATAAAATTCTAACAGGTCGAGACAGGTAGATGCAGGAAGGATGTTCCCGATGGTGGGGGAGTCCAGAATCAGGAATCACAGTCTGAGGATATGGGGTAGACCATTTAGGGCTGAGATGAGGAGAAATATCTTCACCTAGAGAGTGTTGAGCCTGTGGAATTTGTTACCACAGAAAGTAGTTGAGACCAAAACATTGTATGCTTTCAAGAAAGAGTTAGATATAGCTCTTGGGGCGAAAGGGATCAAAGGGTATGGGGAAAAAGCGGGAGCAGGCTATTGAGTTGGATGATCAGCCTTGATCATAATGAATGGCGGAGCAGACTCGAAGGGCCGAATGGCCTCCTCCTGCTCCTAGTTTCTATGTTTCCTGAACTTAGGTCTTTCCTCTCTATTGTGCTAATACCATCATCAATTAACAGAGCCACCCTCCACCTTTTCCTAGTTTCCTGTCCTTCCTAAGTGTTATGTACCCTTCTATATTCAGGTCCCAATGTATGTTATTCTGCAGCTATGTTTCTGTAATTGCTATCAGATCATACTTATTTCTATTTGCGCTATCAGTGCATCTGTTTTGTTTCGAATGCTATGTGCCTTCAGATACAGAGCCTTTAGTTTTATCCTTTTATTATTTTTGTAACTTCTGCCTTATCTGCTGATTTACTCTTAGATTTTTACTCTCTGTCCCTTCCTGTCACAGCCTGTTTATTGTTTCTACATAAATATCTTTCTCGCTTGCCTTGACTCTGCTCTTTGATTTATCACATCTTCCCAAATTTGATTTTGTGCTCCCCCTACTTAGTTCAAAATCTTCTGCATCCCTAGTTATGTAGCTTGCTTGAACACCGGTCCCAGCACAGTTCAGGCGTAGACCCATCTCAACAGTAGAGCCCCCACTTTCCCCAGTACTGGTGCCAGTGCCCCATGAACTGGAACCCATTCCTCCCATACCAGTCTTTGCATTCATCTTTCTAACTTTATATACCCTATGCAAATTTGCAAGTGGCTCAGGTAATTATCTAGAGATTATTACCTTTAAAGTAGTGTTTTTTAATTTAGTGTCTAGTTCCTCATACTCCCTATGAAGAACCTTTTGCCTAGTTTTACCTATGTCATTGGTACCTACATAGACCAGGATTACTGGGTGCTCCCCCTCCCATTCCAAGTTCCTCCCCAGCCCTGAGCAGATGTCCCTAACCCTGGCACCAGGCAGGCAACACAGCCTTCAGGATGCTCGCTCTTTGCTACAGGGAGCAGTGTCAACTCCCCTCACTATACTATCCCCTGCTACCACTACATTCCTTTTTGCTCTCCTCACTTGAATGGCTTCCTGTACCACGGCACCATGGTCAGTTAGTTCATCCAATCTGCCACCCCCACTCTCATCCAAACAAACAGAGAACCTATTGGACAATTGCAAAGGCTGAGGCTCCTGCACTCCGGCCCTCTTGGGTCCCCTTACATGCCACATTCGCAGTCATACCCCCCCTCTCCCTGACCACTGACCAAATCAGAAGACCCTATCCTAAGGTGTGTGGCTGCCTCTGGTGCAAAGCTTCCAGGTAACCATCCCCCTCCCTGATGTGCCGCATTGTCTGCAGCTCGGCCTCCAGCCCAATGACTCTGAATTGAAGCTCCTCGAGCTACAAGCACTTAGTGCAGATATGTTTACCCTGGATCACACTGGCATCCAGGAACTCCCATATGCTGCAGCCGTACATATCACTTGTCCATCCATCCCTAATGTGTTTTAATTGACTACTTAATTATATTTTTCAATTATTTATTTTTCTTTTTAATATATTTTTTAAACTTGCCACCAGTTCCTGTACTATTTTAAAGCTTAGGAATATAATATACCTTAAGAACTTACCAGATACTCACCAAACAGCTGGCTTCTTTCCCTGTATTTGAGTAAGAACTAATTCCTAGAGGGCGACAAAGTTATAAAAAGTAAAAGAAAAGGAACACCTCCATCTCCTCATCACCTAACTCCCCTACTCACCAAACCCCCAGGTATATACTCATTTAGAAGTTGCACTTGTTCTCTTGGATGTCTATTTGAAGAGCTGTGACCCATAGAGTTACAGACCAAGTGAATGAAGGCTGGATCAGGGTTGGGTAGCTCTTGTCAACCAGGATGGGCACAAAATAGGCCCGATGGCCTCCTTCTGTGTCATAAATTTTCTATAATTCCATGAACTTGTTGCTTTATCAGACCACACAGAGGTCAGAGACAGAGAAAACAAAGGAATCATCTGACTCATCAACCAAAAAAAAACCACATGGCAATGCCTCAGAAGCAATGCATGAATAGCAAATGTGCACCGTATTACATCTTTCCCCTGAAAAGAAAAAAATATAGGGTTGGGTTTAATGCAGCCTATCACAACATCAACCATGGCAGCTGGGCTCACTTAATCATGTGGGAGACCCCACACTAGTGTCCTGGCAGTGGCAAAACCTTCCCCGATTCAGTCAGAGGGTGGAAGCAGCTTACAACGAATTCTTGGCCACTGCTGGCAGGATGTCAATTAGGCTCACTAATGAACTAATTGACAGAAATTATCCTTGAGCCTACTACAATTTAGTGATTTCCGTGCACGGTGGGCACCGCGGGGACTGGGGTGTTTTGTTGACCCCTTTAATCACATCTTAGTTTGATGTTTGTAAGGTTCCTTTAAAGTTTTTTTTTTCCTTGATTTTACAGCTGACCTGACTTAGGGGCTGTGCTTGATTTCTCCCTTGTTTTTGTTAATTTAATTTATTGTTTTGACTCGAAAAGAGTTACAATTTAGTGATGAGGTGTCAGCTGTGGCTCAGTTCATAGCACCCTCGCCTTTGAGTCAGAAGGTTGTGGGTTCATGTCCCACTCCCGGAAAAAGAAAAAAAAACCAAGAACTGTAAATGTACTCGAAAGAGTTACATGAGATCTGTTGATAACTTGAAAGAGTTACAATTTAGTGATTGCTTCCATTTACAAGTTTTGAGCTGATCTGGGCTGATTTGAGCACGTCCTTCGTAACAGTACGATTTAGTGATGGCCCAGGGATTAAATCAGAACCATGCCTCTCAAAGACCAGTTGCCTCCCAGGCTGGGGGCGGCGGTGGTGGAGGTGGGGGGGAACGCTCATTGTCAAGCATTCAGTGCCAGACCAAGGCACCCAGTGTTGGGAATGTGTGGGGGTTGGGGGGGGAATGGTGTGGGGACACTGAAAGCCAGGCCCCTACCCTTCGCTCCAACCACCCTGCCCTACACTGTGATCCCCACCCAGAAAACCCCTCCCACCCTCACTTACCTGTGGCTGGGATCCCTCGCTGATCCTGGGCCTCTGGTGGGTGCATTGCTGGCCGCTACCACTGCTCCACCAGTGGCGCTGATGGCAATGAGGAGTTGCTGGCCTCTGATTGGCCAGCAGTTCTAGGTGGGTAGGACTTCCACCACCAGGGTCCTAAATCCCATGGAAGGCCTGGCATTGGCCATTTAATTACCTGAAGGGCAATTAATACAGTTAGACCACCCTCATGAAATAGCAGATGTTCCCTGCTAGTTTTCCAATTGGTGGGCGAGATCCCAGTTGAGTTGACTAAATCCAGCCTATCCTATCTATTTCAGAATTTAAGAAAACACACACATAGAGGAACTCTGAAAGGTAACGGAAAAAATAGATATTCCCAAACCTTGCAAACACCTCTTAGAATTCTCTCAGAACACTTCAGGTAGCACCAGAAATGAGACTGGCTACTTTGATGAAGTGGCTGTAATAGTCACACAAGTAGGTACAGCTATGTTAACTCAAAGGTCAGCTCCAACCTTTGACCAAGGCTTCACCATAAGCATGTGATGTAGTAATGGTCACTTACTTTGAGAACTGCGATGAGCCAAACAAATAGCTCCTTACATAATGCAACATGCACCACAAGCTGCAGTCCCTTGAGTATCATTCACCTTGCACAGTTAATTCACCTTGAAAGTCAAAGTAGGGGTGAAGGCATTCAGGTACCTCTGCTTGATCTCAGACCAGCCTTTCTGAATGATAACCTGCATTTGCTTCTAAACCAGGTCATATAATGGCATGTGATTACATTGTTGCCAATGTGGGCCTCAACCAGAAATGATTCATGATGGTTAATTTCTTTCAACTTATGTGTGAAACCACAGCTATTAAATTCCAACAGGTATGATGTGTTCAATGTATCTGCTAGGACTGTCTTCATAGGCCCATGGAAAGTTTACGGCATAGAAGGAGGCTACTTGGCCCATTGTGTCTGCGCTGTCCAAAAAACAAGCCACCAGCCTAATCCCACTTTCCAACGTTTGGTCTGTAGCCCTGCAGGTTCTGGTACTTGAGGTGCATATCCAGCTTTTAAATGAATTGAAGGTTTTTACCTGCATTACCCTTTCAGGCAGCGAGTTCCAGACCCTACATCCTTCTAGGTGAAAAAATATTTCCTCATTTCCTTTTTAATCTTTCTACCGATCACTATAAATCTATGCCCCCTAGTCACTGACCTTTTTGCTAAAGTGAAAGGCCCTTCCTATCCACTCTACTGAGGACCCCCAATTTTGTACATCTCAGTCAAATCTCCCCTCAACCTCCTCTGTTCCAAGGAGAACAACTCCAGCCTATTCAATCTTTCCTCATAGCTGCAATTTTCTTATCCTGGCAACATCTTTGTAAATCTCGTCTTCTCCTCTTTCTATAAGATACTTTGAGGCAATACTTTTGGAGTCTTAGCAGCATTCTTTGAACTCTTTCAGGTGTGCTGCTTAATGGCATGAGCATGAGTCCAATAAGAGGTACTTCTTCATTACAAAGTTTCATTAGAGGACAATGTAGGTCTTCAGTGGTTCAAGCTTCATTGCAAGCTTACAATCTCTTGTTGTTTTTTTGGTTAGGGTGAAGCAGAATTATGTTGCATTGTGCACCTGTGTCTAAATGAAATCTTAGGCAGTTGCCTGATGCCAGTTTCAGTGTAACATACTCTTAGTCATTCAAAATAATAATACTGACCCCACTGATAACAGACTTTTGTCCATTTTTCTTCATCCATTGCTTTAGCTGTCTGTCTATTTGTGCTGGTGATTCTTTTCCACAATATTTCACCATATAATGAATGCTACTGCCACACTTATTGCACATCTTCTCAAAGGCTGGGCATAGCAGTCCCTTAGGAACTCATGTTTCTTCCCTCAGTTCCAGCACTCATGAGTCTTTAGGGATCTTTAGCTTTTCCTGAATCTTGCTTTCCCTGATTTTTATTACCACACTTGGACTCTGCCTCTTTAACTCACTGACTGTGAGTTTCACCATGTTTTCACCCGTGTGACAAATCACATTCGTCTTCAAGTTTAGATTGGCCTCTTGAAGCAGTCTCTCTCCCACCCTCAAACCCATAATTCCAAAGACAAGTTGGGCTCTCAGGATCTCTTCTGATATTATGGCGTCTCTTTGGAGGGATTTCAGTGCTGTGTGACACAGATTCTATGCTTTACCGGTATCTTGCATTCTACTGTTGAACATATGTCTCACAAAGGGTATATTGTTGACTGGTTGGCAATACTGAGACAGCTTCCTCAGCACCAGCTCTGCCTTGTTCTTGTCTCTAACTGCAGCCCAGTCTACCCATGCAGAGTAGACGTTGTATGTCTTCTCCGATCATTGAGAGAAATCTCATTATTTACATTTGTCCTAGTTTCTGGTCAAGCTCTAGCACAAGGGAGTAGTTTTCCTAAGCTCACTCAAATCTCTTCCACATTTTCACAGCATTTGTATCTTGGTTTTTGAAAGTCACTGGTGGAGGTGGAGAACCTCCCAAGGCCATCAGGCACATACTTTAGTTTTCATGCAATTTTATAAACCGCACTGAAATATCCAGAGAAATAGTGAAATTTGCTTTAAACAATCACTACCACTGCTGCCACCATGTGTCAAAACCTCTTTAAACAGTAGGTGTAGCCAGGGATGGTTGGAAAGAATATCAATATTTATGAAGAATACAAAATAACAAGTTAATTCAGGAGCTCCATGAGACTTTTGCTCCACTGGACCACACACACAAGAGAAAGGGAAGGCAAGCAACATCTGACTCATTAACTGACAAATCACATGAGACACAAGACTCAGACATTATGTATGTATAGCAAAGGTGTGCCCCTCATCATAGTGCCAGAGGACAGGAAGATTGTAAATGTTATACCCATGTTTAAAAAAGGGCAGAGGGATACATCCAGCAACTATAGACCAGTCAGCTGAACATTGATGACGCATTTTGAGACAATGAGTTGGATATGAACTTGGAGATGGAGAGGGAGCAGGGCAGCTGCTTTAAGGCTGAGGAAGCTGGAAGAATAGGTTTCCCTTAGGTCCTGCTGAATTTACTGGCAAGACTTACATAGCATTTTTTGACCTTTGTTTCCCCCAAAGTTTCCACCTGACCCAAATACCCTCCCGACCACCTCACCCCCCTAATCCTCACTTAGCTCACACACCTACTACCTGAACCACTACCTCATCCACCCTACCCATCACACATTCACCCATTCATCCATTGACCTATTCGCTAACATTCAAACTGGACATTTAAACTTACCATACAGCAGCTAGTGCCATAAAAAGGGGGCATGTCCTGTCTTCCCCTGATTCTATTCTGCTCTAATGGAGTTCCTCAAAGGGTGCTGCACTGTGCATTTCTTTGAGAGCAAGTACTGGAAGACCCTGGAAGAAATGTGCAACAGTATTGAGTCGGGGGTGATTTATGGGTGAAGCGGGAATCTGACAATCATTGGTGCTGCTCGGAAGATTGGAGCCATCATGTGATGGAATACACCAGTAAACTAGGACTAACTTCAGAGATTTTATCTAAGTATATACATTTGTCTGTGGTTTTTAAATATTCATAGGAAGCTAATTGAACAATAATAAATGCAAAATTGTGGTTGCAGTCACAGATAAAGAAATAGTTGCATTCTTCCAGTAAAGTGCACAAAGCAAATCCTAATTATGTTTAATACAATGTTGATGGGGACAAGGGAGACCTCATTTGATGCAATTTATTCTTTTGTCAACAAAAGAATAATTATATTGGTATAGAAGCTCATCTTTCTGCTTTTATTTTTAATCAGCATAATCATTATTTCCTTAGATGTAATAGTGAACTGAAAGAATTGTAGAATCAGCGTTATAAACGTGTTGAGGCACATAGAGTTTTCAAAAACTTGTTCAAAAAACATTTATATGCAATATTAACCAATGGCATTAAGGCTTCAATACACTGACACTTACTAACCAGTGAAGTTCATAATAAATTTGGGCCTGACAAATGGTTTTCTCTCTCCAGTTACACAATTAGCAGCTTCAACTGTCACATCTAAGTATCTCTTATCTTGAAGGTAATTCAATAACAAATAAATAATCTTCAGTGCTCTTTAACTTGATTAGATTGTAGCTGGGAATTCCTCTCTCAGCCAGGGTCCCATTGCCCAAGTGATCCTATCTAATGGCTTGCCTCCACCCAATGGAGTACCTAGGTGATTGGCTGGATGCTTTGCTAATGAGTAGAAGATGGCCCCCCCATTCATATTCCATTAAGGTGATTGTTCCTGGTGAGGTTTTGCAGACAAGTTTACTCTGTTTCAGTGGTTTTGGTATGTAGAAGGAATGGTGATACAATTGTGCAGCCATCTTTGACTGTGATATCAAGCCAGTAGAACGTGGCTTTAGTCTTTTAAAAAAAATCAATTAGTGATTTTCAGTCAGTGAATTCAGTTATTTTTCATAATGCATGATTTCACAACAATTGTTTGTTTCAGGTATAAAATATTTTAAGATACATTTAAAATGTTGTAGAAATCTGTGATAGGGATTGGACAATGTTATGGAAGTTCCCCCTTATTTATATTTCCATTATTCCATGTGATTACTTCACTATTTCTTCTGATGTTTTTTTTTCTCTCATCCTAGATGCAGATACATGACTAAACTATCTTTATAGCCTTACCACCAGTTATGTCCAGATGCCAAACTATGGTCCAGTTATTTAAGATATTCTCAGCAGTGTGCATCCAGCTTTACTCATTTCAATGTTGTTTTAATGCACCGCTAAATGGTTATCAAAGTGAACAAATAGAACTAATTGTCTTAAATAGTTCAAGTAATTCCAGCTCTCCTGATGGTTCAGTGAATAACTAAACCATAGGGAGCAGAAAGGCCCCAGATTTTTTTTCTTTATTCTTTCATGGAATGTGGGCATCGTGGACAAGACCAGCATTTGTTACCCAACCTTATTTGCCCTTAAACTGAGTGCCTCGCTGGGGCCATTTCACGGGGCAGTTAATAGTTAACCACATTGCTGTGGGTCTGGAATTACATGTAGGCCAGACCAGGTAAAGATGGCAGATTTTATTCCCTAAAGGACATTCACGAACCAGATGGGTTTTTACAACAATTGATGGTGGCTGTCATGGTCACCATTACTGAGATTAGCTTTTAATTCCAGTTTTCTTAATTGAATTCAATTTCCAGCTGCCATGGTGGGAATTGAACCTGTATTTAAACAATAACCCCAGGTAGGAACTGCGTGGGCTGAAACTGCAGAAGCAGTATGGTCGTGCCACCAGGCAAAACTTAAGATATCATATCTACACATGCTTACCCAGAAATCCAGGAATAATGTATGAAATGCATCCCCAATGTGTCCCCCACCCCAATCCTACAATACTGGGAAGAAATGTCAAGATAAAATATCAATGATTGCACCTGCATGTTAAGTAAACACAGAAGCCAGGGTAGGAGAAAAAATATTTCATTGCTGCTCTTCCTGTTCTCCAGCTGCCTTAGCTCTCCCTCTTGTCCTCCTTCCTCCCGTCATACTTCCTCTTCTCCTCCTGTCGTCTTTTTTCTTTTCTCCCATCTCCCCCTTTTCTCTCCTCAACTAGCCCTCTGTCTGTTTTCCCACCTTTCTCCCACTTTCTTCTCTCCTTCTACCTCCTCCTTTTCTGCCCACTCCCTGCCCTTCCTCCATTCTGCCCCCTTCCCCTTAAATTGGTTCAATTCAGTCTGTATCTGATGTTTACTGTGCGTATTGCTGTAAGGGGTTGACTAATTTAGAAATATAAACAATTTCATTGCCAAGAATCCAATCAAGTTCTACAAATTGTATAATGCATAAAGCAGAATATTTCTTGAGATGGTCTCATAACATGCGAGTGTAAGAAGTGGTTTATATCTTCACTTGAACACTGAGCTGAAATCATATATATATATTTAAGATATTTAATATGTGTGTTTTTTTTGAAAAATATACTTTATTCATAAAATATCTGGAAGAACATTACAAAACATTTCAAAATTGCCATCACAAAAAGTACAATCAGTTTCAACTTTTATATATGGATCACAAGGTGCATCAATACAATCATTGAATAACACAATCATTTCGATATGGTCATTATAGACAATCAGACAATGGTATTGGAGTTATCAATATACATCATGTTGCACTGTGAGGTGCTTCAATACAATTATAAACAATTAGTATTCAATGCATACATTCATTGTGAGCTGTACAGCCCGAGGGGCTCTCAACAGTTCCCAGCCCCTCGGTGCACTGTGACAGAAAGGTCTTAGACAGCGACCTTTCCCCATTGCGCCTTTGTGGTGGCTGCCCCAAGCTTTAGTACGTCCCTCAGCACGTACTCCTGGACTTTGGAATGTGCCAGTCTGCAACACTCGTCCGGGGACAACTCTTTGCGCTGGAAGACCAACAAGTTTCGGGCAGACCAAAGAGCGTCTTTCACCAAGTTGATGATCCTCCAGCTGCAGTTGATGTTTGTCTCGGTGTGTGTCCCTGGGAACAGCCCGTAGAGCACAGAGTCCTGTGTCACAGAACTGCTTGGGATGAACCTCGACAGAAACCACTGTATCTCTCTCCAGACCTTCTTTGCAAAGGTACAATCCACAAGGAGGTGAACAATGGTCTCGTCTCCACCACAGCCACCTCGAGGGCAATGTGCAGAGGAGGTGAGACTCCTGGCGGGTTGGAAGGGTCTGACGGGGAGGGCCTGTCTCACCACTAGACAAGCTACATCTTAGTGCTTATTGGAAAGTTCTGGCGATGAGGCATTCTGCCAAATGACTTTGACAGTCTGCTCGGGGAACCATCCCACAGGATCCACCCTCTCCTTTTCCTGCAGGGCCCTTACGACGTTACATGCTGACCACTGCCTGATGGACTTGTGGTCAAAGGTGTTTCTCTGCATAAATTTTTCCACAAGGGACAGGTGGTGCGGCACGGTCCAACTACTTGGAGCGTTCCGTGGCAGCATGGCCAGACCCATCCTTCGCAACACCGGGGACAGGTAGAACCTCAGCACGTAGTGACACTTGGTGTTTGCGTACCTAGGGTCTATGCACAGCTTGATGCAGCCGCACACAAAGGTGGCCATCAGTATGAGGGCGATGTTGGGCATGTTTTTTCTCCCCTTATCTAGAGGCTTGTATATCGCGTCCCTGCGGACACGATCCATTTTTGGCCTCCAGATAAAGCGAAAAATGGCTCAGATGATCGCCATCGCGCAGGAGTGTGGAATGGGCCAGACCTGCGCCACGTACAGCAACAGTGAGAGTGCCTCACACCTGATGACCAGGTTCTTACCCGCAATGGAGAGGGAGTGTCGCTCCCACATGCCCAGTTTTCTTTGCACCATAGACACTCGCTCCTTCCAGTTTCTAACACATGCCCCGGTCCCTCCGAACCATATCCCCAGCACCTTCAGGCCGTCAGCCCTGACGGTGAAGGGGACAAAGGATCGGTCAGCCCAGTTCCCAAAGAACATGGCCTTGCTCTTCCCACGATGTACCTTGGCTCCTGAGGCCAGTTCGAACTGGTCGCAGATGTGGATCAGTCTGTGCACCGACAGCGGATCCGAGCAGAAGATGGCAACATCATCCATGTACAGGGAGGCTTTGACCTGAGTGCCTGGGATTGTCACTCCTCTTATGCCCGGATCCTTCCTGATGGACTCAGCAAAGGGTTCTATGTAACACACAAACAGGACAGGGGAGAGAGGGCAGCCCTGCCTGACTCCAGATTTAATAGGAAGGCTATCTGATTCCCACCCACTGTGCTACTGATGTTAGTGTAGAGCAGTTGGATCCAATTGCGAATTCCTTCCGCAAACCCCATTTTGGAGAGCACATCCACCATGTAGGTGTGCGATATTCTGTCAAAGGCCTTCTCCTGATCCAGGCTGATGAGGCAGGTGTCCACACCCCTGTCCTGCACATAGACAATCGTATCCCTGAGCAGCGCGAGGCTGTCAGAGATCTTCCTGCCGGGTACAGCACAGGTCTGGTCAGGGTGGATCACCAATTCCAGAGCGGACTTGACCTGATTGGCGATGACCTTGGACAGAATCTTATAGTCCACATTCAACAGTGAAATGGGTCACCAATTTCTAATTTCCTCCCTTTCCCCCATGTGCTTGTAGATGAGGATGAGATGCCTTTCCTCATGGATTCTGACATGCTGCCGGCCAGAAGAACACTCTCGTACACTTCTAGCAGGTCTGGGCCCATCCAGTCCCACAGAGCCAAATACAACTCTGCCCACAAGCCGTCGCTTCCGGGAGTTTTACTCTTCTCGAAGGACTGAAGGGCCTTAGTCAGTTCGTCAGGAGTTAACGGTTTGTCCAGGCTCTCCGGTGTACTGTCATCTAAGACCACGGTGATAGAGGACAGGAAGGACTGGGAGGCTGTGCTGTCTGTGGGCTTCACGTCATACAATCCGGCATAAAAGGATTTGCTGATCCTCAAAATGTCGGACTGTGATGACTTTACTGAGCCGTCTTCTTCCTTCTGGCTGCTGATCACAGAGCTCTCTCTGTGTACCTTTTGGAAAAAGAAACATGAGCACGTCTCACCCTGCTCCACGGAGCGGACTCTGGACTGGAAGATGACCTTGGAGGCCTCCGAGGGAAAGAGTGAGGCTTGCTGGCTCTTCACCTCTTGGAGTTCCTCCTTGACATCGACCCCCATCGACCGCAGCCGGAGCAGGTTTTGCATGTTTTTCTGGAGTCGGGACATTTCCCTCTGTTCCTTTCTAGCTTTCTGGGTGCCTTTGAGGATGAAAAACCTCTTGATGTTTCCCTTGACTGCTTCCCACCAGTGTGTCAGGGTCTCAAAGAGGGATTTCACGGTTCTCCAACCTTTGTAATCCCTCTTGAGCTCCTCAATGTTCTCTGGGGTCAGCAGTTGCACGTTTAGCTTCCATGTTCCCCTGCCAACTCTCTGTTCTTCCTCTAAGTGACAGTCAGCCAGTAGGAGGCAGTGGTCAGAGAAGAACACCAGCTTGATGTTGGTGGATCTGACTGCGAACGCACGGGACACAAACAGGAAGTCTATCCTAGAACGGATGGACCCGTCTGGCCGCGACCAGGTGTATCTACGCTGTGCTCCATCTGCAGGGTTGCTGAAGACGTCGTGCAGCTTGGCATCCTTAATTGTTTCCATCAAGGATCTGGACGTAGCGTCCAATCTGCTGTCGGCCCTGCTGGATCGTCCAGCTGCATTGATGATGCAGTTGAAGTCACCACCCAGAATGACCGGCCTGGAGGTCGCCAGCAGCAGTGGGAGCTGCTGAAAGACTGCCTTCCACTCGCCCTTTTGTGCCAGGGCGTACACGTTAATCAACCGGGGTGGAGCATTCTTGTATATTACGTCAGCTACGAGGAGGTGCCCGCCCACCATCTCCTTAACCTCGGAGATGGTGAAGTTGCTTCCCGCAGCAGAATACCCAGGCCGGAGGAACAAGAGTCGTTTCCTTCCAACCAGATCGATGGCCCATGGGACCACCATCGTGACCATTGCCTGTAGGAGCTGAGGTGCGGTATCGCACACTCCTGCAGAAACAACAGGTCAGCTTTGACCTTGGCAAGGTAGTCCAAGGTCGCAACACATCGCGTAGTAGATTTAATACTACGCACATTTATGGATACAATCTTTACACCCATTTTAAAGCATTTAGTCTCTTATCAAACCTGTTGCCTTTGAGAGTCCCAGACCTTTGGTCTGCTCCTGTATATCCATAGTGTTCACAAATTGCCTCACTTTGGATGGGCTGACGAAACTGTCCTGAACCACTCCTTTGGAGATGTTCCGCTCAGGTAGCATCTGGGGGTTCGTGCAGAGAACGGGATTTGAAATTTCCTCTGTTGGAGAAGACTCTGTGATCCTCTCCCCATCTGGGGCGTTGCTGCTCCCGGCTTCCCAGAGCTGGGGTGCACTGAGCGCTTCACTGCTCCCAGATTCCTGGGGCTGGGGTGTGCTGGCCTCTTCGGGTTGTGGGCAAAGTTGGAGTGCGCTGGTCTCCTCATTGTCTCCAATGTTCTGGAGCTTGGGTGTCTCGTCCTCCAACTCCCTAGAACTTTGCCGCTTCTTCTGTAGATGCCGCCCTTTCCCTTCTTCGTCTGAAGAGCAGTTGCCCTTGTCATCCGTGTCGGATGGGAGAAGCCTCTTGCCACTTGTCTGTGAAGTGGCTTGGTCCCTCCTTAGCCAGTTCTTCCTTTTGGCTCCCTTCACCAGCTGCCACTCCCCCTGCTGATTTTCCGCTGCTTCCTCCTCCTCCATTGATTTGCTCTTCTGAGGAGTGGGAGGTTCAGGGGGCAGTGCTGTTGATTGGCTGTCTGTTGCCTCAATCTTCTCCTCCACCTTGTCTCTCTCTGTGTCCTCCTTTGTCCAGTTGTTCTCACTAGGGGCCTTGGTGGTTGCAGTGTTGCAAATGTCCTTGTTAGTAGTGACACGAGGCATTTCATCTGCTTCCCCCTCGTTGGCTTTGGCTGCCTGTGCATAAGTGAGGCAGTGTTTGGGGCAGGTCCTGTAGAGGTGACCTGCCTTGCCACACAGGTTGCAGCACTTAGTCTGTTTGCAGTCCTTTATCTGGTGCCCTTCCTGCTTGCAGTTCTTGCAGAGGGTGGCCCTGCAGTTGGCCGCCACATGACCAGATTGTCGCATGAGCGACAAAGTTTGGGCTGGCCAGCGTAGACAAGGTAGCCACGGCTTCCCCCGATAGCGAAGCTGGAAGGAGGGTGGAAGGTGGCTCCCTTACCATCGGTTTTGAATGTGACCTTTACGTGGCGTTTGCATGTCCAAATCCTGAAGGGGTCTCTAACCTCGGTGCAGCTCCCAACCTTGTCGACGTACCTGGCGAGGAAGGTGAACACATCGGCGACAGAGACGTAGGGGTTGTAGAGATGAACAGTCACCACGCGGTCCCTTTGCAACGGCAGAGCAAAGAGCGACTCCACCGTCAGGATCTTCATCGCCGGCTGGTCTCTCTTTTCCTCGAACACCTTCAGGAACTTGACGCAAGCTGCCGCACGCTTGAAAGTCACGTCGAAACATCCAGCGCTGGGGAAGTCTTGCAGGGAGTAGATCTCCTCCGCTTCAAATCCACACACCTTCAACAGGATCTGCTTGATGAAGAAGGCCCAATCCATGGGTGCTCCTCCTCCGCTGTCTTTCACCGTCACCCGGATGGTGTTACGTATCCCATGGTATGGGGCTCGACTGGTTATAGCCATCGCTTCATGACTACATTTGAGCTTAGCCAAAAGGCCGAGAAGTGATTTAATATGTGTGTGTTATTTTAGGAAAGAAATCATTTGCAATTATATAACATTTTTTGTATCCTCATGACATCCCAAAGTGCTTCACAATCAGTGAATTACTTTTTAAATGTAGTTACCATTTTTATGGAGACAGCAATGAGATAAATGATTTGTTTTGTTAATGTTATTTAAGGAATAAATGCTGTCTAGCATATGGTGAAAACCTATTCTTCATTAAATTGTGCTTTAAGATCTTCTACATTCACCTTGAACAGATAGGTAAAGCTGATTGGCTCAGTGGGTAGGACTTCCTGCCCCCAGGATCTGATCCTATGGAAAGTTTGCGGGTGGCCTGTTAAGTGCCTGATAGACTTGTGAATTAGCAGGCCTTCCCCAAAAGAGGCAACACAGGTCTTTCACTGGCTCGCTAGCCAATGGGTGAGACCAGCAACGCCTCCATAAATTACCCCCCAGAATGAGGCTTACACCCAACAGCTCCTGGTTTAAAAGTCAACTGTTATCACTGAGCTAGGCTGATGTCTATAGCACAAACCAAACAGTTCAGTGGGTCATGTTTTTCTTAATAACTTTGATGGTCTGAGGGTAGTATGATAAATATGGAGAAAATTGAAGCTAAAAACTCCTCGGTGAATAACTTGCGTGTTTGTGTGTCTGTGACATTGGTCAGAACTTTCCCAGCCCACAGAGGCAGCTTTCAGCGAAATATGGGGGGGAGGTGCTTGGAATTTTTGAAATGAAAGTGTCTGGCTCCCCGATGTCTTTCAGCCTCCTGCACACCGATAAAGGCCATGTGCCCAACAGCAGCAGACAGATAGTTAAGCCAAAACAAAAGCAGAATTACCTGGAAAAACTCAGCAAGTCTGGCAGCATCGGCGGAGAAGAAATCAGTTAACGTTTCGAGCCTTCATGGCCCTTCGGCAGAACTGGAGCATAGTTAGAAGGGAGAAATATAAATTGGTTTAAGGTGGGTGGGGGGGGGGGGGAGAGACACATTGAGGGTGTGGTGTGGTGATTGTGGAGATGAGCAGATAATCAAAAGATGTCACAGACAAAAGGGTCAAAGAGGTGTTGAAGGTGGTGGTCTTTGTCTGAGAAAAGTGCTAATTAAGAATGGAAGACAGGATATTCAAAGTACAGCTCTAGTGGGGGTGGGGTGGAAAGACTAAAGGTTTTAGTTTTAGATTTAAAAATA
This sequence comes from Cetorhinus maximus, assembly GCF_964194155.1. Taxonomy (NCBI): domain Eukaryota; kingdom Metazoa; phylum Chordata; class Chondrichthyes; order Lamniformes; family Cetorhinidae; genus Cetorhinus; species Cetorhinus maximus. The sequence continues at coordinate 82,833,880 of NC_135885.1, read as the reverse complement.
ATGGAAATAGGTGGGGAAAGAAGAATCTATATAAATTATTGAAAAAAAAAAGGCGGGGGGGGGAAAGAAACGGGGTGGGGATGGGGGGAGGGGGAGTTTAAGATCTAAAGTTGTTGAATTCAATATTCAGCCCAGAGGGCTGTAAAGTGCCTAGTCGGAAGATGAGGTGCTGTTCCTCCAGTTTGCGTTGGGCTTCACTGGAACAATGCAGCAAGCCAAGGACAGACATGTTGGCAAGAGAACAGGGTGGAGTGTTAAAATGGCAAGCGACAGGGAGGTTTGGGTCTTTCTTGCGGACAGACCGCAGGTGTTCTGCAAAACGGTCGCCCAGTTTGCGTTTGGTCTCTCCAATGTAGAGGAGACCGCATTGGGAGCAACGAATGCAGTAGACTAAGTTAGGGGAAATGCAAGTGAAATGCTGCTTCACTTGAAAGGAGTGTTTGGGCCCTTGGACGGTGAGGAGAGAGGAAGTGAAGGGGCAGGTGTTGCATCTTCTGCGTGGGCATGGGGAGGTGCCATAAGTGGGGGTTGAGGAGTAGGGGGTGATGGAGGAGTGGACCAGGGTGTCCCGGAGGGAACGATCCCTACGGAATGCCGTCGGGGGGGTGAAGGGAAGATGTGTTTGGTGGTGGCATCATGCTGGAGTTGGCGGAAATGGCGGAGGATGATCCTTTGAATGCGGAGGCTGGTGGGGTGATAAGTGAGGACAAGGGGGACCCTATCATTTATTGTTTCCAGGACTGTCACTGACCTCATCTCCTCTGGAGATCTTCCTCCCACAGCTTCCAACTTGATAGTCACCCAACCTCGGACGGCCCGCTTCTACCTCCTACCCAAAATCCACAAACAGAACTGTCCTGGCAGACCGATCGTGTCAGCCTGTTCCTGCCCCACGGAACTCATTTCTCGTTATCTTGACTCCCTTCTCTCTCCCCTTGTCCAGTCCCTTCCCACCTACATCCGTGATTCCTCGGACACCTTACGTCACATCAACAATTTCCAGTTCCCTGGCCCCAACCGCTTCCTCTTCACCATGGATCTCCAATCCCTCTACACCTCCATCCCCCACCAGGATGGTCTGAGGGCCCTTAGCTTCTTCCTTGAACAGAGGCCCCAACAATCCCCATCCACCACTACTCTCCTCCGTCTGGCTGAACTTGTTCTCACACTGAACAATTTCTCCTTTAACTCCTCTCACTTCCTCCAAATAAAAGGTGTGGCTATGGGTACCCGCATGGGCCCCAGCTATGCCTGTCTCTTTATGGGGTATGTGGAACATTTCTTGTTCCAGTCCTACTCCGGCCCCCTCCCACAACTCTTTCTCCGGTACATCGATGATTACTTCGGTGCTGCTTCATGCTCTCGTCGGGACCTGGAAAAATTTATTAATTTTGCTTCCAATCTCCACCCCTCCATCATCTTCACATGGTCCATCTCTGACACTTCTCTTCCCTTCCTTGACCTCTCTGTCTCAATTTCTGATGATAGACTGTCCACCAATATCCATTACAAGCCTACCGACTCCCACAGCTACCTCGACTACAGCTCCTCACACCCCGCTTCCTGTAAAGACTCCATCCCATTCTCTCAGTTCCTTCGCCTCCATCGCATCTGTTCTGATGACGCTACCTTCAAAAACAGCTCCTCTGACATGTCCTCCTTCTTCCTTAACCGAGGTTTTCCATCCACGGTCGTTGACAGGGCCCTCAACCGTGTCCGGCCCATATCCCGCGCATCCTCCCTCACGCCTTCTCCTCCTTCCCAGAAACATGATAGGGTCCCCCTTGTCCTCACTTATCACCCCACCAGCCTCCGCATTCAAAGGATCATCCTCCGCCATTTCCGCCAACTCCAGCATGATGCCACCACCAAACACATCTTCCCTTCACCCCCCCTGACGGCATTCCGTAGGGATCGTTCCCTCCGGGACACCCTGGTCCACTCCTCCATCACCCCCCACTCCTCAACCCCCACTTATGGCACCTCCCCATGCCCACGCAGAAGATGCAACACCTGCCCCTTCACTTCCTCTCTCCTCACCGTCCAAGGGCCCAAACACTCCTTTCAAGTGAAGCAGCATTTCACTTGCATTTCCCCTAACTTAGTCTACTGCATTCGTTGCTCCCAATGCGGTCTCCTCTACATTGGAGAGACCAAACGCAAACTGGGCGACCGTTTTGCGGAACACCTGCGGTCTGTCCGCAAGAAAGACCCAAACCTCCCTGTCGCTTGCCATTTTAACACTCCACCCTGTTCTCTTGTCAACATGTCTGTCCTTGGCTTGCTGCATTGTTCCAGTGAAGCCCAACGCAAACTGGAGGAACAGCACCTCATCTTCCGACTAGGCACTTTACAGCCCTCTGGGCTGAATATTGAATTCAACAACTTTAGATCTTAAACTCCCCCTCCCCCCATCCCCACCCCATTTCTTTCCCCCCCACCGCCTTTTTTTTTTTCAATAATTTATATAGATTCTTCTTTCCCCACCTATTTCCATTATTTTTAAATCTAAAACTAAAACCTTTAGTCTTTCCACCCCACCCCCACTAGAGCTGTACTTTGAATATCCTGTCTTCCATTCTTAATTAGCACTTTTCTCAGACAAAGACCACCACCTTCAACACCTCTTTGACCCTTTTGTCTGTGACATCTTTTGATTATCTGCTCATCTCCACAATCACCACACCACACCCTCAATGTGTCTCTTCCCCCCCCCACCCACCTTAAACCAATTTATATTTCTCCCTTCTTCTAACTATGCTCCAGTTCTGCCGAAGGGCCATGAAGGCTCGAAACGTTAACTGATTTCTTCTCCGCCGATGCTGCCAGACTTGCTGAGTTTTTCCAGGTAATTCTGTTTTTGTTTTGGATTTCCAGCATCCGCAGTAGCTTTTAGCTTTTTGTTTTTATCTGATAGTTAAGCCAATTAATGAGACATTTAATAGGTGTTTCTTGAGCAGATTGCAATGTTGCTGTGTCATGCGTCCCCACCCCCACCACCCACACTGTGTCCACACCTTGACAAGTAAGAGATGGCTGTACAGCTGGAGGTGGAAGCTGTGTTTGCTGATACTGACAGAAAATGGCAAGGCTGCTGGTCTTCCCATTTCACAGCCTCATGGCATCTCAGCCATTCCTAGATGCTGTTGGTTACTGCAGTGCATCTCTGCCACCCCTGTTGTCTGGGTCTCAGCAGTGTTCTCACTGGTCACACATTGAGGGCTGCCGGCCTCCCTTGCAGTGGGCTGTGTTATCCCGAGCTCCCGCCTCCAGAACCCACCCTCCATTTCCTAACTGGATGGCAATCACTGTTAATTGGCTGCCTCCCAAAAAATTAAGCCAGCAGGCACTCAACCAGTATATATGAGGTGTGATAGTGTGCTTGCTAATAGGTAAAATATATCCCTTTTTCATTTATGTTTCAGTAAACAGTTATGTCATCACAGGAAATGATTCAATGTCATGTGCAGCAGCCATCTTAGTGTAGGAATTATGGATTTATTTAGTGTGTAATGTACCTTTAAGGATAATACTTGTTAGGCAAGATCACATGATCTGTAGTAACCAATAGGAGAGTAGCATAGGCTACCTCAGCAGACAGTGTCGAGCTAGAGTTGGAGTTGAATGCACACATGTAGTTGATGCTGAGTATATTGTAACTAAACTTAATGTTCCCACCCAAGAAGTGTCTGCTGATCAACTCTATCATTAATAGTACAACAGTTAGCCTGCACAGTAAGCAGCTGAAACCTCCATTAATGTTCTCTGTCCAACCTTTAATACTGCCTTTGACTTAGTTTTTATTAGCCGAAGAAGAGAATATAACATTTAGGACCCAGAAATAGTCCTGATGCCCATGGGAAAATTCCACTCATCGATTCACCGTCAAGCTCAACCTCCTCTGAATCTGTTTCCCAAGATATATAAGAGAAATGTCAGCCAGGGATGTTTAAATTTATGATAATTGTCTGGAGCCACTTGTTTTGAGATGGAGCCCTGATGGTGACAGCAGTTTTTTAATGTTAATGTAAAAAGGTTTTCAATGATAAAGAACAATACCAAACCTAGTAGTCTGCAAACTGTTTTAAATTCAAAATTACCATTTCAAAAGAAAATTCAAAGCACTTGAGATTTATCTCTCCCAACATATTGTGACCAATATTTGTATTATAACTGTGATCATGCAAATGTGGTCTTTCTTTTATGGACACTATTATAAAAGTATATCAGTGAATTTTCAGGAAAAAAATTGAGCTATTATTCAGTGAAGAATTTACTCCTGGTTTGTTTTCTCAAATCTTCAACTGAGTCCTGTGCTCCAAATGTCATTTGTGTACTTACGGAAGACTTAGCATCTCGCATTTAATCTGAATGATATTATGGAAATATGCTACACTTAACATTTTGATTTTAAGCACTTGAAATGTGATTTCTCTTAAAGGTGTCATTTTGTGAATATAAAATTTCAGCCATTTTTTTCTCATTTGCAATAAATACTGATCATTCATATTCTTAGAATGGATAATTGAAGCATGCTGCTTTATTTGCAAAAATATATTGCAGTAGCATAAGGCTGTGGTTCTTCAGGAAATGTGTTACAGTTAAACTAATAATAATTTTATATCTGAATGTATCTCAGCAATTCAGTACTTCAGAACAATCCTCTACACTGTATCACTGTCAAATATGTAATATTAACTGGCAACTTTTCATAAATCAGCAGTTTAGCATTAGTACCAATCCCACCTAGATTTAGCCTTGCACTACTTGTCCTGCACATCTTCTGAAGAAATGCAGGAGAGTTAAAATTGAAAGTGATGAGTGCCCAGACAGTGATCCCTGAATGATCCGAGCTTGTCTCCAGGGAGCAGACTCGGAGGGAGGAGCACCGGAGCGGTGAGTATAAATCTAGCTTACCTCGGGAATTCGCGGCCTTGTCTCCAGGGAGCAGACTCGGAGGGAGGAGAACCGGAGGGGTGAGTATAAATCTAGCTTACCTCGGGGATTCACGGCCTTGTTTCCAGGGAGCAGACACGGAGGGAGGATCACTGGAGTGGTGACCTCGGGGCACAGAGTAACTGAAGCCAAAACTGAAAAAGTGATGTCACAGGAAAGCTGTGACCTGATTGTTTGGTAGGAAATATGCACCAACTTTGAAAGAAAAACACTGCAACGCTAATTAATAAATTAATTAACTAAGTAGAGATGGCTGGGCAGTTGATGTGCTGTAGCTGTATGATGTGGGAGCTGGCAGATCCCATTGCGAGCTGCAGTGACCACATCTGCAGAAAGCGTTGGTTGCTGGAGGAACTCCGGCTCAGAATTGATGAGCTGGAATCTGAGCTCCAGATGCTGCAGCACATCCAGGTGGGGGAGAGTTACCTGGACGCTTTGTTTCAGGAGGCAGTCACACCCGGTAGTTTAAGTACCTCAAATTCGGTCAGTGGTCAGGGTCAGCAGGGTGTGACTGCAAGTGAGGCAGGTAGAGGGATCCTGTGTTCAGGAACAGAGGAGCCTCAGCTCTTGACCTTGTCCAACAGGTATGAGGTACTTGCTCCCTGTGTGGATGAGGAACAGGGCTGTAGGGAGGATGAGCCAGCTGACCATGGCACCATGGCACAGGAGGTCATTCAAGAGGGGGGAGCAAAAAGACAAGTGGTAGTTGTAGGAGATTCTATAATTAGGGGAATTGATAGCATCCTTTGTAAGCGGGATCGAGAGTCCCACATGGTATGTTGCCTGCCCGGTGCCAGGGTGAGGGACATCTCTGACCGGCTTGAAAGGATATTGGAGAGGGAGGGGGAGGATCCAGTTGTTGTGGTCCACATTGGGACAAACAACATAGGTAAGACTAGGAAAGAGGACCTGTTTGGGGATTATCAGGAACTAGGAACTAAATTAAAGAACAGGTCCTCAGGGTTATAATCTCCGGATTACTACCCGAGCCACGTGAAAATTGGCATAGGAATGCGAAAATAAGGGAAGTAAACACGTGGCTAAAGGAGTGGTGCGGGAAAGAGGGGTTCCATTTCGTGGGGCACTGGCATCATTATTCAACAGGAGGGATCTGTACCGTTGGGACGGTCTCCACCTGAACCGATCTGGGACCAATGTTCTAGCAAAAAGGGTAAATAGGGTGGGCAACAGGACTTTAAACTAGAAAGTTGGGGGGAAGGGAAGGGTAAAACTCCAAGAAGTATGACTAATGGGAAACAAAGCAGCAGGTTAGCATGTGGGGGTTGGATTCAACTTCATGGAAAATTATTAAAAGAAAGGAGAGCCCAGGAGAGGCTATTAAAGTCTCCAGAACACAAAATAGGACAGAGTGTTTGGAAAGGGCTAGGAATCTAACTTCAAGCACATCAGATAAAGGAATGACAATGAGAAGGAGGATGGGAAATACAAGACTGAAGGTGTTGTATCTGAATTCACGCAGTATACGAAATAAGGTAAATGAGCTTGTGGCGCAGATTGAAATTAGCAGGTATGATGTGGTGGGCATCATGGAGACATGGCTGCAAAGGGATCAGGACTGGGAGCTAAATATGCAAGGATATATATCCTATCGAAAAGATAGGCAGGTTGGCAGAGGGGGTGGGGTTGCTTTGTTAGTAAGAAATGAAATTAAATCGATAGCAAGAAACGACGTAGGGTCAGATGATGTAGAATCTGTGTGGGTAGAGTTGAGGAACTGCAAAGGTTAAAAAACCATAATGGGAGTTATGTACAGGCCTCCGAACAGTAGTCAGGATGTGGGGCACAAGATACACCAAGAGATAGAAAAGGTGTGTAAGAAAGGCAAGGTTACAGTGATCATGGGGGATTTCAATATGCAGGTAGACTGGGAAAATCAGGTTGGTAGTGGATCCCAAGAAAAGGAATTTATGGAATGTCTACGAGATGGCTTTTTGGAGCAGCTTGTGGTGGAACCCACTAGGGAACAGGCAATTCTAGATTTAGTGATGTGTAATGAGGCAGATTTGATAAGGGAGCTTAAGGTGAAGGAACCCTTAGGAGGAAGTGAGCATAATATGATAGAATTTACCCTGCAATTTGAGAGGAAAAAGCTGGAATCAGATGTAACGGTATTACAGTTGAATAAAGGCAACTACAGAGGCATGAGGGAGGAGCTGGCCAGAATTGACTGGGAGATGAGCCTAGCAGGAAAGACAGTGGAACAGCAATGGCAGGAGTTTCTGGCAGTAATTTGGGAGACACAGCAAAAATTCATCCCTAGGAAGAAGAAGCATACTAAAGGGAGGACGAGGCAATCATGGCTGACAAGGGAAGTCATGGACAGCATAAAAGCTAAAGAGAAAGCATACAATGTGGCGAAGAGGATTGGGAAGCCTACAAAGACCAACAGAAGACAACTAAAAAAGAAATAAGGAGGGAGAAGATTAAATATGAGGTTAAACTAGCCAGTACTATAAAAGAAGGTTGCAAGAGTTTTTTTTAGATATATAAAGGGTAAGAGAGAGGCAAAAGTGGACATTGGGCCGCTGGAAAATGACGCTGGAGAAGTAGTAGTGGGGAACAAAGAAATGGTGGAGGAACTGAATAGATACTTTGCATCAGTCTTCACGGTGGAAGACATGAGTAACATCCCCAAAGTTCAAGAGAGTCGGGGGACAGAGGTGAGTATGGTGGCCATTACCAAGGAGAAGGTGCTAGGAAAACTGAAAGGTCTGAAGGTGGATAAATCACCTGGACCAGATGGATTACACCCCAGAGTTCTGAAGCAGATAGCTGAAGAGATAGTGGAGGCGTGAGTGGTGATCTTTCAGGAATCACTGGAGTCAGGGAGGGTCCCAGAGGACTGGAAAATTGCTAATGTAACCACCCTGTTTAAGAAGGGAGTGAGGCAAAAGATGGGAAATTACAGGCTGATTAGCCTGACCTCAGTCATTGGTAAGATTTTAGAGTCCATTATTAAGGATGAGATTTCAGAATACTTGGAAGTGCATTGTAAAATAGGGCAAAGTCAGCATGGTTTCATCAAGGGGAGGTCATGCCTGACAAATCTGTTAGAATTCTTTGAGGAGGGAAGGGGAAGGTTAGACAAAGGAGGGCCAATGGATGTTATCTACTTGGACTTCCAGAAGGCCTTTGACGAGGTGCCGCACAGGAGGCTGCTCAGTAAGATAAGAGCCCATGGTGTTAGAGGCAAGGTACTATCATGGCTAGAAGATTGGCTGTCTGGCAGGAGGCAGAGAGTGGGGATAAGGGGGTCCTTCTCAGGATGGCGGCTGGTGACTAGTGGAGTTCCGCAAGAGTCAGTGTTGGGACCACAACTTTTCACTTTATACATTAATGATCTAGATGAAGGAACTGAGGGCATTCTGGCTAAGTTTGCAGATGATACGAAGGTAGGTGGAGGTACAGGTAGTATGGAGGAGGGGGGGAACCTGCAGAAGGATTTAGAGAGGTTAGGAAAATGGGCAAAGAAGTGGCAGATGGAATACAACGTGGGGAAGTGTGAGGTCATGCAAAACAAAAATAAAAATACCTGGAAAAACTCAGCAGGTCTGGCAGCATCTGCGGACAGGAACACAGTTATCGTTTCGAGTCCGTTTGACTCTTCAACAGAACTAAGTAAAAATAGAAAAGAGGTGAAATATAAGTTGGTTTAAGGGGTGGGGGGGTTGTGGTTGCGGGGGTGGGGGTGGGACAGGTAGAGCTGGAAAGAGGGCCAGTTCTGTTGAAGAGTCATACGGACTCGAAATGTTAACTGTGCTCCTCTCCGCAGATGCTGCCAGACCTGCTGAGCTTTTCCAGGTATTTTTATTTTTGTTTTGGATTTCCAGCATCCGCAGTTTTTTGCTTTTATCTTAGTGAGGTCATGCACTTTGGTAGGAAGAATAGAGGCAAAGACTATTTTCTAAATGGGGAGAGAATTCAGAAATCTGGAGTGCAAAGGGACTTGGGAGTCCTAGTCCAGGATTCTCTTAAGGTTAACTTGCAGGTTGAGTCGGTAGTTAGGAAGGCAAATGCAATGTTGGCATTTATTTCGAGAGGACTAGAATATAAAAGCAGGCATGTGCTGCTGAGGCTTTATAAGGCTCTGGTCAGACCATATTTAGAATATTGTGAGCAATTTTGGGCCCCGTATCTCAGGAAGGATGTGCTGGCCCTGGAGAGGGTCCAGAGGAGGTTTACGAGAATGATCCCAGGAATGAAAGGCTTAACATATGATGAACATTTGAGCACTCTGGGTCTATACTCGATGGAGTTTAGAAGGATGAGGGGGGATCTGATTGAAACTTACAGAATACTGAAAGGCCTGTATAGAGTGGACGTGGGGAAGATGTTTCCATTAGTAGGAGAGACTAGGACCTGAGGGTACAGCCTCAGAGTAAAGGGAAGACCTTTTAGAACAGAGGAGAAACTTCTTTAGCCAGAGAGTGGTGAATCTATGGAATTTATTGCCACAGAAGGCTGTGGAGGCCAGGTCATTGAGTGTATTTAAGACCGAGATATATAGGTTCTTGATTGGTAAGGGGATCAAAGGTTACGGGGAGAAGGTGGTAGAATGGGGTTGAGAAACTTATCAGCCATGATTGAATGGTGGAGCAGACTTGATAGGCCGAATGGCATAATTTCTGCTCCTATGTCTTGTAGCCTTATGGTCTTATGATCTTTACATTCTAATGGTGCAAAGGTACTCCGGTGAGTACGTGAAGTTCCCTACAATCAAATACTGGCTGATGTTCAAAAAAGGCTAACATGTAAAGAATGGCTCCTGAACAAGGTATCAGAAATTGACTGTACCTTTTTTTATTATTTGTTTATGAGATGTGGGCATTGCTGGCTAGGCCAGCAAATTTATTGCTCATCCTTGTTCAGAGGTCATTTAAGGGTCGGAAGTCACATGTAGGCCAGACCAGGATAACAGGTTCCTTCCCTAAAGGATATTAGTGAACCAGATGGGCTTTTATGACAATCAACAATAGTCATCATCAGATTTTTAATTCCAGATGTTTATTGAATTCAAATTCCACCATGGTGGTATTTGAACCCAGGTCCCCACAACATTACCCTGGGTCTCTGGAATACTTGTCAGTGACAATAGCACTATGCTACCACCTCCCCAACAAGGAGGGCTTCCTTTGAGCCGGAATCATGCTTCAACCTTAGGGGAGAGGAGAAAATTGATGGGGTAGAATTGATTCAATTTTAATTTAATTTCAGTTTAATAGAAACATTATAGGAATACTCTGCCTGTGATTTACAGGGTGTTGAGCTAAACAGCAATGATAACAGTATCACTGTGATAATTAAATTACAGTAAAAATGAGATTTAGAAATGTATGAGCTATGTGGCCAGGATTTAAAATCTGCCTCACAGTTAGTCATTCACATTGATTTTCCACACCATTCTGTAATTAAAAGCATCATTTAGTTTTCTTATCTCCTTTGACTTTGTTGCATCACCCCCATTAATCCCAGTGTTAAAAATTGCTGCAAAGAAATACCCATTTCTTTTGACAAATGGCTGCTCTGTACAGCCTCTGCAGTCAAATATATTTTGTTCATTAGCAAAAGTTTTCACATCAAATGTCAAGCTCAACAAAATCAAATGTCCATTTATACTGTTTTGTTATCCTTACATTATATTCACCCCATTATTCAACATAATTAGTTATCTACTGCCCAGGGGCATTCAACAGCTCTACTTACAGGCTCTTCTTGTTTCATACAAATGTGAATTTCACCATTACTCTAAGATCTGACATTTAGAATACATAAGATGATAACTTTAATATCATAATGTTCCACTAACAGCCTTGTTTCCAGTATTCCCCTTCTTTCAGTTTTCCCTGTTATTTAGTATATATCCGTTTGGCTTGGTTTCTGTTCTAGTCCATTCAAATTCACTGTTGACTATTTTTCTTGTAACTTGCTTAAAAAACATATTGGCAATTTCCTTCATAGCAGCTCAAATCGTGGAGGTGGTTTTCTCCAGGAGTTATTCCACTCGTCCTCTATAGCTTTGAAAGAAGAGACTTCGGAAGCCTGAAGAACAATGAAAACACAATTGAGTTTTTGTATCCAAATAGTTATAGCACTCCCACATCACTGCACTTACACATAACCTTTTCAATTATAAGAGCTGTCCAGCCACAGTCTGCAGTGTGAACAGGGTCAGCTGTCAAAGCAGGGTGGGTAGAGAAAACCCTGATTTTTTTCTGCTTTGTTGAGTATTCTAAAAGCAGTCAAGGGCAGTCCATTATCGTAATAAATTAGTTATGTGACAGTAATACATTTCTATAGAATAATGTTAGAATAAATGGCAAGGGGATGAGAACCTATGCAAGGAGTCAGAGGAGGGAGAATCAAGGACAAGAACAAAAGACAGAAAGGGGAATAAGAAAAGTGATAGGCAGTGAAATCAAGGGCAAGAGTCAAACAGGGCCTGAGTGAAAAATAGTGGGAACGGGACAAGTAATGTTAAAAAGACAAGCCTTAAGGCTTTGTGCCTTAATGCAAGGAGCATTCGCAATAAAGTGGATGAATTAACCACGCAAATAGATGCAAACAGGTATGATATAGTCAGGATTACGGAGACATGGCTGCAGGGTGACCAGGGATGGGAACTGAACATCCAGGGGTATTCCGTATTTAGGAAGGGCAGGCAAAAAGGAAAAGGCAGTGGAGTTGCATTGCTACTTAAAGAGGAAATTAACACAATAGTGAGGAAAGATATTAGCTTCGATGATGTGGAATCTATATGGTAGAGCTGAGAAACACAAAGGGGCAAAAAATGTTAGTGGGGGTTGTATATAGACCCCCAAACTGTAATGGTAATGTTGGAAATGGCATTAAACAGGAAATTAGACATGCATGCAAGAAAGGAACATCTGTAATTATGGGTGACTTTAATCTGCATATAGATTGGGCAAATCAAATTAGTAACAATACCGTAGAGGAGGAATTCCTGGTGTGTATACGGGATGGTTTTCTGGACCAATACATTGAGAAACCAACTAGAGAACAGGCCATCCTCGACTGGATATTGTGTAATGAGAAAGGAATAATTGGCAATCTAGTTGTGCGAGGCCCCTTGGGGATGAGCGACCATAATATGATAGAATTCTTCATCAAGGTGGAGAGTGACATAGTTGACTCTGAGACTAGGGTCCTGAATCTTAATAAAGGAAACTATGATGGTATGAGGAGCAAGTTGGCTATGATGGATTGGGAAACATTACTTAAAGGGATGACGGTGGATAGGCAAATGTTCAAAGAGCGCATGGGTGAACTGCAACAATTGTTTATTCCTGTCTGGCACAAAAGTAAAATAGTGGCCAAACCATGGCTTACTAGGGAAATTAGAGATAGTATTAGATCCAAGGAAGAGGCATACAAATTGGCCAGAAAAAACAACATACCTGAGGATTGGGAGCAGTTTAGAATTCAGCAAAGGAAGACCAAGGGATTGATTATGAAGGGAAAATAGAGTACGAGAGTAAGCTTGCGGGGAACATAAAAACTGACTGTAAAAGTTTCTATAGGAATGTGAAGAGAAAAAGATTGGTGAAGACAAATGTAGGTCCCTTACAGTCAGAAACAGGGCAATTTATAATGGGGAACAAAGAAATGGCTGACCAACTAAATACATACTTTGGTTCTGTCTTCATAAACAAGGACACAAATGACATACCAGAAATGTTGGGGAACACAGGGTTTAGTGAGAGGGAGGAACTGAAAGAAATCAGTATTAGTAGGGAAATGATGTTGGAGAAATTGATGGGTTTGAAGGCCAATAAATCGAAGGGCCTGATAATCTACACCCCAGAGCACTTAAGGAAGTGGCCCTAGAAATAGTGGATGCATTGGTGGTCATCTTCTGAGATTCTACAGACTCTGGAACAGTTCCTAAAGATTGGAGGGTAGCTAATGTAACGCCACTATTTAAAAAGGGAGGTAGAGAGAAAGCAGGGAATTATAGACCAGTCAGCCTGACGTCGGTAGTGGGGAAAATTCTAGAGTCCATTATAAAAGATTTAATAGCTGAGCACTTGGAAAACAGTGGCAGAATCGGACAGAGTCAGCATGGATTTACGAAAGGGAAATCATGCATGACAAATCTCCTGGAATTTTTCAAGAATGTAACTAATAGAGTTGATGAGGGAGAGCCAGTGGATGTGGTTTATTTGGACTTTCAGAAGGCTTTCGACAAAGTCCCACATAAGAGATTAGTGTGTAAAATTAAAGTGCATGGGATTGGGGGTAGTGTATTGAGATGGATGACAAACAGGAAACTAAGAATAGGATTAAACGGGTCTTTTTCCAAATGGCAGGCAGTGACTCATGGGGTACCGCAGGGATCAGTGCTGGGACCCCAGCTATTCACAATATATATTAATGATTTAGATGAGGGAACTAAATGTAATATCTCCAAATTTGCAGATGACACAAAGCTGGGTGGGAGGGTGAGCTGTGAGGGGGATGCAGAGATGCTTCAGTGTGATTTGGACAAGCTGAGTGAGTGGGCAAATTCATGGCAGATGCAGTATAATGTGGATAAATGTGAGGTTATCCACTTTGGTAGCAAAAACAGGAAGGCAGATTATTATCTGAACGGCTATAAATTGAGAGAGGAGAATGTGCAATGAGACCTGGGTGTCCTCGTACACCAGTTGCTGAAGGTAAGCATGCAGGTGCAGCAGGTGGTAAAGAAGGCAAATGGTTTGTTGGCCTTCATAGAGGATTCGTGTACAGGAGCAGGGATGTCTTGCAATTATACAGGACCTTGGTGAGACCACACCTGGAATATTGTGTGCAGTTTTGGTCTCCTTATCTGAGGAAGGATATTCTTGCTATAGAGGGAGTGTATCGAAGGTTTACCAGACTGATTCCTGGGATGGCGGGACTGACATATGAGGAGAGATTGAGTCGGTTAGGATTATATTCACTGGAGTTCAGAAGAATGAGGGGGGATCTCATAGAAACCTATAAAATTGTAACAGGACTAGACAGGGTAGATGCAGGAAGGATGTTCCCGATGGTGGGGGAATCCAGAACCAGGGGTCACAGTCTGAGGATACGGGGTAGACTATTTAGGACTGAGATGAGAAATTTCTTCACCCAGAGAGTGGTGAGCCTGTGGAATTCACTACCACAGAAAGTAGTTGAGGCCAAAACATTGTATCTTTTCAAGAAAGAGTTAGATATAGTTCGTGGGGCAAAAGGGATCAAAGGATATGGGGAGAAAGTGGGAGCAGGCTATTGAGTTGGATAATCAGCCATGATCATAATGAATGGTGGAGCAGGCTTGAAGGGCCGAATGGCCTACTCCTGCTCCTATTTTCTATGTTTCTCTGTGACTTTGAGGGCAGAATTTTAACTCCCAAGGTAGTGGTTTTGGTGTGGGCAGAAAGGGTTACATTAAGGACAAATTTAATTATGAATTATGCATGATGTAACTATTATGTGGTCTTGCCTGCCTGAGATGAGGTAAAATGCTCATACAGAGAAGGAAACTACACAGAAGTTAATTTGATACTTTGACTTCTTTAATATTGAGAGCAAGAGGAATGGCTGGAGATAAAGTGAGGCCCCAGGGTAGACCTGCAGGAGCATGAGGGTCAAGCAACATAAAGGTTCATTGAAACAGTTACCTTTACAGCCATTGGCAACGTCAATGAGGTTAGCAGTTGTGGCTGCAGCAGGTGCCAGATTTCAGTAAGGAAGTTTTAGGTAGAAAGAGGAATAAGATCCTGCAGGCAGATTTTAGGGAGCTAGGAAAGAGATTAATAAGCTAGACCCCAAAGGTCATAATTGATAAATCCAGTAATCATATTGAAGGAAGGGTGAATCTGAAGCTGGTCTTTTGCTGAAGCCAGGTTTATTTCCAAAGCTACTGAGTAAAGACACAAATTCCTCTAGTTCCCCCAACACCCACTGTGAACTGCTTGTTATACTCTTGCAATGATTCCCTAATCCTTCCCCAATTGGGGGCAGCTGCTCTTAATTACCAACTTAAAGCATTTACTCTATGCAGCACAATTTCAACATTAACAATGCTAAAGCGGCCTCTGGCAAAAGATTTGTTGCATCCGTCTCCCGAGAAGGAGAAGAGGAAACACAAGAAGAAGCATCTGGTGCAAAGTCACAACTCCTACTTCATGGATGTCAAGTGCCCTGGTTGCTACAAAATCACTACTGAGTTCAGCCGTGCACAGTCTGTAGTGCTGTGTGTTGGATGCTCCACTGTACTCTGCCAGCTCACCAGAGGAGAGGCCAGGTTAACCGACTGCTGCTCCTTCAGAAGAAAGCAGCACTAAAAATGAAAGTTGGCATTTGAGGATGGATGAGACTCCACACAGCCGGGCTTCTGGAGTCTGGCTGAGGGATACTGATTTGCTTCCTTGGGGTCTGGATGGCAGTATAGGAGAGATGTAACTGGGAGAAGGAGGGGGTGTGTCAGTGTCCCGAAACCATGCCCATCTTGTTTAGATGAGCTTTTTTTTTTGGACCCTCTTGCTGGTATTGAGTTATTTGTTAGGATTGTCAATTAAAATGACATAACGTAAAAAAAAACCTCTGGATTGTCCTGATTACCACACACTAATGAGTATAGGAGGCAAATATAGATGAATGCATGACTGGAGAGATCATACAGGAGGGACAGCTTTTGATTTCTGGGACATTGGGATCAATTCTGAGGATGGTGGGACCTGTACAGGCTAGACCGGTTCCATTCAACAGGCCGGGACCAATGTGCTTGTGGACGGTTTGCTGCTGCTATTGGGTGGTGGGGGGTTGCATTAAACTTGAAGGTTGATGAACATCAGGGTGTAGTATCAGAAAGGAGAAACAAGGTGCACAAGGATTGGGAAATATAGATAGCACTGGGGCAAGAAATAATGAGATATTAGATGAAGACAAACTAAGAATACAAGAAGGTTTAAATTAGATTCACAGTGCAATGGCTGTAAATGTACATAACGTTGATAATCTACTGGTGCAGATAGCCACATGGGAATATGATGTCATTGTGACAATGGAGACATGGCTAAAGAAGGACCGGACTGGGTACTAAACATTCCAGGATACAAGATGTTCAGGAAAGAAAGGAAGCGGGTGGCAGTATTGATTAAGGAGACTATTATAGTGCTGGAGAGAGGTGCCCTGAATTGATTAAGGACACAATCTATTTGGTAAGAGTTAAGAAACAATTGAGGTCCCATTACACTACTGGGTGTATTCTAGCCAGAGCTCCCCTAATGATTTATTTAGCATGTGTATAGTCACAGTGACAATAGCCCTGTCAGTGGCTAGATTGAGTTCTTGAACAAAAACAGAAACAGAAATACCTGGAAAAACTCAGCAGGTTTGGCAGAATCGGCGGAGAAGAGTACAGTTGACGTTTCGAGTCCTCATGACCCTTCAACAGAACTAAGTAAAATTAGGAAAGGGGTGAAATATAAGCTGGTTTAAGGGGGAAGTGGGGTGGGGCTGGTTTGTTGGGACAAGCAGCCAGTGATAGGAGGAGATAACCAAAAGCTGTCACAGACAAAAGAACAAAGAGGTGTTGAAGGTGGTGATATTATCTAAAGAAATGTGCTAATTAAGAGTATAAGACAGGACAGATAAGGTACAGTTAGCTCTAGTGGGGGTGGGGGAATATTAAAGGGTAGAAATAAACAATGGTGGAAATACATTTAAAATTAGTGGAAATAGGTGGGAAAAGAAAAAATCTATATAAATTGGAAAAAACAAAAAGGAGGGGGAAGAAACGGGAAGGGGGTGGGGATGGAGGAGAGAGTTTAAAATCTAAAATTGTTGAACTCAATATTCAGTCTGGAAGGCTGTAAAGTGCCTAGTCGGAAGATGAGGTGCTGTTCCTCCAGTTTGCGTTGAGCTTCACTGGAACAATGCAGCAAGCCAAGGACAGGCATGTGGGCAAGAGAGCAGGGTGGAGTGTTAAAATGGCAAGCGACAGGGAGGTTTGGGTCTTTCTTGCAGACAGACCGAAGGTGTCCTGCAAAGCGGTCACCCAGTCTGCGTTTGGTCTCTCCAATGTAGAGGAAACCGCATTGGGAGCAACGAATGCAGTAGACTAAGTTGGGGGAAGTGCAAGTGAAATGCTGCTTCACTTGAAAGGAGTGTTTGGGCCCCTGGACGGTGAGGAGAGAGGAAGTGAAGGGGCAGGTGTTGCATCTTCTGCGTTTGCCTGGGGAGGTGCCGTGGGAGGAGAAGTAGGGGGTGATGGAGGAGTGGACCAGGGTGTCCCGGAGGGAACGATCCCTACGAAATGCCGCCAGCATGATACCACCACCAAACACATCTTCCCTTCACTCCACCTGGCAGCATTCCGTAGGGATAGTTCCCTCCGTGACACCCTGGTCCACTCCTCCATCACCTCCTACTCCTCCTCCCACGGCACCTCCCCATGCAAACGCAGAAGATGCAACACCTGCCCCTTTTGTCTGTGACAGCTTTTGGTTATCTCCTCCTATCACTGGCTGCTTGTCCCAACAAACCAGCCACCCCCCCGCCCTCCCCCCTTAAACCAGCTTATATTTCACCCCTTTCCTAATTTTACTTAGTTCTGTTGAAGGGTCATGAGGACTCGAAACGTCAACTGTGCTCTTCTCCGCCGATGCTGCCAGAACTGCTGAGTTTTTCCAGGTATTTCTGTTTCTGTTTTTGTTTTGGATTTCCAGCATCCACAGTTTTTTGTTTTTACCTTTGAGTTCTAGAACCCTATCTTCAAGTTCAGTTTATTTGTTTTGTAACAAAAGAGTTAAGCTCCTTGACAATGTGAGTCATTGTTTGGACTGCACCACAGCTGCAAACTAGGATGGTCCTGGCTATCTCAGTGATGTTTGGTTGCTGCACAGGGGCATTGGCCAGTCTTGACATGGTTTAAAAGGGCCCACTGTCCCCATGGAAGACCAAAGCTGAGTGGACAACCAGTAGAGTTTACGTGGAAAAAGTGGTTTCTTGTGGATGCTTTCCCCTGCCATTCCTCCTGACATAGGTCCTCAACAGTTACTCCTCGGTGTGGTGGGTTTAGCCACATGGGCAGGTGTGAGGGAAGGCATATTGCTGGTGGGTTGAGGTGGTCATTGAATAAGAGCAGGCTTGGGTTGGAGTAAACCTTCTCCAGGAGCTTGCTTGTTGCAATTTCCCCCCTGATCTTGGAGGGGGCAGTGAGGTGGGGTGGAGTAGGGGTGTGGTGGGCAGTGTTGCCCAGGACTGGGAAACAGGGAGGTGAGTTTGTTGAAAAGTACCTGTGATAATGCACATTGTTGAGTTGAGTTGCAAGTCTGGTGTGAGCAAATTGGGGCAAAATATTCTGCAACTGAGTATGCGATAGCAAGAGCTGAGATCCTTAGGGACTGGCCAGTTTACTTTTTTTCATTCATTTACAGGATGTGGGCATTGCTAGCTAGGCCAGCATTTATGGCCCAATTGCCCTTGAGAAGGTGGTGGTGAGCAGCCTTCTTGAACCACTGCAGTCCATGTGGTGTATGTGCACCCACAGTGCTGTTAGGGAGAGAGTTCCAGGATTTTGACCCAGTGGCAGTGAAGGAATGGTGATATATTTCCAAGTTAGGATGGTGAGTGGCTTGGAGGGGAACTTCCAGGTGGTGGTGGTGTTCCCATGTGTCTGCTGCCCTTGTCATTCTAGATGGTAGTGGTCGTGAGTTTGGAAAGCACTGTCTAAGGAGCGTTGGTGAGTTTCTGCAGTGCATCTTGCAGATGGTACTCACTGCTATCATTGTTCGTCGGTGGAGGAGGGAGTAAATGTTTGTGGATGGGGTGCCAATCAAGCGGGTTTCTTTGTCCTGAATGGTGTCAAGCTTCTTGAGTGTTGTTTGAGCTGCACTCATTTAGGCAAGCGGAGAGTATTCCATCACACTCCTGACTTGTGCCTTGTAGATGGTGGACAGGCTTTGGGGAGTTAGCAGATGAGTTACTTGCCACAGGATTCCTAGCCTCTGACCTGCTCTTATAACCACAGTATTTATATGACCAGTTCAGTGTCTGGTCAATAGTAACCCCCAGAATGTTGATAGTGAGGGATCCAATGATGGTAATGCCATTGAATGTCAAGGGCGATGTTTAGATCTCTCTTTTTGGAGATGGTCATTGCCTGGCACTTGTGTGGCGCAAATGTTACTTGTGTGGCGCAAATGTTACTTGCCACTTGTCAGCCCAAGCCTGGATATTGTCAAGGTTTTACTGCATTTGGACATGGACAGCTTCAGTCTCTGAGGAGTTTTTGAATGATGCTCAACATTGTGCAATCATCAACGAACATCCCCACTTCTGACCTTATGATGGAAGAAAGGTCATTGATGAGCAGCTGAAATTGGTTAGGCCGAGGACACTACCCTGAGGAACTCCTGCAGTGGTGTCCTGGAACTGAGCTGATTGACCTCCAACAGCCACAACCATCTTCCTTTGTGCTGGGTATGACTCCAACCAGCGGAGAGTTTTCCCTCAGATTCCCATTGACTCCAGTTTTGATAGGGTAAATGCTGCCTTGATGTCAAGGGCAGTCACTCTCATCTCAGCTCTGGAGTTCAGCTCTTTAGTCCATGTTTGAACCAAGGCTGTAATGTGGTCAGGAGCCGAGTGACCCAGGCAGAACCCAAACATGGCATCATTGAGCCGGTTATTGGTAAGCAAGTGCCACTTGATAGCACTGTTGATGACCCCTTCCATTACTTTACTGATGATGGAGAGTAGACTGATGGGGCAGTAATTGGCTGGGTTGGATTTATCCTGCTTTTGTGTGGACATACCTGGGCAATTTTCTGCATTGCCAGGTAGATGCCAGTGTTGTATTTGTACTGGAACAGCTTGGCCAGCGGCGTGGCACGTTCTGGAGTACAAGTCTTCAGCACTCTCGCTGGAATATTGTCAGGGCCCATAACCGTTGCAGTATCCAGTGCCTTAAGCCATTTCTTGATATCATGTGGAGTGAATCAAATTGGCTGAAAGCTGGCATCTGTGATGCTAGGGACCTCTGGAGGAGGACAAGATGGATCATCCATTCAGCACTTCTGGCTGAAGATTGTTGCAAATGCTTCAGCCTTATCTTTTGCATTAATGTACTGGGCTTCTCCATCATTGAGGATGGGGATATTTGTGGAGCCTCCTCCCCCAGTGAGTTGTTTAATTGTCCACCACCATTCACGACTGGATGTGGCAGGACTGCGCAGCTTAGATCTGACCCCTTGGTTGTGGAAGCGCTGAGCTCTGTCTATCACTTACTGCTTATGCTGTTTGGCACGCAAGTAGTCCTGTGTTGTAGCTTCACCAGGTCGACACCTCATTTTTAGGTATGCCTGGTGCTGCTCTTGGCATGCTCTCCTGCACTCTTCATTGAACCAGGCTTGATTCCCCAGCTTGGTGGTAATGATAGAGTGGGGGATATGCCGTACCATGAGGTTACAGATTGTGGTTGAGTACAATTTTGCTGCTGCTGATATCCCATAGAGCCTCATGGATGCCCAGTATTGAGTTGCTATATCGGCTCGAAATCTATCTCATTTAGTATGGTGGTAGTGCTGCACAACTCGATGGAGGGTATCCTCAATTTGAAGACGGGACTTCATCTCCACAATGACTATGTGGCAGTCACTCCTAGCGATACAGTCATGGACAGATGCATCTATGGCAGGCAGGTTTGTGAGGATGAGGTCAAGTATGTTTTTCCCTCTTGTTGGTTCCCTCACCACCTGCAGCAGACCCAGTCTAGCAGCTATGCCCTTTAGGACTTGGCCAGCTCGGTCTGTGGAGATTGTTGCAGGTTTTAATTTTTTCTATAGTCTTGCTGAGGTGCTGTCTGTACGTGAAGGGTCTGTCAAGGGTGATGCCTCAATGAACAGGATGGGGATTGTGCTTCAGTCTCTGGCCATCCAGGGTGATGTTTAGTTTCCTCTTAGCGCTGGCATTGTGCTAGAGACTGTTTTACTGGTGCTCGGTTTTAGGCATCATGTCTTGCAATAGTTGGCCGGCTTTGCAATAATCGTTGGTCCATGTGTCTTCCAGCTGAGGGAATACCTGAGCCTGTATACCACAGCAGATGTCATTTAAATAAATAAACTTCCAGGATCAGGTTGGTGGGTAGGTCCTGTGTTGAACAGGATTGGGGCTAAGACCCTTGGGGATCCCATTCAACTGTTCCCTCCAGGCACTAGTCTTGTTGCCCATATGCACCCTGAAATGTCTGTCCTGGAGTAGCAGTTCAATGGCATCAGCAATCCAGGCAGGGAGAACGCTTGATATTCTGGCGAATTTGCTAATATGCCAGACTCTATCATATGTTGCAGTGAGGTCAAGGAAAATTGCCCCTGTTTTGAAATTCCTTTTAATACCATTTTCAGTGAAAGTGGTTAAGGCAAGGACCTGATCATATTGTCATGAAATCAATTTTTTTTGTCCCAGTGTGTTTTGTAAGCTAGCACCTATGGAGATTGTAACCTTCAGGGCATGTTCCCATACTTGGTACATTTGATCCTGCCTAGTAACAAGGGACCCTCTTGGAGTGTTTTGATCAGTCACCCATCTCAGTTCAAGGGTCAGTGAAGAGTAGTTCAGGCGTCAGTCAGTTTTAGTCAGTCAGAGAGTCAGGAGCAGGGGAAGAAGCTCCATGCAGCTGAAATGCTGCTGATAACTCTGAAGAGCTGGGTTGGGGTTCAGCGATGCCCTGGAGCCATTTGATAGCCCAATGATGTTGGGGCTCACAAGAAGCCCTGCTAACTGTTTGCTGGTTCCATGGCTTCTGAGAGAGCTTGGGCTTACAAGAAGCCTTTGGAGCCATTGATAGCTTGGTACAGCCAAGGGTTGGGACTTAAGAAAGCCCGCATGATTGGGAGAGTTTGGCAGCGGAAGAAAATGCTCCAAGCAGAATTGTTGCTGTTAGCGGACTTCAGACAGCTAGGGCTCAATCAGTCCAGGAGAGCCAAGAAAGTGGCAGAGGTCACTGGCTGTGTGCTGAAAAGGGTTAGGACTCAGGAGAAGCCCTGGGAGCCATATATGGCTGGGTACAACTGGGAGACCATAGTCCGGAGAAACCCAGGGGCAGTGCCAGCTCAGTAAAGCTGGCAATCTAGTAAAGAGCTGAAATTATGCCAGTAAGTGGAAGTAGGAGTAAAAACTTGGGAATTCAGGGGAGCATAGTTTGGGGAGAGGAGATTGAAACCCTGGGAGGTGAGCTGTCGTTGTGACCTTTGGAGGGAATTCAGAGGCTAGATCTTCAAAGGTGAAGACTGGGAACCCCTGAAAAAGGATACAGAGTCTTAAAGAGATTGTATAGCTCACAGTGAACACTGACGTCTGGGTGGGTTGCTGAGAAATCTGTGGGATCTGTCTTGGTCGCATCTGCCATGTATTATGTATTGCGATGTGTTCGACCACAGTTTGCCTATTAATTCACATGTACCTCATGTTAATACTGAATGTTTTAAGATAGGTATTGTAAATTGTTTTACTTTTATGACTTTGTATAGTAAAGTTTATTTTGTTTGTTCAAAACCTGTGGAACCCTATGGCTTTATTCTCTTTGTGAGTACCATGGATCTCAAACTTTGCCTACTTTAAACAAAACGTTACTAGTCCCTAACCGAATCATACCAAAATTTGGGGCTCTGGTCCAGGATCATAACAACATATGCTGCTCCCTTGTCGAAAGCCTGCTTGGTCCATACTCAGGATGTTCGTCACTTATGGCTTGATCTGCTGTAAGATTAGGCATTCTACCACCTTCAAGCAAGCTGATAGCAGGGTTTTTGGAGGCCAGTGACTTTAAACCTGTGCCAGGATTTTGGCAGTCTTCCCTTGCATATGACCTTGTAAAGAATTCATCCCACATTGATGAAAGGGATAGAGAGTAAGATGAAGCAGAAACAGGGAGTGTATGACAAATGCCTGGTTGATAATACATATAAAAAGTTCAGAGGGGAAGTGAAAAGGAAATGAGAGAGACAAAGGGAGAGCATGAAACAAGACTGACAGCTAATGTAAAAGGGAATCCAAAAGTCTTCTATGGGCATATAAATAGTAAAAAGGTAGCAAGAGGAGGTGTGGGGTTGATTGGAGACAATGAAGGAAACTTATACATGGTGTCACAGGGCATGTCTAAGGTACTAAATGAATACTGCATGTGTTTTTACCAAGGAAGAAGATGCTGTCAAAGTCATAGTGAAAAATAATGTAATTGAGAAGCAGGATGGGCTAAGAATTGTTCAAGGGGAGGCATTAGGAAGCCTGGGTGTATGTAAAGTTGATAAGTCACAGGACCAGATGGGATATATCCAAGGATACTGAGGAAAGTAAGGATGGAAATTCCACAGTTGCAGACCCTAATCTCTCAACTTTCCGTAGATACAAGGATGGTGCCAGATGATTGAGGAATTGCAAATGTTAAATCTTTATTCAAGAAAGATTATATGGTTAAACCGAACAACTACAGGCCAGTCAGTTTAACCCCGGTTGTGGAAAGCTTTTAGAAATGATAATCCTGGGCAAAATTAGCAGTCATGTTGAAAAGTGAGGATTCATTAAGGAAAACCGACACAGATTTGTTAAAGGCAAATTGCGTTTAACCACTTGATTGAGTTTCTTGATGAAGTAACAAAGAGGGTAACCCAGTTGATGTGGTTTTTATGAACTTTCAAAAGGTGTTTGATAAAGTGCCACATAAAAGGCTTGTGAGAAAAGCTGAAGCCCATGTTATAAGAGGGACTTAGCCATTTTTTTATCTATGCTGCCAAAGTGACAGGAGACAGGGAGTAGTGGTGTACAGTTGTTTTTCAGACTGAAGGAAAGCATAAAGTGGGTTTCTCCAGCGGTGGTACTAGGATCACTGATTCTCTTAATATATAAATAGAAGATTAGAAAAGCAAGGAGATATGTTGAACCTTTATAAGAACTGACTCAGCCTCCACTATTGTGTCCAATTCGGGCACGACACTATAGGAAGGATGTTTCTGTTTAGCGAGGATGCAGAAATGATTTACAAGAGTGGTTTCAGGGATGAGGAATTTCACTAATGTGGATAGATTGGAGAAACTGGGGTTATCCTCCTTAGAGAAGAGAAGGTTGAGAGGGGATTTGATAGAGGTGTTCAAAACCATGCAGGATCTAGATAGAGCAGATAAAGAAAGATGAAGAGAAATTGTTCCCCTTGGTGGAAGAGTTGAGAACTAAAGGCATCATGAGAAAATGCACAGCCTGAGAGTGTGGTGGAGACAGATTCAATCATGGCTTTCTAAAGGGAATTGAATAAGCAACCTGAAAAGAAAAAAATGCATGGCAAAGGGCAGGGGTGTAGGACTAGCTAAATTGTTCTTGCTGAGAGCTGGCAGAGACACCAAATTGCCTCCTCTATGCTGCAGCCATCCTATGATTTTATGATTCTATGACTAATACAAACCAACCTAGTAAGGAGGTCAAAGAAAAATAACCCCTTCAAAATAGCTGGCATTGTCTTATAAATCAGGACACTTAAGAAGATTCACACAATAACACAAATAGCACATTTATATACCCATAGAGCTTCATGGGAACCATTATAAAACGAAACCTGTCACTGAGCCACATAACAGAGAGTTAGAGTGGTTTTGTAATGTAACCTGTAGGTATACACAACATTCCTACACTTGTTTTAGATTTTCTGATGCTGTATTGGAGACCTTGATACAGAAGGGACAAAGGAGGAGAGTTGTGTTATATCCATAGGGACCAGGAGCCCCTCCAGACAAACTTTAGAAGGCAGTAAGACTAGATGGCCATAGTAGTCAATACCGGGAATCTAGCCCTCAGAACCTGGATGCAGTGCCGCAAAACATTCAATGACCTCACACGAGAGGTCGAGGTCAGTGGATGTTCCTTCAAATAACATATCACACTGACTGCACACCTAGCTCAGATGATGTTCAATGCATCATACCCCCATTACTCCACATCAGCAGCCTTCCACCAGCCATGCTCCAGTTAATGGGGTAGCATTTCATAGAAGCACTCAGTCTGGTAAAGATAGATAGAAAACAATCAACCTCTATACCTCCTGAGCTGGTGGTAATGGATGTGCTGATAATGGCAGTGATGTGCAGCATGCATAGACCACCATGCATCATGAAACGCACTCTGCCTGTACTGCAGTGCTCATCCAGAGTGGTCTAGGAAGCAGAAATGTTGTTTAAGCACCCAACGATCTGCTCTATCACATTTCATGAGGCAACATGGCTTTTGTTATTTGCATGCCTGGTGCGCATGCATTGCGTACCAGACTCATAATGCATGTCTGCCAAGGATAGCCCTTGTCACCCAGTAAGCACTCTCTGGCTTTTTATGGTGGTTCAAATGCAGATGTCATAGCAAACAGCTACAAAATGAGGGCATAATGGCTGCTGCCAGGATATTGGGTTTGATATGCTGCCAGGATATTGGGTTTGATATGCTGCCCATGACACACCGGCTGGATGATGAGGGAATAGAATACTTCTCGGTTGTGGTATATCTCAGAGTTGACACACCACACTCATAAAGTGGTGTGCATGTTGTTAATGACACTCATGAAGAAGCCTGCAATTCTCACAACACCGTGTGCACACTCCACTTGACAAGAAGGAATAAAATATATTCAGCTTGCGTGGAATACAGTCTCAGTGACCTCGATTATGCAACAGTGGATACCAAACTGGGAGATGTTGCAAATATCACCTGCTACACAGTGGGAGCCAGTTGCTTGAACATTGAAGGCCAGAGTGACCTTCACATCCACTGGCAACGTGATCCTCTCCCTACTATGAGGCTGCAGTTCTGGCTGCAGCAGGTGGCAGATTTCAGTCAGGATGTCCTACGTGAAGCACAGACATCAGAGGCATTGTTCTTCACTGCGGTCGAGATAGGAGAATTACCCCCTGAACCATTTCAGTGCATACGCACTCCTCCTGATATTCCTTCTCTACTCTCCCTTCCTGCTCTGTGTCACCCTTGCTCATACTCCCTGCCAAGCTGTTTGCCAAGGGTAATGCATACTACTGCACTCATGTTCCAACCATGTGGTTTGTGCAGAATCCCCAAAATCAGGACAAAATGTTTAGCATCTACCACACCCAGTCCCTGTAACCTTCAGCAACTTCAACACAACTCTGGAAATATATAAGAATGTAAGAACAAAAGAAACAGAAGCAGGAACAGGCCTTTTAGCCCACAGTGCCTGCTTCACCATTCAGTAAAATCATGGTAGATCAGATTATGGCCTTGACCCTACTTTCCTGCCTGCCCCAATAACCCTTGACTCCCTTATAGAGCAAAAATCTGTCTAAATCAGTATTGAATATATTCAATCAGCCTCCAGTGCTCTCTGTGGAAGAGAAGTCCAAAGATTCCAAAGAGAAGTAATTCCTCCTCATCTCCATAACAAAGGGAGACTCCTTATTTTTAAACCGTGCCCCCTAGTTCTAGATTCACCCACAAGGGGAGACATCGTCTCAGCATCTACCATGTCAAGCCCCCTCAAAAATGTACATGCTTCAATGAGATCAGCTCTCGTTATTCTAAACTTCAGTGAGTATAGGCCCAACCTGCTCACCCTTTCCTCACAAGGCAACCCTTTCATCAGCCCAGTGAAACTTCTTTAAACTGCCTCCAGTGCAAGTATATCCCACCTTAAAAAGGAGACCAAAACTGTATACAGTACTCTAGGCGTGTTCTCATCAATGACTGTATAGTTGTAGCAAGACATTTTACATTTGAGCATTGCTGAAAAAAGAGACATTTTTGTCAAAGATTTTGTCTTGTACTTATTAGGACATTTCACAAAAATACAAATCCATGGGAGACAACACATTTACACTGTGTGAGAAGAGATTGATTGGCAAGTGGACTTTGATTGGTAGAGGCATTACCATGGATAATGCACCAGTTGATGATGACTGACAGTAAACTGCCTAGCATTGTTTGAAATTTAAACCAGGCAGCTTGACTCAGATTGGTCAAGGCTAAGCTTGTTTATTCAGTTGTCATGGGGAATGTGACTTTGATGACTTTGATAGATCTACAAGCTTCTGAAGAGGCTAATGCTTGTAAGTGCCTATTCAAGAGATGTTTGTTTATCTTGACAGATTTATGAGATTTTGAAGAGCATAATGGTTTTAGTCTGCCTATTTGAGTGATGCTTATTTATTTTAATAGATATTAGGAGCTTTTGAATGACTTCCAAATGTTATTATAGGGCTTGTGAGTTCTGTTTATAAAGTGGATACTGGGAAGTGGGTTGGGGATTGGGGGTAATGTGGGCTATGGTGCATTAGGGGATAAGAGTGTTTAGGAGGGTAAAGGAAAATGATGGAGGGTGAAGCAGGTTGAAGGGTTGCAAGAAGAGGTGAAATAGTAAGGATTTAAGGGGGTGATCTTGAGAGGGTCTTCACGCTAATCTGCAGCATTAACATTATTTAGATGAGTTGCTGATGGTAATGGAGAACTGGGCCAGTGTTTCTGGGAATCAAGTGGACATTTTAACTTGCCCGCTTTGGCATTGGCTGTCTCCAACTCAACAGAAGTGGCAGGCCCAGCTGTGGGCCAATACATGAAAATTCTACCTGCCGGCATTGCTGTGACAGAGGAGAGACCATGACTTTGGGATTAATCCTGACTCCTGCTTCCCGACTCCAATGAGAAAATTCCAACCTTACTGGCCTCCTCACAACTTGCTTTCCTACCTATCTTTGTATTGTCAGCATATTTGACAATACACTCAGTCCCTCCATCAAAGTTGTTAGTATAGATTGTAAATGGACCCAGTTCTGATCCCTATGACACTCCATTAGTTATAGTTTTCCATCCTGAAAATGACCCAGTTATCCTAACTTTCTGTTTCCTGTTAGTTAGCCAATCCTCTGCCCATGCTAATGTATTACCCCCAACACCATGAGTACATTGACTGATTACCTTTATCCACCCTGCTTGTTAACATGCTCAAAGTGCTCTGATAAATTTGGCAAACATGATTGCCCTTTCATAAAACTATGTTGACTCTGCTTGATTGTATTCTGATTTTCTAAATGTCCTAATGCTCCTTCCTTAGTTGAAACCACTAAACACTTCTGCAATCTCAGCGACAGTGGACCAAAATCAATTAGCAACTAACCTAAAAGTAGTTGATGATTCCTTTAAATAGGTGAGGCCATGTCCTTTCTGCTGCTGAATGTTGTCAGTCATGTGAGATTAGGAGTGGGCATAAATTGGAGGGTTGAGCTCCCAGATGGCAGCTCTGGCATAAAATCTGTTACGCTATGACCTGCTTGCTCTGCACATGCCCAGTGAATGCCTCCTGCTTCCATGTTAACACTCTCAATAAAATGGTGTCTAAGGCAGCTAGTGCCAGACATACGTGCATGTACCATGAGCACATTTTGGAGGCAAGATGGTACTCATAGCTCCAAAAGAAAAAAGAAGCTGAATTTGGCAGCCCTGGTGTATAATATACTTGTGCAAACAGTCCTACTTCATGTTTCAAATTCTTGGATATATAATGGAAAGGCTTTCTCAAACCCACATGTGAGATTCATATTCTTTCCATATTCCATGAGTTTTCTGCAAGTTAGTTCCACCACCAGTTCCACTTCATGCATTCCTAATGCGTGTGAGATTTTCTTTAAACATAATAGCAATATAGATTACATTGCTCACTGCAGTACAGTTTCCGTGCCAACTCAGCATTTGTAAAATGAGCCTTCTTGACCCTATCTTTGTTCACATTTCTTTCTGCCAGTACAACATTTTTATCAAGTTTTACAAAATGTTTCTTTTATTGTCCAGGTAGCAACAGGTTCCGGACCAGTACTCTTATTTTCCAGTTTTTACTGGTGTTCCTGTCTGAGAATGGACTTTTGGCTGGCCTGCTGCATCCCCCTGAGCAGGTCCCACCACGGCCGGGCCAGAAAATCCTGGCCAAACACTTCTGGTTGTGTTTTATTGCTAGGAAGTCGAAGTGCAATATTAAAGAAGTCTTGCTACAAATGCACAGGGCTTTAGTGAGACCACACCTGGAGTACTGTTCACCATTTTGGTCTCCATATTTAAGGAAGGATATACTTGTATGGGAAGGTGGTAAAGCAAAAACTCATTAGATTGGTTCCTGAGATAAAAGGGCTGTCCTATGATGAGAGGCCGGGTAAATTGGGCCTATATTGCCTGGAGTTTAGTAGAATATGAAGTGATCTCATTGAAACATACAGGATTCTGAAGGGAAAACAAAACAAAAACAAAAATACCTGGAAAAACTCAGCAGGTCTGACAGCATTCGCAGAGAGGAACACAGTTTGTTCTGTTGAAGAGTCATACGGACTCGAAATGTTAACTGTGTTCCTCTCCACAGATGCTGTCAGACCTGCTGAGTTTTTCCAGGTATTTTTGTTTTTGTTTTGGATTTCCAGCATCCGCAGTTTTTTGCTTTTATCTTAGGATCCTGAAGGGATTTGACAGGGCAAACACTGAGAAGTTGTTTCCCCTGGATGGGAAAGCTACAACACAGAGGCACAGTCTCAGGATAAAGGGGCTGATCATTTAGGACTGCAAGAAGGAGGAATTTCTGCATTCAAAGGGTTGTGAATCTTTGGCATTCTCTACCCCAGAAGGTTGTGGATGCTTCATCGTTGAATATATTTAAGACTGAGATAGACAGATTTTTAGTCTCTAGGGAATCAAGGGATTATGGGGAGTGGCTGGGAAAGTGGAGCTGAAGCTGAAAATCAGCCATGACTTTATCAAATGGTGGAACAGGCTTGAGAGGCCATGTGGTCTACTGCTGCTCCTAGTTCTTATGTTACTGGTGCAAGTTGCCATTTTGCTGAGAGTTCTGATGATCCCAACCCCCAGCCCCTTACTGGGGACTGCCAGCCTGGCCCCTGCAGAACCCAGGACTTATCTGAAAGTCCAAGATTATGGTGTCTCCTCCTGTAGTTCCAGCATTGGCCACCACTCCCAGGTGCACTACTGGGACAAGAATGCTGCTGGACAATTGATCGATCAGCAGCTCTTGGAGGTAGGACTTCCTCTTGGATGGGGGCAGAAAGCCCATCTCAAGCCAATTAATGTCCATATAAACATAAGATGGTGCTGGACTCCTCCATTTGCTCTGATAGTAATTGCAAAATACGGTACATGCTAGAAATCTGAAATAAAAACAGAAAATGCTGGAGCTACTCAGCAGGTCAGACAGCATCTGTGGAGAGAAATAGTTAACATTTCAGTTGGTGATGACCCTCCATCAGAACGTCATCATGACCTGAAATGTTGACCCTGTTTCTCTTCACAGGTGCTGTCAGTCTGACCTGCTGAGTATTTCCAGTGCCTGCAGGCTTTCTGGCAGGCCTGCCAATGCACCAAGCATTTCATTCTACATACCCATCTGTCTTTTTCCTCAGCCTGCTTCATCTGATTCCTTGGCAGCAGAACTCATTTGTAACCTTGCCCTCTGGCGAGTGGCACCTGCGCTACCCATGCCCCTGCCCTGGCTGAAGGCCACTTGTGACTGGAGTCTCATCACGTGCCATCCCATCTCTAAAGTGTGACTTGGTTGGGTGCGCTCTCAACTGTGAGTCAGCAGGTTGTGGGTTCATGTCCTATTCCAGGGTTCTGAACGCAAAACATTTTGGCTAACACTCTAGTTCAGTACTGAGGGAGGAAAGCACTGTTGGAGGCACCATCTTTCAAGTGAGACATTAAATTGAGGCCCTGTCTGCCCTCTCAGGCGGGTAGAAAAGGTCCTATAGAACCATTTCACAAAATAACATGGGAGTTACCCCAGGATCTTGACCAATTTTAATCCCCCAATTAACATCGCAGAAACAGATTACCTGATCATTATCACATTGCTGGTTGTGGGAATTTGCTGCCACGTTTCCTACATCACAACAGTGACTATACTTCAAAAGTACTTCATTGACAGCAAAGCCAGGGTTTTCCATGCCCGCCGACATCCGGTGTGCCCGGTGGTGTGAGTGGACAATATGGCTCGATTGGCATGAAACCAGTTTACAATCGTCCGCTCAGCCTGCCAATGGCAGGCTGCATTTTCTGCCATCGGACGTCAGGAACCTCATTGTAATATATCTGCATATCATTATTAGGCTAACCCGATGGAATCACCCCCAACCCACATTGGTGGGAATATACGCCGATGCATTTCACAACACCATATATAAGGCGTGCACTTGGCAAGCTGCACTTCACTCAGGACTTCAAGGTTTGTTTGCCTACCTTGCTCAGTCAGCACTCACAGTCATCAGCACCAGGCTTCACAGACAGCAACACATCACTTTTAGGGGGGCTCACGGGCAGCTCTTTACCTACCAGATCAGCCACATGTGGGTGGCTTTTCAATGGCTGCAGGGCAAGGGCTTTCTTGGGGAAGGGGAAGAAGTGGCCTCAGCCAAGAGAAGAGGCTGCAGGATGAGGGCTGTACTGGGGATCGAGGGTATCCCAGGATGTGTGTGGGGGCAACATGTTGATCTGTGCAAGTGGCCTCAAGATGGTGAGGGCTGAGGAGGCAGTCTCCAGAGAAGATGAGGCCAGATGGGCATGTGAGAGTATGTGTGTAAGAATGGATGGTGATGTCCCTTTAGCTGGCAGTGAGTGAGATGCTAGTGAATGTATGATGGGCTTGATTGAGTGTGTGAGTTTAGAGTGGCAAACCTCTTCTGTGCAACATTGGCACTGATCACCACTGCCATCGCCTACCAAGCTGGAGTGGTAATGTTGCTGCCCCTCTTGCAGTCAGAGGGTAGTAGAGGACATCACAGTGGGCTTCCAAGGCGTCCAAAAAGTGCTCAAGGGCTGCAGTCTTCTTGCTTTTAGGGGCCATGTCTCTTTGCAACAGTCCTGAGCTGGAAGCACTGAGCACCACTGTACTTTAAATGTGGTGCCTGGTGTGATGAAGCAGTGAGGTGATGGCGTGGTGGCCATTGGGGCCCACCCGCCTTCAAAACGGCGTGTATTCTGGGAATGTTTGGGATGATATGGCTTGAAAAGCCGCCATTGTGGTCGGCTGGTGAAGTGTGTTTCCCACCCGCTACCGCACTTAGTGCAAATCTGGGATGATTCTACTCTAGATGTCTTGAAGTCATGAAAGGCATAATGCATACAAATGCAAGTCTTTCACTTTTTTCTGCTTAAGTTACACATTGTGAGTACTTGAGTTCATGGCTGTGAATGTGAGATTGAGTGGTGGTATTCATTCATCATTGCTGTCCTCTTGCTCTTTCGCTTGCTACTCATTCATTCCTTCCTGGACCTAGCTATTTGAAAGGAAAAAGACACAAGTGTAGGGTTGTGGTGAGTGGATGGTGAGAAAGTAAGAGGCGTGTGCTTACACTATCTGCAGCTTATAAATCAGAGAAGTTGTTATGCCATTCTTCTGACTATCCCAGGTCAGAATAAAATGTATAACTTCCAGAACCTGCTGCAGCTACAAGCTACAACCTTTAAGAGATGTAGGCTGGCTTTAAGTAGTACAGGCTAGTTTTAAGTGGCCTAGCCTCGATTGAACTTGGGCCTTTAAGGCATGCAGCCATCAACAATGTGGTTAGCTTTGCCTGTGCGCTGCAATCATGTAAATTAGCAGGCACATGAATTTAACTTGCTGCCTGTGTAGGAACCAATAAGCACTGGTCCATTCCACCTCATGTTCCCAACCCCTGTTTACAGGGGCTATCAAATTTACCTCCTACTTTTCCTTTACCTTTACATTCCTTTTATTTTTCTGGACTTTCCACAAAGTCCTCAGAAGAATGGGCTGAAAATTCACATTCTCCGTGACATACTTCTTGAATCTATCTCTTGTGAGGATGGCTACAAGTCTTGTTCCCTTCCCCCCACCCAGCCAGCTATTTTCCCTTCATCGAGCTTATTGGGATGATCGATAACAAAAACAGAATTACCTGGAAAAACTCAGCAGGTCTGGCAGCATCGGCGGAGAAGAAAAGAGTTGACGTTTCGAGTCCTCATGACCCTTCAACAGAACTTCTATCCAGCTCTACTTGTCTCCCCCCGCTACCTTAAACCAGCTTACATTTCACCTCTCTTCTATTTTTCCTCAGTTCTGTTGAAGAGTCATACAGACTCGAAACGTTAACTGTGTTCCTCTCCACAGGTGCTGTCAGACCTGCTGAGTTTTTCTAGGTATTTTTATTTTTGTTTTTGTTTTGGATTTCCAGTATCCGCAGCTTTTGCTTTTATATTATATTGCATTCATCAGGTACTATCTGACCTGCTGAGTAATTCCAACATTTTCTATTTTTATTTCAGATTTCTAGCTTGTAACAAATGCTAACATATTATTTGCTTTCCTGATGGCTTGCTGTTTCTGCACGTTAACTGTCTGTGATTCATGTCAAGGACACCCGGCTCCTGGACTAAACATTTCCCAGCCTCTCACCATTCAAAATATGTTTGACCTTTAAAAAAATTTTTCCTACCGAAGTGGATAACTTCCCACACTGCCACATTATGTTCCATGTGGCATTTTCTTGCCCATTCACCCAACCTGTCAAAATCCCTCTGCAACCTCTTTACATTTTCCTCATTGCTTACTTTCTCACCCAACTTTGTATTGTCAGCAGACTTGACTATTTTACATTCAGTATCCTCATTGAAGTCATTAATATAGATTGCAAATGGCTGAGGCCTAAGTACTGACCCTTGTGGTACCCTGCTAGTTATAGCCTGTCAACCCAAAACTTGTCCCATTTATTCATATTCTCTAGTTTTTGCCTGTTAGCCACTCCTCAGTCCATGAATCCTAATTTTGTGTGATAACCTCTTGTTGGCACCTTATCGAACACTTTTTGAAAATCCAAAAACGCTACATCCACTGGTTCCACCTTATCTACCTTACTAATTACATCCTCAAAAAACTTTAACAGTTTTGTCAAACATGATTTCCCTTTCTTAAATCTGTGTTGACTTAATTGTAATGGGCCAAATCTTACGGTCTCCAGATCGTCGGAGGCCTGATTTACTACTGAAGATGCACATTGTGACCCTGTGGAAGTCCTGATGTGTGGACTCACAGGGTCAGAAGTTCAAACTTCTGATGCAATCCTTCTGCTCTCCAGGAACCTCTGTGAATGTTTCCAACTCTGAGTTAGAATCGGAGACTTTGGACAGTCCCGCGGTATTTACCTGCATAGTTACCCAGGAAACGTTAGACAGGTTAAAACTTAATCTTACACCTGGGTAACTAGACAACTGACCACCGAGTCATCCCCCCATCGACCACCCATCTACCGCTCTGACAACTAGACTATCACCCTGACCACCC
Organism: Cetorhinus maximus; assembly: GCF_964194155.1. Classification (NCBI taxonomy): domain Eukaryota; kingdom Metazoa; phylum Chordata; class Chondrichthyes; order Lamniformes; family Cetorhinidae; genus Cetorhinus; species Cetorhinus maximus. Next base: position 82,799,583 of record NC_135885.1, on the reverse strand, counting down.
GACTACCCCCTGACACGATTACCCCCCATGACCATTCAACTCCTCCCCCTGACCACTAGGCTACCTCCCTGACCAGACCACCATCCCAACTGGATCTGACTATCACCCCCAACCTGACTACCCCTAACCTGACTATCCTCCTGACTACATGGCTACCCTCCTGACCTGACATGACTGGTCCCCAACTACCCAACTAACCCAAACGTGACTGACCCCCCCGAATCAGCAACCACCCTGACCTGACTAACCTCCAGAATGACTACCCACTCACCCACCTCACCACCCACCATCTTTGTGTCTCCACCCACCTACCCACCTCAGGAAGGATATTGAAGCTTTAGAGAGCGTACAATGTAGATTCATCAGGATGCTGTATGGTATGTGGAAATACAATTGCAAATAAAGGTTTGAAAAAAATGGTTACTTTTTCATTCAACCAAAGCAGATTATGGAATGATGTAATAGAATTGTTTAGAGTTATGAAAGAATGGGGCAATATAGATCAAAGTGCCTCTTCCTGAGGTTGAAGAATCAAGAATGAGGGGGCCGTAGATTAAATATAAGAGAGGCTGTGGAATTCACATATGGCTTGAGGCAACAAGTATGCAAATATTCAGATAGATAAAGGAAAAGGGGTGGAAGGGAAATGTGATGCGGCTGAGTAATTGTGGTTCAAACTATTTGCCCATGTGAAGGATAAATGCTAACACGAACTGGTTGTGCTGAGTGGCTTATTTTCATGTTGCAACTAATTGTTTTTTATATTTTTATGGATATGGACAGCGGCCATGGTCTCATACAGGCAGAAAAGAGCTTCATAACTGTCTGCTGTGGAAATTGAGGTGCCGTCATAGATTGTGAACGCAGTTTTGTACAGGACCATAATACTTACCATAGGCTCAGTCATGCTTTTTTAGAATGAAGCTGAAATCAGGTAGTGTAGCAGCACCCTCCTTGTATAAACTAGACGGTGGCGATGTATTCATAGCTCTTTCTGGTATTTATTTGCCTCTTATGTACAACCCACCACATGCACAGCAAGATTTCAGACACTAGTTAATGTTTTCTCTGACAGTTCCACCTGAGACTCTACAGAGGATAATTTCCTTTGTTCTTTGTATTAAAAAATTCTAAACAACACAACAACTTGCTCTCATAAAGCACCTTTCACATTGTAAAACATTTCCTGGTGCTTCACAGGTGTGTAATTGAACAAAAATTGACACTGAACAAAGAAGAAGACATTAGGACATGTGACCAAATGCTTGGTCAAAGAGGTAGGATTTAAATAATATCATTAAGGAGGACAGCAGGCTGAGAAGTAAAGAAGTTTAAGGGGAATTCCAGAACTTAAGTGCTAGATGGTTAAATGTATGACTGCCAATTGTGGCATTGGATGTGGGGGATGTACAAGAGGTCAGAGTTAGAAGAATATAAATTTCTCAGAGGGTTTGTAGGGCTGGAACAGCTTTCCGATACATAAATGAGGAATGGTGAGGCCACGGAGCGATTAAATTTAAACAGTGGGGTGTTGGTGGATTGGGAATCAGCGTAGGTCAGTGAGCACAGGGGTGATGGGTGAATAGGATTTTGTGCAATAGGATAAGAATGACATAATAAAGATTATGTTTGCAATTCTGCTATACATGGTGCACAGAGGGAACGTTTCTCAGTATAGTTAACCGAGCTGTACTAAAATATTACCCAGAATAGAACCCCATTTATTTTTTTCTTTCTTCCTGACAGCTAAGCAGCTCACCTCTGCTACATCTGAAGGACCAGCAACTCTCAGGGATATACTAAGCATAAGTAGCACAGGGCCAACTGGAGTTTTGCCCAGCGTAATTACTGATCAAACATTAATAGTCCCCAAATTACTAAATTCAACCATACATTTCAGATCTTGATTCCATGGAACTATTCAATAAACATAGAAATATACAAGTAAATAAAAGCAGCTTGGAACAATAATGGCGACACTAAAATAAGGAATGGTAAAAAATCTTCATGTACCTTTAACTTTGAAATATAATACAGTATAAATTACTATAAGCATTCAGTGAACTCATCACTATTATATTTCCCTTCATTTGTTATGCCGCGATGCTTGGCACAGGTATACATTGTCCTGAACGAGCATGGACCATTTGGTTTTGGAGAACCAGAAAGCTTATGCAGTCAACCACAGGGCAATTAACTAATTGGTAAATGTGCTTTTTAAAATAAATGTTAGAATTATTCAAATATTCCTGAGCCCAGAAAATTGCCTGGGGTCAGAGTGCAGCCTGTGATGGATGGAGCTTTGTTCTCAACACACTTCTGCCAGCATAAAGGCTACAGGAAGTCCAGACCCATATCCATCCAGTGATTTCTGTACACTTGAGATGAAATGAGTATCAGACTTGAATGCAATGTTTATATACTCACTATTCAGGGCCACACGTGAAGAATGGCCATTTGTGTGAGATACTGAAAGACAGATGGTCCTTACAGAAATATGCTTCCGCATTAGTCAGTGGGATCAGGAGAGGAAGGGAGAACATTAGAAAGAAAACAAAAACGTATTATTCTTCTACGAAGCTGTGCAGGAAGAAGATTAAAATGGTGCAACAGATGGTGGAAATATAATTACATTGTAATTGCATATTTATCAAACCAAGTGAAATCTCTTTTTCTGTTTTGAAATATCAAATCAATGCCCGAGAGCAAAAAGTGTGTAATTAGTGTAAAAAATATCCAGCTGAAATGTCAAAGACTCTGATAAGATGCCTCTGGGCTTCAGCCTTGTCTTTACCCTGTCAGTAAGATAAGCAGAAGGCAAAATACCTCTGGATTTCTAGTCGTAGGTCTATATTTCACAAAGACGCTAACATTGCTAATGTCAGGCTGTTAAAACAATGTGTGAATGGCCATTCCAGTACGGGTATTTCATACTGAAAATCCAGGGGGATACATGCAGAAAATAGCAAAAATTTCTTTTTTTTTTGCCAGAAGGAGTTGAATTTCAACTTTTGAACTGCTCACAGTAGAGGAGGCAAGAAGTGGGCTGGGAAACCAAAAGTTGGTGGAGTGGACTTTGCTGTGGTTCAGTAACTCAGCCACTGCATTCACATCCTGTTTTAGGGTTTCCTGTCCTAGCCACTAATCTGAGCAGAGGGATATGATCATAACCTACGCTTGACTGTCCAGCTTTTAAAAAGAACCGTGGCAAGTGACAGAATGGGTCCAATCTACAAAATTTCGGAAAGAGACAGAAACGTAAAGGTCATGAGTCTGTGGAATTCTCTTCCCCAGACAACAGGAGAAGCAGTAAGATAAAAGCAAAAAACTGCGGATGCTTGAAATCCAAAACAAAAGCAAAACTACCTGGAAAAACTCAGCAGGTCTGGCAGCATCTGCGGAGAGGAACACAGTTAACGTTTCGAGTCCGAATGACCCTTCAACAGAACTAAGTAAAAATAGAAGAGAGGTGAGTTATTGTCTGCAGAATTCTAAGCCTTTGACCTGCTTTTGTAGCCACAGTACTTATATGGCTGTTTCTGGTAAATAGATAAACCCGAGGGGATTGATATTGGGGATTAGGCGATGATAGAACTCCTGCAGTGATGCCCTGAGACCGAGATGAATGCCCTCCAACAATCACAACCATCTTCCTTTGTGCTAGATATGACTCCAACCAGCGGAGAGTTTTCCCCCTGATTCCCATTGACTCAATTTTTGCTAGGGCTCCTTTTGTCAAATGCTGCCTTGAGGGTTTTAAACTAAGTAGTGGGGGCATGGGTACAAATTTGGGAAGATGTGGTACATCAAAGAGTAGAGACAAGGCAAAAGAGAAAGGTATTATTATGGGAAATGAAAATCAGACCATGACAGGAAGGGATAGAAAGTACAAATCTAACATTGAATCAACAGATGAGACTAGAGAGTATAAAAAAAGGATCAAACTAAAGGATCTGTATCTGAATGCATGAAGTATTCAAAGCAAAACAGATGAATTGAGAGTGCATATAGAAATAAATAAGTATGATTTGATAGCCATTAAAGAGACATGGCTGCAGGAGGACATGGATTGGGACCTGAATATTTAAGTGTATAGGACATTTATGAAGGACAGCAAGCAAGGAAAAGGTGGAGGGGGGCTCTGTTAGTTAACGACGGTATTAGCACAATAGAGAGGAATGACCTAGGTTCAGGAAACCAGGGTGTGGAAACGGTTTGGGTCGAGATGAGAAATGGTTAAGGCAAGAAGTCACTTGTGGGAATCTTGTACAGGCCCCCTAATAGTAACCATATGGTAAATTGGACCATAAAGGAAGATATAAAGGGAGCTTGTCAGAAAGGCATGGTGATAATCATGGGAGATTTTAATCTACATATAGACTGGAAAAGTCAGATGGGCAAAGGTAGCTTAGGTGAGGAGAATATTTCTGGGATAGTTTCTTAGAACATTGACAAGGTCCCACATGGGAGGTTAGTTCAGAAGGTTCAGACACTTGGTATCCATGGAGAGGTTGTAAACTGGATTCGAAATTGGCTGTGTGGGAGAAGACAGAGAGTGGTAGTGGATGATTGCTTCTCAGACTGGAGGCCTGTGACTAGTGTTGTGCCTCAGGGATCTGTGCTGGGACCATTGTTGTTTGTTGTCTATGTCAATGATTTGGATGATAATGTGGTAAATTGGATCAGCAAGTTTGCTGATGACACTAAGATTGGAGGCGTTGTGGACAGCGAGGAAGGCTTTCAAAGCTTGCAGAGGGATCTGGACCAACTGGAAAAATGGGCCAGAAAATGGCAGATGGAATTTAATGCAGAAAAGTGTGAGGTGTTGCATTTTGGAAGGACAAACCAAGGTAGGATATACAAAGTAAATGGTAGGCCACTGAGGAGTGCGGAGGAACAAAGGGATCTGGAAGTTCAGATACATAATTCCCGGAAAGTGGCGTCACAGGTAGACAGGGTTGTAAAGAAAGCTTTTGGCATACTGGCCTTCATAAATCAAAGTATTGAGTATAGGCGTTGGGATGTTATGATGAGGTTGTATAAGACATTGGTGAGGCCAACTTTGGAGTATTGTGTGCATTTCTGGTCGCCTAACTACAGGAAGGATATCAGTAAGATTGAAAGAATGCAGAGAAGATTTACTAGGATGTTGCCGGGTCTTAAGGAGTTGAGTTACAGGGAAAGATTAAACAGGTTAGGACTTTATTCCTTGGAGCGTAGAAGGATGAGGGGAGATTTGGTAGAAGTTTACAAAACTATGAGGGGTATAGACAGAGTAAATGCGAGTAGGCTCTTTCCACTTAGATTAGGAGAGATAAACACGAGAGGACATGGCTTTAGGGTGAAAGGGGAAAGGTTTAGGGGGAACATTAGGGGGAACTTCTTCACTCAGAGAGAGGTGGGAGTGTGGAATGAGCTGCCATCTGACGTGGTAAATGTGGGCTCACTCTTAAGCTTTAAGAATAAATTGGATAGATACATGGATGGGAGAGGTCTGGAGGGTTATGGACTGGGTGCAGGTCAATGGGATTAGCGGAATAATATTTTGGCACAGACTAGAAGGGCCGAATGGCCTGTTTTCTGTGCTGTAGTGTTCTATGGTTCTATGGTTCTAACATCATGTCCTGAAGCCAACCAGAGAGCAGGCTATACTAGACGTGGTATTGTACAACACGATGGAATTAATTATTGACCCCACAGTGAAGGCAGCCATAGGTATCAGCGACCATAATATGCTTGAGTTTTACATTCAGTTTGAGGGAGAATGGAGTAGGTCCGAGACTATTTTTTTAAACTTAAATAAGGGCAATTATGTGGGCATGAAAGCAGAGCTGGCTAAAGTGAATTGGCAAGTTAGGTTAAAGGATAGGTCAATAGAGATGCAGTGGCAAATATTTAAGGGGATATTTCAGAATACACAGAATATATACATTCCAATGAGTAAGAAAAAGCCCAAGGGACAGACACACCATCCGTGGTTAACTAGAAAGGTTAAAGATAGTATTAAACTTAAAGAAAATGTATATAATTGTGCAAAGATAGGCCAGAAGATTGGATGGAATATAAGGAACAGCAAAGGATGACTAAAAGATTAATAAGGAAGGAAAAATTAGAGTATGAGAGAAAGCTAGCCAGAAATATAAAAACAGATAGTAAGAGTTTCTGTAAATATTTTAAAAAGAACCAAGTTAACTAGCATTGGTCCTATAGAAAATGATCTGGAGAATTGATAATGGAAAACAAGGAAATGGCAGATGAATTGAACAGGTATTTTGCATCAGTCTTTACTATAGACAATACAAGTAATGTCCCAGAAGCAGCTATAAATGAGGAAATGGAAGGTAGGGAGGAACTCAGGAAAATTACCAGAGAAGTGGTACTGAGTAAATTTTTGGAGCAGCAGGTGAATGATTGCCTGGGTCCTGATGGACCTCATCCTAGGGATTTAAAAGAAGTGGTATTGGTTTTAATTTTATAAAGCTCCCTAGATTCAGGAAGGGTCCCATTAGATTCGAATATAACAGATGTAACTCTGTTATTCAGAAAGGGAAGGAGACAGAAAGTGGGAAACTGCAGGCCAGTTAGCTTAACATCTGTTATAGGGAAAATGTTAGAAGTTATTATTAAAGAAGCTATTGAAGGGCACTTGGATAAGTTTAAGGTAATCAGGTAGGGTCAACATGGTTTTGTGAAAGGGATCTCATGTTCAACTAACTTATTGGCATTCTTTGATGAGGTAACATGTGCTGTGTATAAAGAGGAAGCAGTGGATGTACAGTACTTAGATTTCCAGAAGGCATTTGATAAAAGCACCACATCAAAGGTTATTGAGTAAAATAAAAGCTTATGGTATATGGGGTAACATATTGGCATGGATAGGAGATTGGCTGGATAACAGGACGCAGAGAGTAGGCTTAAATGGGTCTTTTTCAGGTTGGCAAGATGGAACAAGTAGTGTGCTGGGACCTCAACTGTTTAAAATTTATATAGGTGACTTGGATGAAGGGATGGATGGGATGGTTGCCAAATTTGCTGATGACACAAAGATAGATAGGAAAATAATTAGTGAAGAGCACATGCAGAAGCTACAAAAAGATATAGATAGGATAAGTGAGTGGACAAGGATCTGGAAAATTGAGTGTAATGTGGGAAAATGTGAAATTGTTCATTTTGGCAGGAAGAAAAAGAGATGCATATTATCTAAATGGTGAGAGACTACAGAGCTCTGAGATGCAGAGGGAGCTGGGTGTCTTTGTGCATGAATTGCAAAAGGCTAGCATGCAGGTAGAGCAAGTAATTAGGAAAGCTATTAGAATGTTATCATTTATTGCAAGGGAAATTGAATACAAAAGTAGGGGGGTTATGCTTCAGTTATACAGCACTAGTAAGACCACATTGGAGTATTGTGTACAGTATTGGTCACCTTATTTAAGGAAGGATATAAATGCGTTGGAAGAGTTCAGAAAAGGTTTACCACACTAATACCTGGAATGGGCAGGACTCCAGAACTAAGATCTGATCTATTGGTTCTGGGATCGATTAGCTCTGTCTATTACATTTTGCTTCTGCTGTTTGTCATGCAAGAAGTCTCGTGTTGTCAAAAACAAAAATACCTTGAAAAACTCAGCAGGTCTGGCAGCATCTGTGGATAGGAGCACAGTTAACGTTTCGAGTCTGAACCTCGAAACGTTAACTGTGCTCCTATCCGCAGATGCTGTCAGACCTGCTGAGTTTTTCCAGCTATTTTTGTTTTTGTTTTGGATTTCCAGCATCCACAGTTTTTTGCTTTTAGTCTCATGTTGTCGTTTGACCAGGTTGGCACCTTTTTTAGGTATGCTAGGTGCTTCTCCTGACATGCCCTCCTGCACTCTTCATTGAACTATTCCTGCACTCTTCATTGTATGAGCCTGTTCCAGCCTGTGTGAGCAGCTGGAGGGACCTTGACCACATCAGGCTCCTCCTCCTCCTTCTGCTCTTCCTGTTTCTCCTTCTTCTCCTCACCTCTCCCCCCAAACGTGCAAAGCTGTCCTCATGTTGCCCCTACTGCAACTCCAGTCCTCTCTGCTGCACTATGTTGTGCAAGGCACAGCAGACCGCTTTCATACTGGACACCACAGGTTGGTGCATACTGAGAGTGCCTCCCAGATCTGTCCAGGTGTCTGACTCACAGCTTCAGCAAAGCAGTAGCTTACTCAATGCTCACACTTGAGTTTATGTGGTTTTGGTTGTATCTTTTCTGTGCATCAGTGGTAGGGCTCCTCACAGGTATCATCAGCCGCATCCTTAGAGGGTAATCTTGTCTCCCAAGTGCTATCTTCTGATTCTACTTGGAGAGATCTGTAAGAGACTTGACTGTTGCAAAATGAAGACATCATGCCACCTCGTTTGGTGTTTTGCACAGATATGCATGATAATCTTTTCGTGGTTACATACAAGCTAAACATCAGTGGAGTGGAATCCTTTCGATTAATGAATCCTGCTGCTTGATCTGAGAGCACCTTGATAGCCACATGGGTGCAGCCTCTGACTCCCTGCACCTGTGGGAATCCAGCCAGATCAGCAAATCCAAGAACCTGCTCATTCTGACTGGCTCATCAGGACCAGAGTGGACATTATAGTGACCCTGGCAAACATGGCATTGGTCACCTGCAGGATATGCTTGTGCACAGATTATAAAATCCTACAAACATCATCAGCAAACATGCCTGGAAGGAGCCAGCATAAAAGAAACTCAGGGCTGTGTTGACCTTGACTGCCATAGGAAATGCATACTCACCTGTAGCACTTGGAAGGTCTTGTTCCAGCAGGCTGCAGATGTCAGCAATGAGCTGCTGTAGAGTCTCTGAAGACAGTGTTGCTCAGCCATGTCTGGACCTGATCCTCTGCCTGTATACCCTTGTGTTGTGGGTATAACCTCTTGCGAGCTGGATCTCTGTGTCTGTGGAATGGCAGGTGCTTGAGGAGAAGGCAGCTCCTGCTGGTGCTGCCCCTGCTCCTGCTGGTGCTACTCCTGCTCCTGCTGGTGCTACTCCTGCTCCTGCTGGTGCTGCCCCTGCTCCTGCTGGTGCTACTCCTGCTGGTGCTACCCCTGCTGGTGCAGCTCCTGCTCCTGCTGGTGCTGCCCCTGCTCCTGATGGTGCTGCCCCTGCTCCTGCTGGTGCTACTCCTGCTGGTGCTACCCCTGCTGGTGCAGCTCCTGCTCCTGCTGGTGCTGCCCCTGCTCCTGCTGGTGCTGCCCCTGCTGGTGCTGCCCCTGCTCCTGCTGGTGCTGCCCCTGCTCCTGCTGGCGCTGCCCCTGCTGGTGCAGCTCCTGCTCCTGCTGGTGCTGCCCCTGCTCCTGCTGGTGCTGCCCCTGCCCCTGCTGGTGCTGCCCCTGCCCCTGCTGGTGCTGCTCCTGCTCCTGCTGGTGCTACTCCTGCTCCTGCTGGTGCTGCCCCTGCTCCTGCTGGTGCTACTCCTGCTGGTGCTACCCCTGCTGGTGCAGCTCCTGCTCCTGCTGGTGCTGCCCCTGCTCCTGCTGGTGCTGCCTCTGCTCCTGCTGGTGCTACTTCTGCTGGTGCTACCCCTGCTGGTGCAGCTCCTGCTCCTGCTGGTGCTGCCCCTGCTCCTGCTGGTGCTACCCCTGCTGGTGCTGCCCCTGCTCCTGCTGGTGCTACCCCTGCTGGCGCAGCCCCTGCTCCTGCTGGTGCTGCCCCTGCTCCTGCTGGTGCTGCCCCTGCTGGTGCAGCTCCTGCTCCTGCTGGTGCTGCCCCTGCTCCTGCTGGTGCTACTCCTGCTCCTGCTGGTGCAGCTCCTGCTCCTGCTGGTGCTTCCCCTGCTCCTGCTGGTGCTACTCCTGCTCCTGCTGGTGCTGCCCCTGCTGGTGCTACTCCTGCTCCTGCTGGTGCAGCTCCTGCTCCTGCTGGTGCTGCCCCTGCTCCTGATGGTGCTGTCCCTGCTCCTGCTGGTGCTAGGCCTGCTCCTGCTGTTGCTGCGCCTGCTGCTGTTGGTGTTGCTGGTGCTGCTCCTCTTGTTCCTCATCAGAGGTCCAAGGTAGGGCTGCATAAACAGCTCCCATGCTCCTTAGCAGGCTGACAGCTGAGAAACATAGATCAAAATCAAGAAAGTCTAAGGTAGCAGAAATGACCTCCAATTCCCTGGAGATTACCACCAAAGGGCAGACACAGGTGGCCCCATAATTTGGTGATGCTAATCCTCCTCCAGGCTGCAAAGAAAAGTGAGAGCTCCTCTTCACAAGGGGCAGCAGAAAGAGAACCTCCCACCTGACCAAGGAAGGCTGGACCGAGGTCACAGCGGAAGTCAACAGCGATGGAGTCACACCCCAATCCTGAGTGTAGTGCCACAAAAGACTCAATGATCTCCTTCACTTTGCTAAGCTGAGTTCTATTTACTGCTCTCCTTGTTGGGGCTTGCAATTGGCAATTCAGGATGGATTGCCACATGGCTGGGGAGTGACCACCCCATGGGCACTGGCAATAAGGAGTGGCAACAATAGCCTCCTGATGATGCATGGCCACATCTAGACAATAGGCATCCATCCATCTTCAGCAACTGCCTCCACATCCCTTGAGAGTAGCATATAAAGGAGACATTCAAGAGCCTCCACCATGGGTTTGAGAGAATCTCAGTCACATATGTGTTGTGCTAGCCTTGGTGTGGGGACTCAGTGTTCCTCCTTCCACCTGCAGGAGAAACAGACCAACAGCAGCAAGGAGCGGGCCAAGACTAGTGGTGGAATGCCCAACATTAGAGCACTGATGCCTGCAGTGAAGGCCCTTGAACTGGCGGGAGCGCAGGGTAGCTGGGTAATTGTGGATTGTGACCAGGGAGTGAAGAGAATGAGGAGGCATCATGCTCATGTATCCACCACTGGACAAATAGAGATCTACATCCACATCCTGGGAGGAGGGGATGTGAAGCCCCAACCTTGAACTGTTTGTGTTCTCTCATGCAGATTCCCATACTCCAGAAGGATGAAGTCCACCTCCGAGGATGAGGAATCCTCAGAGTGCAGCATCACATCATTCCCCTGCACCCTCCACAGTGCGGAAACTTCACCTTGGTGGGTATGCATTCACGATTAGACAGGGGTCACAAGCTGGTGAGCACATCTCAGACCACCCGAGCAGCTGACAGAGACTGTGACAGCCAAGACCACTGACAGCCGGAGGACTGTGGGAAGCCAGGCCCAGGCTAAACCCCAGGCTGATGTTGATTTCTGATGTCGGTCACATGGAACCTGCTGGTATTGCAGAGAAGAACAGGGAACATCTGATGGAATAGCCAAAGGCTATGTGCACCCACGACCAATGGAGGAATCCATCCAGGCCATGAGTTGTACCATGTCTCAGGCATGTGCACGTATGGCTCCCTCCATGAAGAGAATGGCGACTCTCATGGTGACCAGATGCAACAGACCACTCAGTGGATGACAGAGATGTGCACAGACTTGCATTCCATCGCCTCATCAATGAGTTCAGTGCAGCACTGGAAAGGCGAGAGAAAGACAAGGCACCTGGAGTTTCCTCCATGTGCTTCTCTATTTCTGAAAAGGGAGGTGAAAATGCAAGTGTGCCTTGCAAGGGAGGAGGAGCAGTTGCCAGTCACACCTGGGGAGCACCGTTCAGGGCACTCCGAGTGTGGACAGCGGCTTACCAGCCCCTCTGCCAGCGACCCCAACACCTCTTGTAGCCATGACGACAGAGGAGAGTCCTGCACCTGTGCGGGGGGACCTCAGTACTGAGGCATTCCAGACCTCCAGCAGCCAGAGGATGGCTGACAAAGTCACTCAGGTCACAGGGCAGCCGATCAGCAGACTAGACTACCTTCACTCCTGCTACAAGCACAGGGGTCACACCTCATAGGTGGACTCGTAAGTGCATTAAGAAGAGCACCTAGATATACCAGGGCCTCACGGGTGTTTAGACTTGATACTTGTTAAGCATTGATGGTGTAGTTCCGATAAACGAATATCAGATTTTGTGATGTGGGTCATTGGTGAAGCTAAAACACAGGACAACATGCATGCCAAACAGTGGAAGCAGCGTACTATAGACAGGGCTAAGTGATTCCACAGATATAAGATATAAGTTTTGCAGTCCTGTCACATCCAGTCATGAATGGTGGTGCACAATTAAACAATGAACTGGTGGGGGACGATCCACAAATATTCCCATTCTCAGTGATGGGGAAGTCCAGCATTTCAGTGCAAAAGGCAAGGCTATGAACATATGAACAAGGAGCAGGAGTAGGCCATTCAGCCCCTCAAGCCTACTCCACCATTTAATAAGATCATGGCTGATTTGATAGTAACCTGAAATCTGCATCCTTCCTACCCCCGATAACCCATCATCCCCTTGCTTATCAAGAATCTATCCACCTCTGCCTTAAAAATATTTTAAAACTCTGCTTCCACCATCTTTTCAGGAAGAGAGCTCCAAAGACTTAAAACTCCCTGAGAGAAAAAATTTTGCCTCATCTCTGTTTTAAATGGGCGACCCTTTATTTTTAAACAGTGACCCCTAGTTCTAGATTTTCCCACAAGGGGACACATCCTCTCCATATCCACCCTGTCAAGTCCCCTCAGGATCTTATGTTTCAGTCAAGTCACCTCTTACTCTTCTAAACGCCAATGGAAACAAACCTAGCTTGTCCAACCTTTCCTCATAAGACAACCTGCCCATTCCAGATATTAGTTTGGTAATCCTTCTCTGAACTGCTTCTAATGCATTTACATCCTTCCTGAAATAAGGTGACCAATATTGTACATAGTATTCCAGATGAGGTCTCACTAGTGCTCTGTATAACTGAAGCATAACTTGCCTACTTTTGTATTCAATTCCCCTTGCAATAAATGGTAACATTCTATTAGCTTCCCTAATTACCTGCTGTACCTGTATTCTTGCCTTTTGCAATTCATGAACTAAGACAATCAGATCCCTCTGCATCTCAGAGCTCTGCAATCTCTCACCATTTAGATAATATGCTTCTCTTTTATTCTTCCTGCCAAAATGGACAATTTCACATTTTCTCACATTATACTCCATTTGACAGATCCTTGCCCACTCACCTAACCTATCTATATTTATATATTTTGGTAGCCTCCTTATGTCCTCTTCACAAATTAATTTCCTAACTATCTTTGTGTCATTAGCAAATTTGGCATCCATCCCATCCATCCCTTCATCCAAGCCATTTGCATAAATTGTAAACAATCCCATCACTGATCCCTGTGGCTCACCACTCGTTACATCTTGCCAACCTGAAAAAGACCCATTTGTGCCAACTCTCTGCTTCCTGTTAGCCAGCCAATCTTCTATCTTCTATCCATGCCAATCTTCAATCTTCTATCTATGCCAATATGTTACCCCCTATACCATGAGCTTTTATTTTACGCAATAGCCTTTGATGTGGCACTTCACCAAATGCCTTCTGGAAAACTAAGTACCATACGTCCCCTTTATCCACAGCACATGTCACTTCCTTAAAGAACTCCAATAAGTTAGTTAAACATGATATCCCTTTCACAAAACTATGTTGCATCTGCCTGATTACCTTGAACTTATCCAAGTGCCCTGCTATAGCTTCTTTAATAATAGCTTCTAACATTTTCCCTATGACAGATGTTAAGCTAACTGGTCTATAGTTTCCTGCTTTCTGTCTCCCTCCCTTTTTGAATTAAGGAGTTAAATTTGCTATCTTCGAATCTAATGGAAACTTTCCCGAATCTAGGGAGTTTAGGAAAATTAAAAACAGTGCATTAACTATCTCACTAGCCACTTCTTTTAGGACCCCTGTATGAAGTCTATCAGGTCCCGGGTACTTTTCAGACTGCAGCTGCAACAATTTACTCTGTACCACTTCCCTGGTGATTGTAATTTTCCTGAGTTCCTCCCTCCCTTCCATTTCATGGTTTATAGCTGCTTCTGGGATGTTAGTTGTATCCTCTATTGTGAAGACTAATGCAAAATACTTGTTCAATTCATCTGCCATTTTCTTGTTTTCCATGATCAATTCTCCAGACTCACTTTCCAAAGGACCAACGCTCACGTTGTTAACTCATTTCTTTTTTAAATATTTATAGAAATACTTACTATCTGTTTTTATATTTCTGGCTAGCTTTCTCTCATACTTTAATTTTTTTCCTCCTTATTACTCTTTTAGTCATCCTTTGCTGTTCCTTATATTATATCCAATCTTCTTGTCTTCCACTTATCTTTACATAATTATATACATTTTCTTTAAGTTTGATACTATCTTTATCCTTTCAAGTTAACCACGGATGGTGTGTCTGTCCCTTGGACTTTTTCTTACACGTTGGGATGTATCTATTCTGCGTATTCTGAAATATCCCCTTAAATGTTTGCCACTGCATCTCTATTGACCTATCTCTTAACCTAATTTTTCAATTCACTTTAGTCAGCTCTGTTTTCATGCCCTCATAATTGCTCTTATTTAAGTTTAAAAACATGGGCTGGATTTTCCGGCCCTGTCGCAGGTGGGACCCACTACGGGCGAGGCTGTGCCCCAGCCAGAAGTCCATTGACTTGCGGCAGGACCAGAAGATCGCAGCGGCGAGTGGGTGTGGAAAATCCCGCCCATAATCTCAGACCCATTCCTCTCTCCCTCAAACTGAATGTAAAATTCAAGCATATTATGGTCGCTACTACCTAGCTGTGCCTTCACTATGAGATCATTAATTAATCCCATCCTGTTGCACAATACCAGGTCTAGTATAGCCTGCTCCCTGGTTGGCTCCGAACGTGCTGTTCTAAGACACTAGCTCAGAAACTTTCTATGAACTCTTCAACCCGGCTACCTTTGCCCATCTGACTTTTTCAGTCTATACGTAGATTAAAATCTCCCATGATTATCGCCGTGCCTTTATGACAAGTTCCCTTTATTTCTTCCTTTATGCTCCATCCTACCATGTGGCTACTGTTAGGGGGCCTGTACACAACTCCCACAAGTGACTTTGTGCCTTTATCATTTCTCTACCCAAACCATTTCCACATCCTGGTTTCCTGAACTTAGGTCATCCCTCTCTATTGTGCTTATACCATCATTAACCTATGGGGCCACCCCTCCACATTTTCCTCTCTTTCTGTCCTTTCTAAATGTCCTGTACCCTTTAATATTCATCTCCCAATCCATGTCCTCCTGTATGTCTCCGTAAAGGCTATCAAATCATACTTATTTATTGCTATGTGCACTCTCAGTTAATCTGGTTTGTTTTGAATGCTTCGTGCATTCAGATACGGAGCCTTTAGTTTGATCCTTTTATTCTTTTTATAACCTCTAGTTTCATCAGTTGATTTACTGTTAGATTTGTACTCTCTATCCCTTTCTGTCATGGTCTGTTTTTCATTTCCTATAATAATATCTTTCTCTTTTGTCTTGTCTCTACTCCTTGATTTACCACATCTTCCCAAATTTGTACCCTTGCCCCCACTAAGTTTAAAACCCTCTCTACTCCCCTAGTTATGCAGCTCGCAAGAACACCGGTCCCAGCATGGTTCAGGTGTAGATCGTCCCAATGGTATAGATCCCACTTTTCCCAATACTGGTGCCAGTGCCCCTCGAACTGGAACTCACTTCTCCCATACCAGTCTTTGAGCCATGAATTTATCTTTATAATCTAATTTGTTCTATCCCAATTTGTACGTGACTCGGGTAATAATCCAGAGTTTACGGCCTTTGAGATTCTGCTTCTTAATTTGGTGCCAAGCTCCTCATGCTGAGTATGCAGAACCTCTTTCTTTGTCCTGCCTATGTTGTTAGTACCAACATGGACCACGACGACTGGGTCCTCCCCCTCCCACTGCAAGTTCCTCTCCAGCCCTGAGCAGATGTCCTGAACCCTGGCAACACAGCCACCTGGATTCACACTCTTTGCTGCAGAGAACAATGTCAACACCTCTGACTATACTGTCCCTTTCTACCACTACATTCCATGTAACTCCCCCTGCTTGAATGGCTTCCTGTCCCATGGTGCCATGGCCAGTTAGCTCATCCACTCTGCAGATCCCAATCTTATTCAAACAAACTGAAAAAATTTCAAACCTGTTGGACAGTTGCAAGGACTGAGGCTCCTGCACTCCTACCCTCTGGGTCCCCTTACCTGCCACACTTGCAGTCACACCCTCCTGTCCCTGGCCACTGACCAAATCAGAAGACTCCATCCTAAGGGGTGTGACGACCTCCTAAGGGACATCCTAAGGGGTGGAATAAAGTGTCCAGGTAGCTTTCCCCCTCCCTGATATGCCACAGTGTCTGCAGCTCGGCCTCCAGCTCAATAACTCTGAGCCGAAGTTCCCACAGCCGCAAACACTGACTGTAAATGTGATGCTCTGGATCACACTGATATCCTGAAGCTCCCACATCCTGCAATCATAGCACATAACCTGCCCTGCCATCTCCAATATGTATTAATTAATTAATTGCTAATTAATTAATTATAATTAATAAAGTTTACACTTCCCAATAGGTTTTTGCATTGTCAGTAACTTTATAACACTGATAAAACAATACAGTACTTACAATACTGATAAAGCTAATAATATAAGTTACTGGTTTATCTGCTCCTTCTGCTACATTGAAATGGAAATCAAACACTGGAGGCTGAAAAAGATTAGAAGAAAAGCACAGGAGGTGCTTCCCCACCCTTCACCGAACTTCCCACTCAGCACATTTTACTTCTTGCAATAAATCTTACCTAAAGCACCTCTTTTCCCCTATGCACCAAATTCCCACTTTGAACAAAATTCCCATATATACTCACTCGGTCTCTGTCTCACTCAGGCCGAACTCTCCCCTCTGTGACTGTGCACCTCTTACTGCTGCTCTTAAGGTTGAAGCATTTGCAACCATCTTCAGCCAGGAGTTCTGACTGCATGACCAGCTTGGCCTTTGCCTGACATCCCTGCATCACAGATACCAGTCTTCAACCAATTGGATTCACTCCACGTGATATCAAGAAATGGCTGAAAGCACTGGATATATAAAGACTTTGAGCCCTGACAACATTCCGGAGTAGCTCTGAAGACTTGTGCTCCAGAAATAGTGATGATCCTAGCCAAGCTACAACTACAACACTGGCATCTACCCAACAATGTGGAAAATTGCCCAGTATGTCCTGGCAATAAAAAGCAGGACAAATCCAACCCAGCAATTACCTCCCCATCACTCTATTGTTGATCATTAGCAAAATGATGGAAGGTGTTACCAACAGTGCTATCAAGTGGCACTTACACAGCAATAACCTGCTCACCAATGCTCAGCTTCGGTTTTGCCAGGGCCACTGTATTCCAGAGGCCATTACAGCCTTTGTCCAAACATGGAAAAAAGAGCTGAATTCCAGAGTTGAGATGAGAATGGTTGCCCTTGGCACCAAAGCAGCATTTGACCTCAAGGAGCCCTAGCAAAATTGAAGCCAATGGAAGTCAGAGAAAACTCTCCACTGGTTGGAATCATACCTAGCACAAAGGAAGATAGTTGTGGTTGTTGGAGGTTAAACATTTCAGTCCCAGGACATCACTGCAGGGGTTCCTCGAGATAGAGTCCTAGGCCCAACCTCCATCAGCTGCTTCATCGATGAGCTTCCCTCTATCATAAGGTCAGAAGTGGGATGTTCACTGATAATTGCACAATGTTCAGTAGTATTTTTGACTCCACAGATACTGAAGCAGTTTGTGCCTGCATGTAGAAAGGCCTGGACAACTTTCAAGCTTGGGTTGATAAAAGTGGAGAGTAACATTCATACCATACAACATGCCATACAACACCCCATCACCACCTTATACATTGCCTCCCTCCGCCACCAGCACACAGTGACAGCAACTCACCAAGCTCTGTCTACAACACTTTCCAAACCCACAACCTCTACCACCTAGATTGACAACAACAGCAGACACTTGGAAACACCGCCATCTGCAATTTTCTCTAAAAGTCACACACCATACTGACTTGGAACTATACCGCTATTGGGTCAAAATCCTGGAACTCTCTTACTAACAGCACTGTGGGTGTACCTACACCACTTGGACTGCAGCAGGTTCAAGCAGGCAGCTCATCACCACCTTCTCAAGGGCAATTAGTGTTGAGCAACAAATGCTGGCCTTTTCAGTGATGCTCACAGCTGATGAAGGAATTTTTATAAAGTTTTCCATTTGATTAACTGCATATCTTTTCATAATTGGATAACATATCACAGAATCACAGAATTTTAACGGTGCAGAAGGAGGCCATTCGGTCCATTGTGTCTGCACCGGCTCTCCAAATGTGCATTTTGACCTAGTGCCATTGCCCTGCCTTTTCCCCATACACCTGCACATTGTTTCTATTCAAATAATCAGCTAATGCCCTCTTGAATGCTTTGATTGAACCTGCCTCCACCACACTTCCAGACAGTGCATTCCAGACCATTCGTTGTGTGAACAAGTTTTTTTTTCACGTCACATTTGCTTCTTTTGCAAATCACTTTAAATCTATGCCATCTCGGTCGTGATCATTTTATGAGTGGGAACAGTTTCTCCCTATCTACTCTGTCCAGCCCCCTCATGATTTTGAACATCTCTATCAAATTTCCTCTTAGCCTTCTTCTCTCCAAGGAGAACAGTCCCAACCTCTCCAATCTATCCTCATAACTGAAGCTTCTCATCCCTGGAATCATTGCTCTGAACCTCTTCTGCACTCTTTCCAAAGTGTTCACATCCTTCCTATAATGTGGCACCCAGAACTATACACATTACTCCAGCTGAGGTCTAACAAGTGTCTTACATAAATTCAGCATAACCTCCTTGCTGTTGTACTCTATGCTCCTATTAATAAAGCCTAGGGTGCTATATGCTTTATTAACTACTCTCTCCACCTGTTCTGTCACCTTCAATGATCTATGCACATATACACCCAGGTCTTTCTGCTCCTGCACCTCCTTCAAAATTCACCCCTTATTTTATATTGTCTGCCCATGTTCTTCCTACCAAAATACAGGGATCAAATGGGTTATCTACTTTATCCTCCTTACCTCTTTGATAAACATAAAAGCACCACTGTCAGACCATATATTGAGGCTAAAGCAGTTACATATTTAATCAGGGTTTGTGCTCAAATTCTGCTGAAATGTCTAATGGAAAGAAAGTGTATTGCTAATTTGATTAATTGAATGGAATTTGCTAGTACCACCATGTCTTCCTTTTACCCAAGGTCATGTAGCTATGTAAAATTTCAACTTTTTATCTTTGAAACATGATAATATAATCTTTAGACAATATTTTGAAATAACTAATCAATGCCTACTACTATTCTGGAATAGAGTTCAAAGGATGCAGAGTGAGACGGATTTTGAGCAGCTGGTTCTATTGTGAGCAATGGATAAACCCCCTCATCTATGAAAACAGAGAGACAATGCATAAATGTTCTTAAGGTGGGAGTTGTCTTAAAGAGAACAAGAAAGGTCTATAGACCTAGAAATCAACAGACTACCACAGCTGAACAGTGAGTTAAACAGGAATTAATAAGCAGGGTAATTACTAATGCCAATTACAAGGAGATTAGTATGTTAATTCAGCAGAAGGGTGCCATCAAGTCAGACAGATGTAATAAAATTTAGGTGAAGTCTGGAAAACGGAGGCATGTTGAGGCCAGAGCAGAAAGCTACCTTCATCTAGCAGTGATAACAAAGGCATCATAGAGTGAAGGCCTGAACTCTGATTGGAAATTACGGTGAATCCTTCACAGAAAGATAGAGACACCAGCTGGCCATGCTCCCGGATAAGTTGACAACTATATGCCGAAAGTTAAGGTTGCCCTATAATGGCACGCTTTGATCGTTGTCATTGTCAATGTGCAATGTTTTGCTGTAATACTTGGAGCTTTTCTTAAATAAAGAAGGCTGGGTGTCTTCTGTCCTTTTTTCTTTACCTCCAACTAAAAGGTCCTTGGGCCAGCAGCCAATCCTATGGCTGAAAGCATCTCTGTCATATGAATGTGTTTTTGATTCCCAATATATGGTCCAGCTAGGAGGTATCGAGCCATCCATATTGTTGACTCTGGCCCAACCAATTCAAGTACTCAAGGACTGGGACAGATAATGCACATTTCAAGTGCACAATATTCTACAGCGTCCAGGCACAGGAGTGCAGGAAAATTGATCCTTGAATTTCCTCAGTACCAATCTTCAGCCAGAGTCAATCAAACTCACTGAAAGATACAATTTAGAGAGATGCTTATGGTCTATACTAATGAGCATAAAGCCATTTAATGAGCAAGAGTTTTGCACCTTATTTGGTTCTAAATGCTTCAGTGAGGTATAATTAGATTAAACTGTGACAACAACTCTCTGAATCTTGATTGATCTGTAAATCAAATCATCCGAGAGTGTGGTGCAGAGGTCCAGGAATTCTCATTACAGTAGGGCGAGAGAAATACCACCTTAACACTACTTAATTCAGAATCAATAACATTAAGTTACAAATTGGTGAAACTACATCAAAGCAACCATATCAATTATTTAGGAGCATAGGTATAAAGAAACAGGAGTGGGTCAATCAACACCTTCGGTCTATTCTGTCAATCTATTGGATCATGGCTAATCTGTTTCTTAACTTTCTCTTGACTTCTTGGTTCTGTGATCTTAAAACCCTTGCCTAACAGAAACATATTCATCCCAGATTTAACATTTTCAATTCAGCTGACCTCAACAGAGAAGAGAGTTGTATGTCAAGAGGATAAGGTTACAATTAAATAACAAATGATGGTAACATTTAAGACTTCAGAATTATTCAGTAAGTTAAAATCGAAGGTTTTTAGATGATAAGAGTAAAGTAAAACATTTTAGTTAACCTTGCTATATAATGTGAGGTCAGCAGCTGACAAGCAGCTGAGTGATGAGTAGCTAGTGAGTCTTTATTGAGTAAGTTTAATTCTCTAATAAATAGAAGCATGGCAGAGTAGCTCAGACCCATGGACTGCGTATCCCGTTCAATGTGAGAACTTCAGAACACTTCTAATGTCCTTGAAAACACTATTGCAGGAAATGTCATCATCTGCAGCAGCTCTAGCTCCTGGTTCCAGAGCTTGAGCAGCAACTGGCACCACAGTGGTGCTTCCATGAGGTTGAGAGATGCGTAGATAGCACATTTATAGATGTAGTCATGCCGCAGCTTAAGGGTATGCAGGCAGAGAAGGAATGAATGACCTCCATGCAGTCAAGAGGGACTAGGCAGGTAATGCAAGCGTCCCCTGCGTGCATCTTACTCTCCAACCAGTAAGCAGGTCTGAATACTGATGAGAGTGATGGTTCATCTGGGGTGTTTAACCAGAGCAAAGTCTATGGCACTGCAGCTGGCTCTGCTCTACAGGGGGCATGAGGAAGATTGGAAAAGCAACAGTGATAGTGGGTGCAATAGTTCAGGAAACAGCCAAGCATTTCTGCGGCTACAGAAATGAATCCAGGATGGCATGCTGCCTCCCTGATGCCAAGGTCAAGGATGTTATTAAGAAGCTGCAGAGCACTCTGAGGGGAACAGTGTGGTCCATATCGATATCAATGACATAGAAAGAAGGATGTGGTCCTACAGTCAGGCTTTATAGGGAGCTAGGAAGGAAACTAGAAATTGGAAAATGCCTGTAAGGTAACAGTTTTAAATGAAAACGCATAGTCGGCAGCAGGAGAAGTGCAGTGTCATTGTTGTGCTGCTTAATTAATTCTAGGATTTTCAGTCATGATGTCTGGAGAAAGTCATGGCCAAGGCAGTGGACAATTCCTTTTAACATCAAAGGGAGTAATCTCTGGATTACTCCCAATACCACTCTCAAGCGAGTATAGAAATAGGAGGATAGAACAGATGAATGCATGGCTGAAGAGATGGTGCAGGAGAGAGGGCTTTAGATTCTTGGGACATTGGGATGTGGTCTGGAGAATTTTGGATGATGCATTCATAATTGATCCTGATCCAATGTGGCACAGTAGTATACAGCTAGGAGGGAGTTGCCCTGGGAGTCCTCAACATTGGCTCTAGACCCCATGATGTTTCATGGCATCAGGTCAGATATGAGCAAGGAAATCTCCTGCTGATTACCACCCACAGCACCCCATAGCTGATGAATCAGTACTCTTCCATTTTGAACACCAATTAGAAAAAGCACTGAGGTGGCAAGGGCACAGAATGTACTCTGGTCGGGATCTTCAATGCCCATCAGCAAGAGTGGCTTGATAGCACCACTACTGACCAAGCTGGATGAGCCCTGAAGCAGACAGCTGCTAGACTGGGCCTGGTGGTGAGGAAACCAAAAAGAAGAAAAACCTACTTGACTTCCTCCTCAAGAGTTTACCTGTTACAAATGCAGCTGTCCATAACAGTATTGGGAGAAGTAACCACCGCATGATCCCTGAGGAGACAAAATCACGTCTTCACATTGAGGATACCCCCCATCTTGTTGTGTGGCACTACCACTGCATTAAATGATTTCGAACAGATCTAGCAACTCAAAACTGGGCATCAATGAGGCACTGTCGGCCATCGGCAGCAGCAGCAGAATTGTAAACAACCATAATCTCTAACCTCATTGCCCGGCATATCCCCAACTCTACCATTACCCTCAAGGTGGGGGATCAACCCTGGTTCAATAAAGTGTGCAGGAGGGCATGCCAGGAGCAGCACCAGGCATACTTAAATATTGGGTGTCAACCTGGTGAAGCTACAACTCAGGGCTACTTGGACAAACAACGGAAGCAGCATACGATAGACAGAGCTAAGCGATCACACAACCAAGGATTGGATCTAAGCTCCGCAGTCCTGTTATATCCAGTTGTGAATGGTGGTGGGCAATTAAACAATGAACGGGAGGTGAGGGCTCCACAAATATTTCCATCCTCAATGATGGGGGAGCCAGCACAACAGTGTAAAAATAAGGCTGAAGCATTTCCAACCATCTTTAGCCAGAAGTGCTGAGTGCATGATCCAACTGAGCTTCCGGATGTCCCCAGCATCACAGATGCCAGTCTTCAGCCAATTCACTGCACTCCATGTGACATCAAGAAATAGCTAAAGGCAATGATTACTGCAAAGACTATGGGTCCTGAGAATATTCCAGCAATAGTACTGAAGACTTGTACTCCAGAACTTGCCGCACTCCTAGCCAAGCTGTTCCAGTACAGCTACAACACTGGCATCTACCCAGCTATGTGGAAAATTGCCCAGGTATCTCCTGTACACAAAAAGCCAGACAAATCTAACCTGGCCAATTACCGCCCCATCAGTCTACTCTCCATCATCAGTAAAGTGATGGAACCACAGTGCTATCAAGTGGCACTTACACAGCAACAACCTTCTCACTGATGTTCAGTTTGAGTTCCACCAGGGCCACTTAGCTCTTGGCCTCATTATAGCCTTGTTCCAAACATGGACAAATGAGTTGAACTCAGGAGGTGAGGTGAGAGTGACTGCCCTTGACATCAAAGCAGCATTTGACTGAGTGTGGCATCATGGAGCTCTATGTTATAGCTCAGCCGATGGTAAATGCTGGGCTGCTCAAATCCCAAAGGAAAATTTGAAACAGCTGCCACAACTGCTTTACAATTTGTACTTTATTTCGAGATACATGCCTTGAATTCAGTAGTAATGAGCCCACCAAGACTTAGAAGTTTTTTACAAAATTAAAGTAAACATTTATTAATAAAAGAAAAGATTTTAAGCACATACATAGGTCTACCAATTACTACTATAATAACTCCTAAATCTCCTAATTAATCTGCTCCCAGTTACACCTTTATTAAGGCAACAGTAAAACAAAATAGATTTCAACCGACTCAGGCAAAGCACACAAGCACGCAATATCCTGGACAGTGATATTCAAAATGAATTTTCTCAGCTTTGGTTCCTATAGACAGCAACTTGATGCAGAGAGGCTGGAGGCTTTTCACACTTGTGTTAGAATCCCTTCTCCCTTACACATAACCTCATCTCCTTTATACATGTTTCTCCCTTTTTAATGTAAATTCCATCGTTTCAATATGTCTTTGCAACTTTACTTTTTCTGTAATATAAATCTTTCATTGTACTCAAATTATCAGTAACCTTTGGGGAAAATGAACACACTGTTTGACTTAGCTTCATATGGCTAGGTGTAACATCCCATTGTCTCTTTGAAATTCAAACCACTCTGGTATATCTAAAAATGCAAATGTTCCTCAAACTTCATACTCTCAACTTCAGCCATGTTTACATATTTAGCATTTCAAACCTAGCTTCTCTTATTCAAAGCTCCAGACTAGCTCTCTCTTATTCAATTAAACTGTCCCACACACAAACCTACACACAGAGAAACTAATCCAAACCCCACTATTAACCTACCTTTACAATAAATCACAATAATATTATGAATATTATTATATTTTCATGACCCCCAGCAAAACCGAAGTTAATGGGAATTAGGGGGAAAACTCTCCACTGGCTGGAGTCATACCTAGCACAAGGGAAGATGGTTGTGGTTGTTGGAGGTCAATCATCTCAGTTGCAGGACATCACTGCAGGAGTTCCTCAGATAGTGTCCTCGGCCCAACAATCATCAGCTGCTTCATCAATGACCTTCCTTCCATCTTAAGGTCAGAAATGGGGATGTTTGCAGTTGATTGCACAATGTTCAGCACCATTCATGACTCCTCAGATACTGAAGGAGTCCATATCCACATGCAGCAAGACTTGAACAACATTCAGTCTTGGGATGATCAGTGGCAAGTAACATTCATGGCACACAAGTGCCAGGCAATGGCCATCTCCAGCAAGAGAGAAACTAATCATCTCCCCTTTATATTCAATGGCATTCCATTAATGAATCCCTCATTATCAACATCCTGGGGGTTACCATTGACCAGAAAATGAACTGGACTAGCTATATAAATGCTGTGGCTACGTGCAGCTCAGAGATTTTGAAATCTGCAGCAAATAACTCACCTCCTGCCTCCCCAAAGCCTGTCCTCCATCAACAAGACATAATTCAGGAGTGTAATGGAATATTGTCCTGAACGAGTGCAGATCCAACCACACTCAAGAAGCTTGACACCATCCAGGACAAAGCAGCCAGCTTGATTGACACTCCATCCACCACCTTAAACATTCACTGTCTCCACTACTGACACGCAATGGCTGCACTGTGAACCATATACAGGATTTACTGCAGCAACTCATCAAGGCTCCTTTGACAGCACTTCCAAACCCATGATCTCTACCATTAGCAGGTCAAGGGCAGCAGAAAATTGGGAACGCCACCACCTGGAAGTTCCCCTCCAAGCCACTCAACATCCTGATTTGGAAATACATTGGCATTCTTTAATTGTCACTGGGTCAAAATCCTGGAACTCCCTCCCTAACAGCACTGTGGGTGTACCTACAGCACATGGACTGCAGGGGTTCAAGGCGGCGGCTCACCACCACCTTCTCGAGGGCAATTAGGGATGGGCATCAAATGTTGGCCTAGCCAGTGACATCCCATGAAAGAACTTTTTGAAAGTTTCCTCGAAACTAAAAATGATATTGTGTTCACAGCGATAATTTGCCATCTCTGTGAATAATTTCCATGAGAACCTTGTCCCAAGACATGACTTACATAACAGCAATTTTGTACTTTTTATTTGCTTTCAGTTTCACTGTCTTACATGTAAGCCCTGTTATGTTTCAGTCAATTATTTATTGTGGTTATTTATGTTTATTCGCTGTAATTATTAAAATAAAGCTTAGAAAAAGATAACGGGCAGAATTTTCCCGTTGTTGTGCGGTGATGTCAGGCAAGCGTCTCGACTTCACCGCGCACCATCGCGATATTTCGCTGGGCGGGTGCACGATGATGTCCGATGCGCGCCCGCCATTAATTAACAGGCTACTTAAGGCCATTGAGTGTTCAATCGATGCTGATTTTTTGGCGTCCGTGCAATCTTCAAGTCGACGCACAGGCGCAACGAGCAGGCGGGTAGGAGACATTTGTATTAACCTCATCCACGGGCAGGATAAGAGGGCTCACTGGGGTCGTGAATGTGCACAGTCAAGCATTTATTTTTGAAAGTTTTTCAAACTTGCCGGTGTGATCTGCAGTACTTCAAAAAGCATACCAGCTGCTTTTTCTGGACTCTTAACCTTCAGGTCAGCACTCTGCAGTGAGTAATCATTTCTGGGCCTTCCTTTAGCCTAGGAATGGGAGCTGAACTGTCCACTGGAGACAGCTCCTTTGAGGAGGAAGGGAGGGCTAGAAGGGGGAGGAGGCCAGGAGTCCACATTCAACCTCCAGGCGAGCCACCTTTGGGAGGACAGGCGCAGGCACAAGGGGCGAAGGGCCAAGAGGTAGTCCAAGGCATAAGGGGCCGCAGAAGACGCCACTATCCTGCTGCCAGGGTATACAGGTGGCAAAGCAGCTACCTCAATATGTCTGAGGTGCAGTGCCGAAGGAGGCTCCGTCTCTCAAGGGAGACAGTCAACTATATCTGTCAGATGATTGGCCCTGAGATCTCTGCTAACTGTGTTGGTGGACACCCCATGCCAGTGGCTCTGAAGGTCACAGCTTCCCTCAACTTCTATGCATCTGGCTCCTTCCAGGGCTCGGTGGGTGATCTTTGCGGTGTCTCCCAATCAGCTGTCCACACTTGTGTCAAGCAGGTGACAGATGCTCTGTTCAGACGGGCATTGACCTCCGTCCACTACCGTCAAGACCAGGCAAGCCAGACACAGCGAGCCAGAGGCTTAACGGCCATTGCTGGCTTCCCCCGCGTCCAGGGTGCTATAGACTGTACACATGTGGCCATCAAGGCACCAGCAGGTGAGCCCGGTGCCTTCGTCAACAGGAAGTGCTTCCGTTCCATGAACGTGCAGATAGTGTGTGATCACAGGATGCAGATTTTACAAGTCTGTGCAAGGTACCCAGGCAGCTCCCACAACACCTATATCCTCAGACACTCTCAGGTGCTGGGCATCTTCAGTGCTCCAGCCCGGCTGGATGGATGGCTGCTGGGTGACAAGGGCTATCCCCTCAGAAGGTTGCTCATGACGCCTCTCCGCCATCCACAAACAGAAGCTGAGCAGCGGTACAATAGGAGCCACAGCACCATAAGGGCTGAGGTGGAGAGAGCCATTGGTCTTCTCAAGATGCACTTCCGGATGCCTGGACCACTTGGAGGGCGCACTCCAGTACCCCCCAGATCGTGTGTCGCTGATAGTGGTTGCGTGCTGTGCTCTCCACAATCTTGCGCTGGAAAGGGGGGACACTGTGGACGATGAAGATGTAGACGCAGTGGCTGCGGCTGCACACAGTGAGTCCAGCAGTGAGTCCGAGGATGAGCACACACGGGGAAATGCTGAGGGGGTAGACGCTGACCTGGGCATACTCCAGGGAGGCAGGGACACCCGGGAGGCTTTAATCCAATAAACCTTCAGCTAGCACACCACAGATGGTCCACCAGGACATGCCTGGGCTGTCAGCTCGATACTCGACACCTAAGTGCAAAATCTGCCAGGTTAGCAAGGGCCTTGTTAATAAAGCTGAATGTCCAACCAGGCACTCATTACAATTTTGGAAACCATACACATGCAGAAGAAAAGAGACACCCTCAGCCATGGTGACATAACTGAATTTAATGTGTCAAGCAAAGCAACTTATTTACAAAAGAAAAGACAATAGTGTTAAAAATCAAATAAAATCATAAGGGCCTCATCTCAGGTCAACACAAAAGCATCAGTGAAAAACCTGTGGTGTGCCTAAGGTGCCTTATGCTTTCGTTTCCGGGTGCTACGTCTTGGTGCTGCCCCATCACTGGGAATGACATCTGAGACAGTCTGCTGACTCTGCTGTCCTGTTGGCCTTGATAACTTTGGTGGTCGTCCTCTGGCCCGTGGAGCCTGTGCTGGACCCGCCTGGGAGGGAGTGGCCAGTTCCACACCTGGCATCTCCCCAGTCGTTGCAGCCTCACCGGATGATACAGTCACTGGGAGAGGGGTAGAGGGACTGCTGCCCTCATCTGGAGCACCCTGAGAGGAGCCCACAGAGATGACAGGCAGCTGCTGCTCCGATGTGAGGTCGCTTCGGACCTCCCTGCTCACCATGGATAGATGGGGACCGAGCTGGGAAACTTTGTGCCCAGACCATCTCCCACACTGGCAGTGACCAGCTGAGGTCAATGCCTATGTGAGGGCTTGCTGGTCAGTGCGCAACCCCAGGAAGACCTGACGGGCCTCCTGGAGTAGGCTCTCTATGAGAGTTACCACTCTCTCCATGGAGGACGCATGGCACTCGGACAAGTGGCTCATTGCTTCGGCGATCGTCCGCGTAGATTCTTCCACAACGGGCACCAAGCGAATCATAGCCTCGTATATCTCTCCCAGATGCTCCCGCACACCCGGCTGCATTTCCTGCACCTGCTGCATCGCTGATGACTCCAGGGGCACATCATCAGGCACTGACTGAGCATGTGCCTGGTCCCCTGCAGTCCTCTGACTGCTGGCACCATGGGCACTCTCTGTCTCTGCCAGCTCCTCCAGCGACTGTGAAATGCCCTCACCGCTGTGCCCCGGGACACTAGCCATTGTTCGAATTCCCATCGAGATACTAGTATCTGCGCTGGTGCCTGCCTCTCAGAGATGGTGTGATGCTGGTGAGACTTCAGGCCCCTCAGGTGTGAGAGGAGGCCTCTGCTGCTCCTCCTCCTGGCCCTGCTCCGATGATGCTGAAAGGAAGAACAAGGACAGTGGATCAGTTAACGTGGAGACAATGACAAAGTTCATCCCTGTCCCCGGATCATTATGCGCTCATCCTTCCGTAATCAATGGTCAAGCTCATGTTGCAAAATTAAATCAATTAACATTCAGCAGTGCTATGGCTGTTGGGAGAATAATGCTGACCTCACTGTTGGGCATAAATACCTGGCCGTGGCACCCCATCCTCACTGACACCAGTAGACCCTGGCACATGGCGCCTCTCCAGATCCAGGGCCTCTTGCTTGAAGCGGCTAAGAATGGCGATCTGCGCCTGGCCCTGGCCAGTCCTCACATGCTCGGCCGCGTTATGAGCATTCTTCTCCTGAAAATGAGAGACGAGCATTGATTAGTGAAAATTGTACATGGACTCTCTTCGCGCACGGCCCAACCCAACCAGAGTGGGACATATCAGGGCTCCAGAGCCTCCTCACCCCGCTGCTGACGAGCACTCACAGAAAGATGCTAGGCCTGTCCCCACCCCCCACCCCCCGCCCCGGACACGTGCTGCCTACATCACATTTGGCACCACACGGTATTCCTTCCATAGCAAGGAGGCGCAAGCACGTGGAGCGCAGAGGACAGCAGATCGATCGGTGTCACGCCAGCTTGAAGCTCCCCTCCCGGCATGTCATCACCCTGACTTTGACATGTTCTGGAGTTCCAGCACATCGCCTAGGTGCAGCTCCTCCAGGTTTCCCCCAAACCAGTCATGTGGGACTCAGTGTAATACATGCTGCGGGGGAAAAACACATCTCTTTATCACTCTCTCAGGCTGACCTCAGCATGGGCACTATATGCTGGCCCACCCAACAAAGGATAAATGCCATCAATGATTCAATGCAGTCACTACACTCAGACTTGTGGTGGTGGGGCGGGGGGTGGAAGCCGACCTGCTGGGTTAAATGCAGGTACTCACCCTTCCAGAGCGCAACAAGTCATTGAAACGCTTATGGTACTGGATCCAGGTGCGCCGCACCACTTCACAGGAGCTCACCACCTCCGCCACCTCCTCCCAGGCACGTTTCGTCATGTGGCGGGGCCTCCTCCTCCCGTCCTAGGGGACCAGCACCTCCCTCCTCAAGGAGGGCAGCAAGGCAGTCATCCGAAAAATGAGGGGCACACTGGCCCTCTGCCCTTCCCTCCAGCCTGGCCCGCTGAACTGGCCTATCCTCTGGCCTCACCTGCTCACCAGGAACCCTCTGCTATGGCCTTGCACTGGCCATTGTGAGCAGCCTAGAAAAGGCTGCAAGGCTTTCATTTAAACAGGCTGCCGGGTCGCCATTGGACCCGGCGGTCTGTGCATGCCCGCCACCGCCCGCGCACTCCCGCTGTCCTTGGGAGTCGAGAAATACACTGGACGGGCCTCAATTGGCCCGCCTGCGTAAAATGGTGGCACAGACCTGACCACCGCCTGCAACCGCTCCTGCTCTGCCCCCCCCCCGCCAACCAGAAAATTCAGGCCTATGGGTGGGATTTTGTGGTCCTGCCCACTGCCGGAATCATCCGGTCCTGCCAATGGACTTTTGGCTGGGTCGCCAAATCTCCCGCTGCGGACCTGCCATAATAGGGCCGGAAAATCCCAGGCTATGTTTTTGACTTGAATGAGGTGCATGTGAATTTAGATTTGGTTTTGAGTGATTATGTTGGGTTTTCCATATACATGTCAGGATGTTCCACATCAGGACAGAGTTCCGACAGGGCAGGATATCCATCTGTTCCTTCACATCTGCCCCACCATTTATCTAGGCCAGTGTTCATCCTGTATGAACATTAGTTTCCCAGTTGGATTTCTGTTACCAAGAAGAAGCCTGTCCCTGGGAGGGTGGAAAATCAGTGCTGAAGTGGAGCAGTTACAAGTGTCAATGAGGAAACTTACAGCAGCAGAAACAATTCAAAATCATGTTGAAGTTCCCACTGAAAACCTGGGTTCAGACAGAGATGTTCAGCATGTAAATATTTGGGACTCTCTGGAGAGTTAAGTGACCACTGTACACCCTCTGCCTCCACAGGGGATATCAAGACCTTTCGCGCTTCTTCCCAAAACCTATCGATGCCTTCCATTTGAGAACTCCATGAAGCAGAAATAAATAAGGCAGGGAGGAGCCTAATTATTTATGGATCCAGACCTCATCCCTATCAGATACCATTTACATGTGGTGGGTGGGGGAATAGTGACAGCAGCAGAACCAGGGGAGGGAAAATCCAGTTGAGACAATGAAGCCATACCTAATCCCACCACCCCCCCATTCTTTCCTCATTCTTTGCCTAATCCAAGCCAAAATCAGAGAAGAGTTAGGGCCAATAGTGGCACAAAAACATTGGTAGCAACAATATCCAGCCACTAGCTGACAACGGTATATTTCGTTAATATTCTTTTTAATTTTTTTGTGAGACATAGGCATCGCTGGTAAGGCAAGCATTTCTTGTCCATCCCTAATTATGTACTGCAGGGCTGTACTGGATTGATCTTGGCACATCCAGTTCATCAATGGCCTGCCTGCTCTAACACAATTCTCGTTGTTCCGTGGGCCTTATTAAATTTGTTGTCCCCCTCACTGTGGGTGTCACATTGGACTACAAGGGATGTCTTACTCGCCAATCAACCATTCTGATAAATAGCTTTGAGTCATCAGGGCTGATATGGTGGATTGCACCGTGGTAGCTTCCTGGGCAGTAGTCATCGCCGTGCAGGATAAACAGATTAGTGATACACCTAAGTAACCATACGATCTGCCAAGTTGGCCTGTTATTGGGTCGGAAACAAAAGAATAAAATTATATTGCAGTCCTGCCATGAGATTCGACAATACCTCCATGTTCCTGGCCTTGCTGGATTTTCCCTGCACTCTTCCCTACCCACCCTGCCTCCCTAGGTGAACTCAGCATTGTCCTTGGACTCTGATGGCTGACATTGATTTCTGGTCATTCACATTTATTTAAAGTTTTGGCATATTCTAATGAGGTTGCGAAGATACTTGGGCATAACTGGCCTCAAACAACACCATCTACATAAAGATCTAGATGTCAGGGATCATTAATTTATTTTTATCATATCAACTTTATAGTAACATCAATGTGATTAATTTTAATCAATAAGGGCTTCATAGGACAAACCAGGATTGCAATATAATAGCTTAATAACAGAAAAATCTTTAGGTTAGATATTATGAAAATAACTCTGAAAGTCATCTCTTCCTGAAGCTTATCATTTCAAAACAGCTTCTGCCTACTCTCAGTGAAGGCACGCGATTTAATTGAACATGATGTGAGCAAACATAATTTATTCTCAAACAAATTAATTTTTGCATAATTATGCTATGGAGAAAATTGTGATGCTATGTGCATTTGAGTTAACAGTGAAGTCTGAGAGACCGTTTTATAACACTGATTATCATTGGTTCAGTATTTGTAATTGAAAGCTACACTAACGTTTAGATAAAGCTGAATTAATTTTATGTCCATTCAAATTTATAAATGGAGGCCATGCGTTATCAACTTCCAGGAAACAGCATCATATCTACAAACTGGAACTATCAGTACAATATATTATGTTGTCTATAATAACCAGAATAAGATAGCATCCTATCTTATTATCCTATCAGTGATGTCATGTTCATGAAAATAAAATTACTGTGAATACCTGACAAATTTCATTCCAAAGGGAAAGATTTCCTCTATGCACTAAACCTACTCAATTAATATCAAAATCATGTTTATTAAAAAATTGATTTATTATTTCACCACATCTAACACATAGGAAAGGACCAACACCACCCTGACTTTCAATGGCACCACTACAGCTGAATGGCTCACCAACCAACTCTTGGAGGTCACCATTGACAAGATGCTTAACTGAATCAGCCACATCAATATCATGGCTACAAGGGCAAAAGCAGAGGGCTCTTTAGACAGCAAGTCACCTCCTGACCCCTCAAAATCCCTCCACTGCCTATAAGGTCAAAGCAAGAGTGTGATGGGAACACTGAACATTTACTTGGATAAATACAATCACATCAACACTCAAGAAGCTCAACAGGCAGAACAGTCTGCTTGAACAGCACCCTTGCCACTGGACTCAGTATCTAACCCTTCAACATTGAGTCTGCCGTACCCACTATCTATAAGAGAGGAAACGGCAGAAATTCACCAAGGTTATTTCAACAATATCTCCCTCCCATGGGTCGTTTACATCAAGAATAATGAAACCAGCAATAACCTACAAAATCTATCACTTGTAAGTTTTCCTCCAAGTCACACATGATCCTGATCTGAACATTTATCACTGTCTTAGCAACATTTAGTCAATATCCTAGAATTCCCTACCTAACACCATTGTGTGAGCACAGAACTGCACTGGCTCAAGAAGACAGCCCACCACCGGGCTTTCTCAGGGTAACTGGCCATAAATGCAGCCTTGCCAGCATCAACTGCATCTCAAGAACGTATATATATATATATAAAAAGACAGATTCTATCTGGGCACAGCATTAGTAATAGCTCTCTTCAATTGGTTAATTAATTATTAAAGAAATAACTTGCACTTATATATACTTTATGACATAATCCTTCTTCCCTTTTTCTTCTCTATTTCCTGAAAATATTATAGCCGGAAATATATAGTTCCCACTCTCAGTTCACCATGTGCCACGGCAGGATTTGGACCTGGGTCCTTAGAACATCACCCTGGGTCTCTGGATTACTAGTATAACGACAATACCATTATGCCATCGCCTCCCCTTTTTTCTTAACTACTTCCCTAAATTGGAGATTTGGATTGTCCAAAAACAGGCAAAGATAAACAAAGTTCTTGTGGTGGAAAGGAATTGTTTTACAATTGATGCAGCGCTATTTTTCTCTTCACTTGGTTTCAGCAAGAAGCGCAGCAAATAGAGCCTCCCGGTCCATTAAGAGTGTCAACCCTATCGTGTATAGTTTTGACGACTTATTGATAGCAATCACACAAAAGCGGAAAAGGTACAAAGCCACGAGTGAGGAGGTTGGGGGTGACCTGATTGAAATCTTTGAGCTTGAGAAAGATTATAATAAGTAACAAATTATAAGACTGTTTCCATTGTTCATTAAGAAGGACACAATCAGAAACGTTAGGTGGAATTTTACATCGGTGGGATTTTACAGTCCCTTCAAAGTCAATGGACTTTTGAACAGCTCACCCCCGCTGTGACGGGGCCCTAAAATTCCTCCCATTGTTACTGACTAGCCACTGGATATCATATTTGACATTGCAATCTTTAGAAATACAGACGTGAACCAGAGATGTAAAACAGATGTACCTTTATTACAGATGCAATAATAAACATAAACAAATTGTTGGATATGATTTGCTTCCAAACTAAAATCCATCAACACATTAAAAAACTAGATTACCAAATATTTATGAAAATGTTAACCTCTTATGGAACTGATTCAGCCATGCATTAAAACATGAGAGATTAGTTAATCCTATTGGGATCCATTTGGTGCTATACGTTAGGAAGTAATAAAGAACTGAAGGTCGTATCATTTTTCTCATGCAGAAATAGTGTTAATAGCAAATCATGTATATTAAATATTTTGTTAAAAGCTATACAGAAGATGTTGTTTGTATTCCTCCCTATATTGTTTTATGGCTAACCAATCACCTATTTAAAGGCATTTGGGTGTAACATTCACAAAAAAGCAGCATGCATTAATGTCAAAACCTATGTTTACAGGTTTTTCACATCAAGTAGTTACTTTCATTCTGCAAAACTAGACTTTAATCAATACTTTCTCATGATGATAGAGAATTTAGACTTTATGGATTTATTTCTAAATAACAGCAAGGATTGATTTCACAAATCCTAAAGGAAACAGCTCCTGTTTTCTAAATTATGGATCACAATATCTCACAACAAAGAGTAACATACCCGCATTGTCAATGTGAATTAATTTTTGTAACAAGATTTCAAATAAGAAATCAATCAACAATCCAGGGGACTGCTGGCTACTTGTTCTTGAATTTCTAACAAATGTGTCATGTGATCCAGATTTCATTTCACTATTGCTTTGAGCAGAGCACACACACACAGCTCTGATGCCTATGCAGTGCAAGCAAGATGGAAGTTAAAATGATAGAACATCTTTCAGTGCAATATTAATACGCATTCAGTCATTTTAGTAACGGGGATAGTCACTGTAGTGTAAAAACTGCACTTAACTGTTCATAAAACACAGTTAACTCAAATCAATCTACCTACCTATTCAGGAGGCACCTAAGTTCACAGTTCAGAAAATAAATGATGAAGCAATGTTATTTGAAAATGGCTGCTATTTCACTCCGAGACTTTGATTTTAAAAAAATATTTGGGGGAAATATTGTGTTATTCTGAAAAGGAGTCTGTGTGTGTGTGTGTGTGTGTGTGTATGTGTGTGTGTGATTTAATTACGCCGGGCAAGTGTTTGATAGGAGTCAGGCTGTCTTGGAGTTTGGGAACACGAAAAGGATAGAGGTGTTAAATTTGAGGTACAAGTAAATAAGTTAGATCTAACATTTGCATTTTTAGATAAGTTGAGAGGTTGTTTGAATTTCAAAAGGGACTCAGAGGTTATAAGGAAAATGTTTGCATCTTGCAGGAGTCCATAGATAAATAGTAGTGGGGATAGTATATTTTTATTGACCCAAAAGCAAAGACAAGATGGAAACATGAAATATCTTATATTTGGAAGGGTTTGAGTTTCAAAGGGGTGTGAGAACAATGGGACTGAGATGAAAGGGGAAAAAGGTATATTAGAATTACTGTAGATACCTGGGTTTTAAATATTGAGCTAGATGGCTGAGCCATTAAGCTGGAGATGGCTGGAGATGGTAGGAACTGTTTGAGCTGCTGAGGAGCCTTGGGCTGCAGCAAGCAGTTTTATTCTGAAGTGAATTCCATAGCAAAACTGAAGCGGGTACAGATCATGTGGTACACCTTTATTGAAGCTACAGCAGTTTGCCTAGTGTGATATTACTGGGTTTTTCATATTTAAATATCTATAAGGGAGTGTTGCCTGGAAGGAGTTTACTTGTGGGTTTGACCAAGTATAGAGTTTTGGGGGAATGTTTTGTAAGACTAACTGCAATTGTGTAACTGTAATCTTGTGTGCTTAAGTTTTCTTTTCTTTCTTGTCAATAAAACTTTTACTTTTAATTATTAAAAACTCAAAAGTGTTACTGGATCTCTTACTGCTGAGATTGATACATCTTCGTCTCATTATTAGAATACAAAAAAAAAAGTTGTGGTCCCTAGGCCAGGATTCCCTCTGGGATTTGGTTTGTGCAGCAGTTGACACCGGCTGTGGTCATAACAGCTTTTCTTTACAAATAGAGTTTCATAGTAACATGAATCAACATAGGGACATTCAAAATGTCCCAATGAGTTTCACAGAGGAGAAACTAACTTTGAACAGTGGTAGAAAATTTAATGGAGTGGACCAGAATCATAGTGAAAAGGTATGTTTTAGAAAAGCTTTTAAAAGTGGAGAAAGAATGGCACAGCTTGTTATGATGAACAAAGTCTCAAATTGTAAATACAGATTTTCTGTTTCAGCAGAAATCTGGCACATGTTTAACAGTTTAGGAATTACACCTGGGACAGGTTATTTTTCATATTTTAGATGAGCTTCATGCAGAGAATAGGGAGTCCTCCTCTCCAGAAGTAGGCCTGGCATCTACAACAGGGCAACATGGCAATGGCATAAATCATTGAAATTTTTCCAATTTTTAATAAAAGATCTCTGAGCCAATTCAACCAATCACCCTGGAATTAGATGAAAATCCTCAGCAACTTTTTTATTTTTAAACCCTTCCCTTCTGCAATAACAACCCTGGGCACCAGAAGTGCAGCAGCGCTCTGCAACCAATGTTGCTAGGACACAAAGGCCAAGAGATACATTGGATGACATAATTGTTGTAGTATGTCTTTAAGGGATATCAGCATCACATCACTAGAAGGCAAATGGGTCATGTGATCCAGACTTAGTTTCACTATTGCTTTGAGCAGAGCACACACACACAACTCTGATGCCTTCAAGCTTTATATCTATGTATAACTGTTTTCATATGCCTGATCTTAATAAATGAACCCACAATGTGTTTACCCAATCCATTAAGAGAAATTGGTGCCTTGTGTCTTGGACAGTAAATAAAACAAGGCATTATACCATTATAATAACATGACATGATAATCAGCAGTGGTAAGACAGGTGGCAAAAAGTTTAAGTACAGGTACGATGTGGTAAATGTCCTTAAATCATGCTACATGGCATGAGGCAACCCTTGATGTTTTGGTCAGACCGCAATGAAGTTGCAGCACGGACAGTGCTGAAAATGCAGCATTGTGACTGCAAAGAAAAGCTTTGGAGACATAGTGCCGAGCTAGTGCTCAAGTAAAGAGTTGGTAAGCAGATGGATCCCTTGTGTTGAGATTGCGGTGCATAGCCTGTCGGTCGGTGAGTGCATTGAGAGGATCAGCAGCAAGTTAGCTCAGTCGGGAAAAGTGAGTGATCAGAGTGTGGGTCGGATCGATAGTGAGCAAGGGAGAGACAAACAAAGAAAAGAAAAAACCGTAATAAAAATTGGACCAGGAAGAAGGTTGCGATTATAAGGAGTCGCTTCTGGAGTTGCTGAACAATAAATTGAATAAAAAGCAAAGACCATTACTCTATGGTGCATTCCCGCCACAACATGTCTTTGTGAGTGGAGCTTCGGAATAGCGTGTGAAAGTGGCAACAGTGACAGTCATCCAAGGTACTACAGAAGGAGAAAGGTCAAAGGGGTATTGTCAGAATTCCCACAAAATTCCCCATTTTAAATTGGGATGCAGCTGACCTACTATCTGAATTCAAAATGTTTAAACAGCGCACAGAGCTATGGTTTCTTGATTCAGGTGTGTCTGAACCAAACAACCAAGCCATAAAAATTCACCTTGCAATTGGGAATGAAGTTCTACACAGGCTGATTGACAGAAGAAGAGCTTAAGGATCCACAAAGATATGGACTATATTGGAAGACCAGTGCAGAATCACGTTAAACTTATGAATTCATTGGCTAGAGTTCATGTAATTTCAACAACAGCCTAAAGAATCCATGGACCACTTTAACAGAAGATGCAGAGAAAAGGGTACGTATTGTGATTTTTCAACTGCACAGCCAGCAGACAGAATTGTTGAGTCGGTTCTCACATCCACTCCCTTGGAAGCATTCCAGAAAGATTTGATGGGCCGGCCCAAAACATATAGCATCAAAGAGCCACTCAAGGATGGACGTAAGCACAAAATGATCCTCGCAGGCTGACAAAGCTTACAGGTCCTAAGTATAACCTCAATTGTTGACGCAGTCACTAGAACACCTAAACCTACCAAGACATGTGGAATGTGTGTTCTTCTACATGCACCAAAGAAATGCCAGCATTTCATCAATTTTGCTAGACATATGGCAGAAAAGGCCATTGGCAGCGGCAGTGTCCAAGAGCAAAGGCTGATGCAGCTACAAAGAGCTGTGCACTGATCCAAGCAGACTGTTCACAATGTGTACCTTCAAGCAGTAAGAATCACCATTTTGTATCCCATCAGAAACATGTACATGAAGTGATTGACAAGCCAGGTAACTTGATGATCACATTGGATATACTTAGCAGATTGCACAACCCAACAAAAACAGGAGATATATCCTTAGATCTACAGCTGATTTCACTGACATTGAACTGGAAGATGTTGTCCAAATTGATCTGGTACATTTTGCTCATAACAAATGCCACCAGCTGCAAGAGAAGCGGTGAAAGATTCTACACTACAGAAACTGTGGAAAACTATCATTGAAGGATGGCCTGATTCAATTCAGCGTGTCTGTGATCATGTGAGATGATTTTGGCTTTATCGGGATGAACTAGGCATCTCCCGGGGAGTCATTTTTAAAGGCAGGCAGGTCATCATACTAGAATTTTTGTGAGCTGATATTCTTCAACAATTCCATCACTCACACATAGGCACAGATCAGATGAAAAGAGAGACAGTCTATTGGCCAGGTATGAACAAAGACATTGAAGTCATCGTCAGGAAGTGTAAGGCATGTCAAGAGCATATTGTCAAGAGCAAGAGCATATTATGCAGCATAAAGCACCATTGATTCACATGAAGTTCCTACCCATCCTTGGTTCAAAATCACATCTGACTCTTCCATGTCCATGGCACTAACTTCATTGTCATTGTCGACTACTTTACCAAGTAGCCCATTAATCAACAATTACACAATATGTCAAGAACATCTGTTGTGCGCACTCTATTTTCAGTTTATTTGATATGACCAGAGAGATCATTATGGATAATGGTCTGCAATTTATTGGTAAGCCATTTCAGGATATGTGTGAGAAGTGGAATATCACTCACACTACTTCTTCTTCTAATTATCTTAAACCCAACGGCCTAGCTGAACAAATGATTCACATGGTGAAATCCCTAATTTTCAGATGTAGAAAGACCAAGCAAGATCTACACATTGCAATGTTACA
The DNA here is from genome assembly GCF_964194155.1 of Cetorhinus maximus. Taxonomy (NCBI): domain Eukaryota; kingdom Metazoa; phylum Chordata; class Chondrichthyes; order Lamniformes; family Cetorhinidae; genus Cetorhinus; species Cetorhinus maximus. Next base: position 82,760,322 of record NC_135885.1, on the reverse strand, counting down.
TCTGAGAGAAACATCTTTAAGTGCAACAATTCCAATACCGGCAAAGCTCATGTTTGGCAGACCAGTGTGTATCAATTTACCTACTCTTAGCTATTCTACTCTCTCAGAAACTAGAAAGCAAGCTTTAAAACTGCAAAAGACCAAAGTGCATGATAAAAATGCAAGTATAGAATTGCCAAGTTTACAGTTGGACATTGATTATGGAAGGATGAGTGCATACTGATCCGGGGGACAGGGATGCACATTGACATTGTCTGCACTTTTACTAATCAAATGTCCTTGTTCTTCCTTTCAGCATCACTGGAGCAGGGCCGGGAGGAGGAGGCAGAGGGGCCACCTCTCACACCTGAGGGCCCTGAACAAATAGAATCACCAGCGTCACACCATCTCTGCCAGGCAGGCACCAGCACAGACACTAGTACCTCGGTGGGAACTAGATCATCGGCTAGTGTCCCGGTGCACAGCGGTGAGGGCACTTCATGCTCACTTGATGTGCAGATGGAGACAGGGAGTGCCCATGGCACTGGCAGTCGGAGGACTGCTGGGGACCAGGCACATGCTCAGTCAGTGGTTGATGATGGGCCTCTGGAGTTGTCCGTGAGGCAGCAGATGCTGGAAGTGCAGCAGGGTGTGCAGGAAGATCTGGTAGAGATACATGAGGCAATGTGTGGCATAGTGTCCATGCTGGAGGAGTCCACACGGAGTATCACCGATGCATTGAGCCTCATGGCCAAGCACCATGCTTCCTCCATGGAGAGAGTGGTGACTCTCGTGGAGAGGATCCTCCAGTAGAACAATCAGGGCCTCCTGGGGATGCGCTCGGACCAGCAAGCCCTCACATTGGCATTGACCTCAGCTGGTCAGTGTGTGTGGGAGATGGATTGGGCACCAAGTATCCCAGCTCGGTGCCCATCCATAAACGGTGAGCAGGGAGATCTGAAGCGACCTAACATTGGCGCATGAGCTGCCTGTCGTCTCTGCGGGCTCCTCTCAGGGCACTCCGGATGAGGGCAGCAGCTCCTCCACCCCTCTGCCAGTGATTTGGGATCCAATGAGGCTGCAGCGACTGGGGTGATGCCAGCTGTGGAACTGGCTGCTCCCTTCCTAGTGGGGCCATCAAAGGCTCCATGGGACAGAGGACGTCCGCCAAGGTCAACAAGGCCAACAGGACAGCACAGTGAACAGGCTGTCTCAGGTACCAGTGCCAGCGAGGGGGGAGCACCTAAACGTAGCACCCGGAAGCATAAACTTAAGGCACCTTAGGCACACCACAGGTGTCTTACTGGTGGTTTTCTGTTGTCCTGCTATGAGTTGATGACAAGTTGGTGTGATGAGTAACACCTTTGTATTCTGTTTTTTTTCTGCTTCATTTTGTTAATTCACTAAATGTTTATGTGTGAACAAGGCTCAGGGTGTACGGGAACTCGTGATGTTATAAGTGAGTTGTTTGTCATTGAGCTTTATTGTCAAGGCACATAGTTAATGTTCCTAACCAGACAGATGTTGCTCTCAGGTACTGAGTTTGGAGCCTGCAGCACTGGCTTGTGGTAGTAGTTCATCTGTGGTGGGCTAGCTGAAGTTTTGTTGGATTAATGCCTCCCTGATGTCCCTGCCTCCATGGAGTATGCCCGGGTCAGCGTCCATCCCCTCAGCGTTCTCCTGTGTGTGCTCATCCTCGGACTCACTGCTGGGCTCATCTTTTGCAGCTGGAGCAACTGCGTCTACATCTTCTTTGTCCACTGCGTCGCCTCTTTCCAGCGCCCGATTGTGGAGAGTACAACACGTAACCACTATCAGTGACACACGATCTGGGGGGTACTGGAGTGCGCCCCCTGACCGGTCCAGGCATCGGAAACGAATCTTGAGAAGACCGAAGGTTCTCTCTACCACTGCTCTTGTGGAGGCCTGGCTCCTATTGTACCTCTGCTCAGCTTCTGTTCTTGGATGGCGGAGAGGCATCATGAGCCACCTTTAGTGGGGATAGCCCTTGTCACCCAGCAGCCATCCATCCAGCCGGGCTGGAGCACTGAAGAGCCTCAACAGCTGGGAGTGTCTGAGGATGTAGGCGTCGTGGGAGCTGCCTGGGTACCTTGCACACACTTGTAGAATCTGCATCCTGTGATCACACATTATCTGCACGTTCATGGAGTGGAAGCCCTTCCTGTTGAAGGCACCGGGCTCACCCGCTGGTGTCATGATGGCCACATGTGTGCAGTCTACAGTCTATTGCACCCTGGACACGGGGGAAACCAGCAATTGCTGCGAAGCTTCTGGCTCGCTCTGTCTGGCTGGCCTGGTCCCAACGGTAGTGGATGAAAGTCAATGTGCGCCTGAACAGAGCATCTGTCACCTGCTTGACACAAGTGTGGACAGCTGACTGGAACACACCACAAAGATCACCCACCGAGCCCTGGAAAGAGCCGGAGCCATAGAAGTTGAGGGCAGCTGTGACCTTCAGTGCCACTGGCATGGGGTGCCCACCCACACAGTTGGCGCAGATTTCAGGGAATGTCATCTGACAAATGAAGGTGACTGTCTCCCTTGAGAGACGGAGCCTCCTTCAGCATTGCACCTCAGGCATATTGAGGTAGCTTCTCTGCCGCCTGTAAACCCTGGCAGCAGGATAGTGGTGTCTTCTGCGGCCCCTTCTGCCTTGGACTTCCTGATGGCCCTGCGCCCCTTGTACCTGCACCTCTCCTCCCAAAGGTGACTCCCCTGGAGGCTGAATGTGCACTCCTGGCCTCTTCCCCCTTCTCACTTTCCCTTCCTCCTCAGTGAAGGTGCCTCCAGTGGAGGGCACAACTCCCATTCCCAGGCTAAGGGAAGGCTTCCTGAAACCAGCAAGGCCCCAAGAATGATGTTTACTCCAAAGTCCTGACCTGAAGGCTGTTACTCCTATCCAAGCAGCTGTGAAGAGCTTTGAAGTTCTCAAGCTCACACAGGCAAGTATCATTAAGTTTAAGCATTAAACGTCTGACAAATAACACTCGCAACCTCACTCATCCCTCTTTTCCCGCCCGTGGATGAGGTTTATAAAAATGTCTCCTACCCGCCTGCCCGTTGCGCCCGTGCGACGACCTGAAAATCGCCCGGCCCTGAAAAATCGGCATCAATTACTGCCTCAAGGGCCTGAAGTGGCTGGTTAATTAATGACGGGCGCACATCCGAGATCATCGCATGCCCACCCACTGAAATATCGGGACGCTTGCCCGACGTCACTGCACGTTATTTTACGTGTCGGCATGCAGGGCCCGTCCCCACATGCTGACATGAAAATTCTGGCCCTAATGTTAGGCTCAATATGAACCAGAAGCTCACCTATATTCTGCACATGAAGCTGACTCCACAAGCTTAGGTGGGATGAGCACATTAACGTGCAGGTGAATGCTAATGGCAACTTGCTCAACTGGTGTCTGGTGTGAGCTCTAAATAATAAATGTACTTACAGTTTCCAGGGGCAAGTTATGTCAGATTGTTTCTTATGGAATTGCTATTTTTCCCTGAAGTAATTAAGGTACAGCAAGCAGCAAACGAAGGAGAAGAACAGGGTGTCTGGATAAAAAAGAACAAATCAAAATTCTAGGAATCTGAAACAAGAATAGAAAATGCTAGAAATAAGCAGCATCTGTAAAGAGAAAAGGCAGACTAACATTTTGGATGTTTATTGTTCCTCAGGAGAGGGGGCATGTACTTTAAATATTAACCACTATTTTCTCTCTGTAGATGTTAACAGACTGGCTGTGCATTTCCAGCTACTTTTTAAATCCCTCGATTATAAGGAGTTTTTTTTCCCTTGACATTCAACACAAATTTTGAGGACGAGATCAAGAAGCTTCAATTGAGGTAGCCTTTAAAGCAATTATGGTGACTTACCCAGTAATAAGGACATCAAGCCTACACAGTGATGGATTTTCCAATGGGTAGCAATTATGCAACACAGCCACCTCCATCCAACCATTAGTTCACAGTTGCTAAAGTACGACAGAAGTTATATTTCCATCTATCAGATGGGATCCATTAACACATTGGGTAGCTTCTGATTAGCTATCTAAAGGGATCTTTATTTATCGGTATTTTTTCCACAAACTAAGGGGTCAATTTTTGTGTTCCTGTCATGCCATTTGTATTTCAAAACAGGTCAATGGTTTAACTGAAGTCGCACATTCGGTTGAAGGGCTGATTTCCTGATTGGTTCCTACTTGTTGCAGTTTACAGGTGACCTTCAATTAGGCAGCTGGGGCTCCCACTGAAACAAGCAGCATTCCCATTATTAATTGTATTGCCACTGCTAGTTCCTGCTATTACTAATAAACCATGGGCAATACAAATCAGGGGTGACCATTTTCATTAATATTTAAAGATACCTCAGCTGCTCACAGTCAAATCTATAGCAAGTTTTACAACTGGAACAAACTGGAGGCAAAGGGGCTGGACATTGCACAGAACTTGACAGCAACAGAAAATACTGCAACAGCTGGTTGCAGGTCTTGTATCACGACATGGCACAATCTGTGCCAGGCTCCTGTTGCAAACATGAAACTTTATAACATGGTCATGTTTTAAAATGTTTCCTTTAATTTAAAGTGAAATAGAACATCCTGAGTGGGGAGATGGAGAGACTAAACTCTGGCTGGAGACATGACCAAGTAATTGGTTGTCAAGGGGAATGGGGCCCACGCCGAAACCTATTGAAAATCATGTGCCTGTAATCACAGCGTGACACAAAAGAGAGGCAGCTGCTCTTGCTGGACACAAGACCTAGAGAGGGAGACAGAAACAGCTCCTGCTATGAAAAGCAGAGGAGAAGACAGTTTTGTGTCGGCCACCAAGCAGGATGCTAAGGAGAACTGATTTTCTGTTCGAGGAAACAGAACTTTTGAAGATTTAAGGATCAAGGAGTCTCTGGCATAGGCCTTGCTGCTGGAAGTCAGTTTGGGGATACGCAAAAGAGTAAGTGAAGTGACTTGCAAAGGACATTGCAAGGCACACCCTGGTGTGGCAGGGAGAATTGGGCCTGCTGAAAAGCCAGTAGGAGTATGGGCCTAATCTTCAAGGTAACATATCCGCTGAGAGCCTGGTGTAATATACAAACGGATCGTAAAATATTTCCGTTGTGTTAGTTCATGGGGAAGTACCTTTTCTTTAGTTTGGTGTATTGGTTACCTGTTAAGGAATGTTTAGTCCATGTTGACATTAGTTTGTTGGTACCATAAAAGTTTTAAAATCTGACATCATCTCGTGTGATTCTTTCCATCGGTCGCTGGGAATATCTCTTTTTTAAAAGTTATTGGTCTCTAGAGGATCATAACACTCCCTAGAGAAATGCAGCCTTCAAAAGTTCTGTCCCTTCAAACAGAAATGCTGCCTCCTTAGCAACTGCTCCTCAAAGAACCAGAGATCTATTGTCTGCCTAGGAACTTTGGAAAGATAGCATGGCAAGGGCACAACTTCAATATTTAAAGAACTCCATGAGTTAAAGGGCTGAGCAGACTCTTCGATGGAGGGCTAAAATGGCTGAAGCCAAAGAAGGAAAATGGCGAACATCCGACTTTTTGAAGGCTGTTGTGGGAGTGCAACTGGCCCCATATTAGAGAAAGGAAGAATGCAACTCGAAGAGGAGAAATTTGGAGGGCAACGTGGAAAGAGCTGGGCAGTGGGACGAATTGGAAATCTCTTTCAAAGATCCTATGCAGAAACAATGGATCCCCTAAATGGCTTCCTTTTGTGCAGTAACTTTCAACGGCTGGGAATTTTGGTGCCTGATCTTGACAGGCGTGTTCGGTGACAAGATCGGAGAATCTCACGAGAAGGCCCTAGTCCCATTTCCTGATGATGTAAATCCAGGAGGTGATTGTCACCTCCCCCCCACACCCTCCATCAATGGTGGGCCGCATTTCCCACCATCGAATGTTGGGAGCTTAATTGTAATAAATTTGCACCTAACTATAGTGGCCACATGCCAAAATCATCCCCCCATGTCAAATTTAAATCCCATGTTGGCGTGATTTCAGGATGGCATGATTTACAACTGCCTTTAAAAGGCATGAGATAAAAACAAAAAACTACTGCGGATGCTGGAAATCCAAAACAAAAATAGAATTACCTGGAAAAACTCAGCAGGTCTGGCAGCATAATGGAAATAGGTGGGAAAAGAAAAATCTATATAAATAATTGGAAAAAACAAAAGGGAGGGGGAAGAAACGGAAAAGGGGTGGGGATGGGGGGAGGGAGTTTAAGATCTAAAGTTGTTGAATTCAATATTCAGCCCGGAAGGCTGTAAAGTGCCTAGTCGGAAGATGAGGTGCTGTTCCTCCAGTTTGCGTTGGGCTACCAGACCTGCTGAGTTTTTCCAGGTAATTCTATTTTTGTTTTAAAAGGCATGAACCTGGCAATCTCAACTTTGAGGGGAGCTCAGAGGTGAGTGCACACAACTTTGTGTAGCGCTCATGATGATCCCAGCGGCTCCGCGGTTTCGGTGGGGCGCAGGCAAGTCTCCGCAGCGGCTTCTTTCTGGCTGGCTTGTGGTGCTGGGCAAGGGCGACAGTGCAAAGGGTGAAGTGGGAGAAGGCAACCTTAAGACAAGGGTGGCAGTACCGGGGAGGGGGTGGGGGGGTTCATGACAGCACCGGCTGAAGTTTAAGCACATGCAGGGGACTGAGGAGGGGGAAAGAAAATGGCCGGGCTAATGGCAAACCATGTCAAAGATGAGCACTCCACCGCAGCTGAGAGCGTTTAACTTGAGCTCAAGTGACATGCTTGGAGTCAGCCTAGTCAAACAATTTTGCCACTCAAGCAGCACTAATTCCTCACAGTGCCAATGATTGCTGCTTGATTGCAGCAAGGAGACCATCAGGAACATGGAGCCTGGTGATCTCAGTGTCTGCCTCATTGCTTACAGGGAGGAGAGAAGGAGGAGAAGAACGTGACGGAGGTGCCTGGCTCTCCAAAGGGAAGACCTGAACCCTGAAGAACAAGGAGTGGCACGGCCTCCTCCCCATGCCAAGGATGAACCCCACAGAGCCATCGTTCATGGGCACCTCACTAGACCCAAGGTCTACAGACAGCGCATGTGCTACCTACAGATGAGCAAGAACCAGTGTCACAGATGCCTGCGCATGTCAATGGAACTGGTCACGCGCATATGCCACGTTCTGTAGGATTTGGCATCACAGGGACTCAAAGGGCATCCACTGGCATCTGCAGTTAAATTTACCGCGGTGCTCAATTTCTATGGCAGTGGGTCCTTCCAAGGCTCCATTGGGAACCTTTGTGAGACCTCACAAGCCTCCACCCACAAATGTATCCAAGAGGTCATCGACACCCTTTTTGCTAAGGCACACACCTTTGTCAATTTTGACTGGGATCAGGGAAGCCAGGAAGCAAGAACGCTGGGATTTATTTATTTAAAAAGGGTGCAAGGGATAGGCCAGAAAATTATAGGCCAGTCATTCTGACTTTGGTGGTGGGCTAACTATTGGAAACGATTCTGAGAGACAGGATAAACTGTCACTTAGAAAGGCACGGATTGATCAGGGATAGTCAGCATGGTTTTGTTTGGGAAGATTGTGTCTTACTAACTTAATAGAATCTTTTGAGGAAGTAACAAGGAGGATTGATGAAGGTAGTGTAGTGGATGTCGACTATATGGATTTCAGTAAGGCATTTGACAAGGTTCCACATGGCAGTCTGGTCAGAAAAGTGAGACCTCATGGGATACAGGGGAAGGTGGCAGGTTGGATTCAAAATTGGCTCAATGATAGAAAACAAAAGGTAATGGTTGATCGAAGTTTCCACAGGGGTCAGTGTTATGGCCCTTGCAATTTGTTGTGTGTATTAATGATTTAGACTTAAATGTGGGAGGCATGATTGGGAAATTTGCAGGTGACACAAAAATTGCCCGTGTAGCTGACATGTGAAGAGGGTAGCTGTTGACTCCAGAATGATATCAATGGTTTGGTTGAGCGAGCAGAGAAGTGGCAAATGGAATTCTATCTGGAAAAGTGTGAGTTAATGCATTTAGGGAAGGCAAACATAGCAAGGGAGTACACAATAAATGGGAAGTTATTGAGAGGGAGTGAGGCAGTGAGAGATCTTGGAATGCATGTCCACAGGTCCTTGAAGGTGGCAGGACATGTGGACAAGGTGGTCAAGAAAGCATAGGGAATGCATTCCTTTATTAGCTGAGGTATTGAATACAAAATCAGGGATGTAATGATGGAACTGTATAAAATGTTGGTTAGGCCACAGCTGGAATTTTGTGTACAGTTCTGGTCACCACATTACAGGAAGGACATAATTGCTCTGGAGAGAGTGCAGAGGAGATTTACAAGAATGTTGCCAGGGCTGGAAAATTGCAGCTATGAGGGGAGATTGGATAGGCTAGGATTGTTTTCCTTAGAACAAAGGAGGCTAATGGGTGACCTAATTGAGGTGTACATAATTATGAGGGGCCGAGATAGGGTGACAGGAAAGTTTGTTTCCCCTACCTAAGGGGTTAATTACCAGGGGGCATAGATTTAAGGTGATTGGTAGAAGGATTAGAGGGGACATGAGGAAAAACATTTTCACCCAGAGGGTGGTGGGCATCTGGAATTCACTGCCTAAGTTGGTGGTTGAGGCTGAAAACACTCAACTCATTTAAAAGGTACTTGGATCTGCATCTGAAGTGCTGTAACCTACAAGGCTATGGACCAGGTGCTGGAAAGTGGGATTAAAATAAGGCGCTAGTTTCTTTTTTTCTCTTTTTAGTCAGTGTAGACATGGTGGGCTGAAAGGCCTCTTTCTGCAATGTAACTGTTCTATGGTTCTATGATTCTATTTGCTCAGATTTTCAGATTCCCACAGGTACAGAGTGCCATCGACTGCGCCCACGTGGCTCTTAAATCTCCCAGGTAACAAGCCATCCAGTATGTGAACTGCAAAGGCTTCCACTCTCTCTATGTTCAGCTGGTCTGTGAGCATAACAAAAGGATCATCCAGGTGTGTGCAAGATACCCCAGAAGATTCCATGACTTGTACATCTTCAGCAGGTCTCAGACCCCTGACATCTTCCAGGGACCACACAGGCTCAGGGTTGACTCCTCAGGGTCAAGGGCTACCCACAAAGGACATGGCTGGTGATGTCCGTGTGGCAGCCTCAGACTCCTGGTGAGAGAAGGTACAACGAGGCTCATGCCGCATCCCGGAGTTTGGTTGAGCACACCATTGGCATCCTGAAAATGTGGTTCTGGTGCCTGGACAGATCTGGTGGAGCATGGCAGCACACTACCCAGAGGGTGTCGCACATCATCGTGGCTTGCTGTTCACTACACAACCTGGTGATGCAATGGAGGGAGGACCTGGATGATAAGAAGGTGCAAGAGCTGCATATTTCCCCTGATGAGGAGGAAGTCGAAGGGGATGGAGGGTGATGAGGTGCTGGAAGGTGAGGTTGCAGGCGATGAGGCCATTGCACTGGCCGGAAGAGGCAGGTGGGCTCATGACGCCCTCATTGCCACAAGTTTCCAGGAGGATGATGCTGAGATGCAGTGAGGACACTCCTAAATCTTCACTTTGCATCTGGGAATGTCTGGCTGAGGGCAACGCACATACACTTTGTGAACAGGCTCGTATCATCGAGAACAAAAACAGAATTACCTGGAAAAACTCAGCAGGTCTGGCAGCATCGGTGGAGAAGAAATCAATTGACGTTTCGAGTCCTCACGACCCTTCGGCAGAACTGAACCGTTCTGCCGAAGGGTCGTGAGGACTCGAAACGTCAACTGATTTCTTCTCCACCGATGCTGCCAGACCTGCTGAGTTTTTCCAGGTAATTCTGTTTTTGTTTTGGATTTCCAGCATCCGCAGTAGCTTTTAGCTTTTTGTTCGTATCATTGAGATGCTGCTGAGAAACAGCGGCCACATGGACATTCAGACAACTTGATCCTTTGACAGGCTTCATCACCTGTTCCCTTCACCTGTCAGGAATGGTGTCGAGTGGGGAGGGCAGCCCCGCCTCAAAGGTGCTGAGAGCACACAGAGAACATTACAGAACCCAGTGACGCTGGGTACGAGATTCTTGCAGCAAACACAAGCCACATGGAGGTGCACATACCACTAATCTGGACAGTGATTTGAAGCTGGACAATCACTGTGCTCAAAAGGTTACACTCTATACAGGAGAGAGGCCCTGGACTGCAACAGTAGCCTTTGTTTTGTGCTGGAAGCAAGGTTTCAGATCTGATTGACACGATCACTACTCAACATAACAAGGAGACATTCTTGGGAGTGTATTTACAATGGTCAAGATTAAGTACAGGTGATTAACACCCATGCCTACGTTGTGCAGCTAAATATTCTTGACCTTTCTAACCCTGCCACTACATCTTGGTGCTCCCCCAACATCCTTAGTGGAGGTGGAGGTGGCCTATTGATAGCTATACCCTGCTGTCTGTGATGACCTTGGTGGATGTCCTCTGGAGGGCCGAGACCTGAGGGGCCCTGGATTCCTTTTGGGGTCATGCTGTCTGTGATGACCTTGGCAGGCGTCCTCTGGAGAGATGGGAACTGAGAGCTCCGGCCTATTTTCTGGGTCCTGGCCTGTGGACCTGGAGCTGCTGTCATCACAGGAAGAGGGGATTTGAATGGGCCAGACACTTGGAGTCACCTGGGCGGATGGCAACGGGTGTGCACCTGTTGATCCTCCTCTCTATGGGTGCGCAAAGTTCCCTGGCTGAATCCTTGAGAGGAAGGGGCAGCTGAGGTAGGCTCGAGATGCCCTGCCCCATTTCGCATCGACAGTGATGGAGTGCAGCTCCTGCAGCAGTGCAGGACCAATGTCCGGGTCCAAGGTCCCCATGGTGACTGCCATATTATCAGTGTTGACCTCAGTGCATTGGCATGCCTGTGCTATCACCTCAGCCTGAAGGCAGACGGACGCCTCCGTCGTGCTTTGCAATCTGAGGAGTGCAGCGGACATCCCTTCCTGATGTTCCCGAGCTTGCCTTTGCAGCTCCAGCAACTGAGACCAGGGGCTCCTCATCTGACTCGGACTCAGCAGATTTCTAGCCTCCAGCAGTCCTCTGAGTGCTGGACACCTGGGAAGTTCCTGCCCCACCTACTGTAGATCAGACAGTGCGATGTACTCCCCAGATCGTGACCCCAAGGCTATTCTAAAGCTAGGTCTCACCGAGGTGTGTGTCTCTGTGCTGGTGGAATGTGTGGGTGAGCACTGTGATGGGATTTCAACGCTGATGCCTGTGGATTCCTCTTCCGTGGTGTCCTCGGGGCTGGAGTCGAGGACCTAGCTTGTGGGCCCCCTCAGCTGCTTCCTAGATGTGTCTGCGAAAGAAAGGAGAGATCATTTGTGCATGGCAGGGGGCTGCAGAACAGGGGAACTGACTCACAGTCTGATTGTCTGATGGACGTTGCACTGCTGGATCCTCACTTGGTTGAGTGCCACTGACCTCACTGTCAGCACAGGAATGGTCCAGATCCTCACCTGCCAATTGGATGGCTCTATTTTCAAAGCCTGTGAGGACCTTTTAATGTCAGGCACTCCTCCACCAGTCTGCGACCTCTCCCTTTTGCTGTGTGCCAGCTTGTCCTGCATGAATACAGATGGAGAGAGTGTCAGCAGGATGCCTGCCAGGCCAGATGAGCAGGATGCCTGGCATGTGTGGGTGATGAGTGGTGCCACAGATGGGATGAGGACACGATCCGCAGAGCAGATGAAGGTGTGTGTGTGAGAGAGTGAATGGTGATGTCCCTTGAACTGGCAGTGAGTGAGATCCCTGTGGATGTTTGATGGATTTGTGAGTGTGTGAGTTCAGAGTGATGAGAAGAGTGACTTACCCTGGCAGAATGAAGGATATCATTCATCCTCTTTCGGAACTGTCCACCACTGCCACCGACTCCCATGCCAGATTGGTAACCTTGCTTACTGGTCTTCACCCAGAGCAGGGATAGAGGACATTGTGCGGACCTCCACTGTATCCAGAAGGCGCTCGAGGGAGGTGTCGCTAAATTTGGGGGTAACATGTTTCCTCCATTTGACAGCCATGAATTTCCAGCAACTTCCAATCCCTTAGAGAGAGCTAGCACTGTGCAGGGGCGCCCTTTAAATATGGTGCCTGGATTAATGAAGGCCTAAGGTGACGGCGGGGGTGGGTGAATCAGAGACCTACCTGCCAGTGGTCTAATGTGAAACCTGTGCCTCCGTATTTTTTGAACAAAGTGCCGTATGATACTGTGGAAAAAGCCGCCTTTGTCGTCGATGGGCCAAACACTGCTTTCCCCGCCCAATATCGACTTTACTGATTTCTGGGACAATTCCGCCCTATGATTCTAATAGCTGGAGTTCCAGGTGGAAGTCATTGGATGTAGGAGCGCGGACCAAGTAAACAAAGGTAACTATGAAACAAAACAAAAACAGAATTACCTGGAAAAACTCAGCAAGTCTGGCAGCATCGGCGGTGAAGAAATCAGTCAACGTTTCGAGCCTCCATGGCCCTTCAGAACTGCAGCATAGTTTCAACAAGGGAGAAATATAAATTGGTTTAAGGTGGGTGGGGGGCGGGGGGGAAGAGACACATTGAGGGTGTGGTGTGAGCAGATAATCAAAAGATGTCAGAGACAAAAGGGTCAAAGAGGTGTTGAAGGTGGTGGTCTTTGTCTGAGAAAAGTGCTAATTAAGAATGGAATACAGGATATTCAAAGTACAGCTCTAGTGGGGGTGGGGTGGAAAGACTAAAGGTTTTAGTTTTAGATTTAAAAATAATGGAAATAGGTGGGGAAAGAAGAATCTATATAAATTATTGAAAAAAAAGCAGGTGGGGGGGGAAAAGAAATGGGGTGGGGATGGGGGGAGGGGGAGTTTAAGATCTAAAGTTGTTGAATTCAATATTCAGCCCAGAGGGCTGTAAAGTGCCTAGTCGGAAGATGAGGTGCTGTTCCTCCAGTTTGCGTTGGGCTTCACTGGAACAATGCAGTAAGCCAAGGACAGACATGTTGGCAAGAGAACAGGGTGGAGTGTTAAAATGGCAAGCGACAGGGAGGTTTGGGTCTTTCTTGCGGACAGACCGCAGGTGTTCCGCAAAACGGTCGCCCAGTTTGCGTTTGGTCTCTCCAATGTAGAGGAGACCGCATTGGGAGCAACGAATGCAGTAGACTAAGTTAGGGGAAATGCAAGTGAAATGCTGCTTCACTTGAAAGGAGTGTTTGGGCCCTTGGACGGTGAGGAGAGAGGAAGTGAAGGGGCAGGTGTTGCATCTTCTGCGTGGGCATGGGGAGGTGCCATAAGTGGGGGTTGAGGAGTAGGGGGTGATGGAGGAGTGGACCAGGGTGTCCCGGAGGGAACGATCCCTACGGAATGCCGTCAAGGGGGGTGAAGGGAAGATGTGTTTGGTGGTGGCATCATGCTGGAGTTGGCGGAAATGGCGGAGGATGATCCTTTGAATGCGGAGGCTGGTGGGGTGATAAGTGAGGACAAGGGGGACCCTATCATGTTTCTGGGAAGGAGGAGAAGGCGTGAGGGAGGATGCGCGGGATATGGGCCGGACACGGTTGAGGGCCCTGTCAACGACCGTGGATGGAAAACCTCGGTTAAGGAAGAAGGAGGACATGTCAGAGAGCTGTTTTTGAAGGTAGCGTCATCAGAACAGATGCGACGGAGGCGAAGGAACTGAGAGAATGGGATGGAGTCTTTACAGGAAGCGGGGTGTGAGGAGCTGTAGTCGAGGTAGCTGTGAGAGTCGGTAGGCTTGTAATGGATATTGGTGGACAGTCTATCATCAGAAATTGAGACAGAGAGGTCAAGGAAGGGAAGAGAAGTGTCAGAGATGGACCATGTGAAGATGATGGAGGGGTGGAGATTGGAAGCAAAATTAATAAATTTTTCCAGGTCCCGACGAGAGCATGAAGCTGCACCGAAGTAATCATGGATGTACCGGAGAAAGAGTTGTGGGAGGGGGCCGGAGTAGGACTGGAACAACGAATTTTCCACATACCCCATAAAGAGACAGGCATAGCTGGGGCCCATGCGGGTACCCATAGCCACACCTTTTATTTGGAGGAAGTGAGAGGAGTTAAAGGAGAAATTGTTCAGTGTGAGAACAAGTTCAGCCAGACGGAGGAGAGTAGTGGTGGATGGGGATTGTTGGGGCCTCTGTTCAAGGAAGAAGCTAAGGGCCCTCAGACCATCCTGGTGGGGGATGGAGGTGTAGAGGGATTGGACATCCATGGTGAAGAGGAAGCGGTTGGGGCCAGGGAACTGGAAATTGTTGATGTGACGTAAGGTGTCAGAGGAATCACGGATGTAGGTGGGAAGGGACTGGACAAGGGGAGAGAGAAGGGAGTCAAGATAACGAGAAATGAGTTCCGTGGGGCAGGAACAGGCTGACACGATCGGTCTGCCAGGACAGTTCTGTTTGTGGATTTTGGGTAGGAGGTAGAAGCGGGCCGTCCGAGGTTGGGCGACTATCAAGTTGGAAGCTGTGGGAGGAAGATCTCCAGAGGAGATGAGGTCAGTGACAGTCCTGGAAACAATGGCTTGATGTTCTGTGGTGGGGTCATGGTCCAGGGAGAGGTAGGAGGAAACGTCTGCGAGTTGACGCTCAGCCTCCGCGAGGTAGAGGTCAATGCGCCAGACAACAACAGTACCACCCTTGTCAGCGGGTTTGATGACAATGTTGGGGTTGGACCTGAGAGAACAGAGTGCAGTGAGTTCAGAGAGAGACAGATTAGAATGGGTGAGAAGAGCAGAACTATGGTTGTGGTTGAGACTTCCAGAACCCAAAAGACTCCTTTGCACTGGCAGAAGAAAGTTAATGACCTCACTAAGTCAGCAAAGGTAAGTGTGTTTTCCAATGAATAACAGGCAACTGATCACAGACACATGGGGCAGGATTTTCCGTTCGTCGGGCAGGCGCGAAGGGTGGGCCCGGGAGTGGCTGGGAAAAGACCCACCACCCGTGATTGGCCCCCAACAGCAAATTCATGCTGGCTGGCCAATTAACGGCCATCCAGTAAGAAAGGCACGCTCAAACGCTCAGCGCTGCCAGACTGAGGGTGGGAGGAGGGCGAGTGCGGAAGTCTGCGCATGCGCGGGGGAGCATGTGCTGAAAGCTCCCTGAGGGCACAGAGCTGCCTCAGGGAACTGAAGAACTGTACAAAGGGAAATAACGATTTTAGAAATGATATAAACGTGTCCCCACATTTGACTCAGTCACATGAAGAGGGACATGTTAAAAATGAAGTTGAAACATTTTTTCTGGTTTTTATTTACTGTTGGAAACCTCATCTCACCCGTGGGTGAGGCATTCATAAAAAATGCAAAGGTCGCCTGGCCTGTTAGTCCACCTGCCAACTGTAAGGTTGAGCGGGCAGCGAAAAATACAAATTAATTAATTGCTTAAGGGCCTTAATAAGCCTCTTAATTATTGGCAGGCATGCTGTCGACTCTCGCGCGCACCCACCAACCAAAAGATCGCGGGAGTGCACAATGATGTCGGGACGCTCGCCCAACATCATTGTGTGTGACTTTTATGCCCGATTAGGTCAGGCGCATGCCCACGTAAAATCCTGCCGATGGGTATTCTCCGGAACAATAATCAAAGATTGCCTGTTAGGGCTTCATATGATACCACACCACTTGTTCTAGAAGAAAAACACTTGGTAATACCCGTAAGTTGTCTCATTTCCTGTAATGAATGCTTATATGCTAAATTCCCACAATCTAGTTCCCTCACACCTATCATGGATACAATTCATTCCACTAATCCTGTGATGACAAAAATCAAAGAGCTCAGCAGCCAATGAACACTATTCATTCTCCCTGCAGGAGAAGATGACATGCAAATGCCAAGAAATGATCTGCTGCTGAAATAGGACATGCCAACATCTGGCATTTAACAACAAATGACCAGGATTGGGAGACCTATAGTTTATTTTAGCTCAGTAATTGTCTTAAAATTCTTTCATAATGCAGCTTGTTGGACAATGCTTCCATGATTTTGTAGTAACATGTTTTTGCAATTGATGCATTGAGTCCCAAAAGATAGCTAAAAATCCCCACAAGCAAGCTCAGTTGAGCAGTGTGCCTTTAATCAAGTATTTCCACCTTGATAAATGGTCCTAGCTAACTGTCTTATCAACAGTGGTACATGTTCCCAAGGGCAGATGGGAAGATGAATGTGAAGTAATTAAAGATGGGTGGCATCACTGTGTCTCAACTCGGTTATTTTCAGGTAGCTGCCATTGCGAGTGTTACCATTAGGTGAGGAGGGGTCGAATGGCTCCCCTTTGTAACCCTCCCCACATTTACCACAACAGTTTTTTTTGAAAAGAATACGTTTGCCAATTTAGTGAATGCTTAGCTACTTACATGCTGCAAGCATAAAAGAACCAATCAGACAGGTTTTCTTGAGTTTAACAAAGAAAGACGTTGGCTTTATCATTCTTGAAACGATCTAAACAAAATAATAAAATACGCTTTGACTTTCGCACACGCACATTCAATTTCACACACACACAAACAAATACAGATTACAGAGGGAAGGATAGGTTGGCCAATTTTTTAAATCTATTAGTTGACAGGTGTGGGTGTCACTGGCCAGTCCAGCATTTTTTGCCTATCCTTAATTGCCCTTGAGAAGCTGATGGTGAGTCACCTTCTTGATCTGCTGCAGTCTGTGTGGTGTAGGTACACCCACAATGCTGTTAGGAAGAGAGTTCCAGAATTTTGAACCAGTGCCAATAAAGGAACAGCAATATAGTTCCAAGTCACAATGGTTGTGCCTCGGAGGGTAACTTGCTGGTACCAGTGCTCCTGTGCATCTACTGCCCTTGTCCTTTTAGGTGGTAGAGGTCGCAGGTTTGGAAAGTGCTGTCAAAGGAGCCTTAGTGACTTGCTGCAGTGCACCTTGTAGATGGTACACACTGCTGCCACTGTGCATCAGTGGTGGGGGTAGTGAATGTTTAAGGTGGTGGATGGGGTGCCAATCAAGCGGGCTACTTTATCCTGGATGGTGTCAAGCTTTTTCAGTGTTATTGGAGCTGCACACATCCAGGCAAGTGAGAGTATTCAATAACACTCCTTGCCTTGTAGATGGTGGATAAGCTTTAGGGAGTCAGGAGGTAAGTTATTCAGCGCAGAATTCCCAGCCTCTGACCTGCTCTTGCAGCCGCAGTAGTTATATGGTTTGTCCAGCTCATTTTCTTGCGTTCAGCTCTTTTGTCATGTTTGGATCAAGGCTCTAATGAGGTCAGGAGCTGATTGTCATTGGTGGAACCCAAACTGAGCGTCAGTGAACAGGTTATTGCCGAGTAAGTGCCGACACCTTTCATCACTTTGCTGATGACCGAGAGTAGACTGATGGGGCGGTAATTGGCCAGGTTGGATTTGCATTCTTTTTGTGGCCGGGACATACCTGGGCAATTTTTCACATGTCCGGGTAGATGCCAGTGTTGTAGCTGTACTGGAACAGCTTGGCTAGGGGCACAGCTAGTCCTGGAACACAAGTCTTCAGTACTATTGCCAGAATGTTGTCAGGGCCCATAGCCTTTGCAGTAACCAGTAATTGCTAACACATGGAGTGAATTGAAATCTGGCACTGGTGATGCTAGGTACCACAAGAGGAGGCCAAAATGGATCATCCACCCTGCACTTCTGGCTGAAGATGGTTGCAAAAGCTTCAGCTTTGGCTTTTGCATTGATGTGCTGGGCTTCCGCCATCACTGAGGATGGGGCTATTTGTGGAGCATCCTCCTCCTATTAATTGCTTAATTGTCCACAACCATTCATGGCTGGATGTAGTAGGACTGCAGGGCTTAGGTCTGATCTATCTGTTGTGGAATTGCTTAGCCCTGTCTATCACTTGTTGCTTATGCTGTCTGGCATGCAAGTAGTCCCATGTTGTAGCTTCATAAGGTTGACACCTAATTTTTAGTATGCCTGTTGCTGCTCCTGGCATGCCCACAGTCTTCATTAAACCAGGTTTGACCCCACCAGCTTAATTGTAATGATAAAGTGGGGGATATGCTGGGCCATGAGGTTACAGATTGTGGTTGAATACAATTCTGCTGCTGATGGCTCACTGCGTCTCATGGATGCCCAGTTTTGAATTGCTAGATCTGTTCAAAATCTATCCCATTTAGCATGGTGGTAGTGCCTCATAAGACGATGGAGGGTATTCTCAATGTGAAGGTGAGAATTTATCTCCATGCGACTGTGTGGTGGCCTTTCCTAACAATACTGTCATGGGCAGATGCATGTACGACAAGTAGATTAGTGATGATGAGGTCAAATAGGCCTTTCCCTCTTGTTCATTCCCTCACCACCTGCCGCAGACCCAATCTAGCAATTATATCCTTTAGGACTTGGGCAGCTTGGTCAGTAGTGATGCCACTCTTGGTGATGGACATTGAAAATCCCCACCCAGAGTACATTCTGTGCCCTTGCCATCTTAGTGCTTCCTCCAAGTGGTGTTCAACAAGAAGGAGCACTGATTCATCAGCTGAGGGGAGCTTTCCTTGCTCCTGTTTGACCTGATGCCATGACACTTCATGGAGTCCACAGTCAATGTTGAGGACTCCCAGGGCGACTCCCAGGGCAACACCCTCCTGACCGTATGCCACTGTGCCACCACCTCTGCTGGGTTTGTCATGCCAGTGGGACAGGATATACCCAGAGACGGTGATGATGGTGTCTGGGAAATTGTCTGTAAGGTATGATTCCGTGAATATGACTATGTCAGTCTATTGCCTGACTAGTCTGTGAGACAGCTCTCCTAATCTTGGCACAAGCCTTCAGATGTCATTGAAGAGGACTTTTCAGGGTCGACAGGGCTGGATTTCCTGTTGTCGTTTCCGGTGCCTAGATTGATGTCAAGTGGTCCATCCGATATCGTTCCTTTTATCAGACTTCATAGTGATTTGATACAACTGAGTGACTTGCTAGGCTATTTCAGAAAGCATCTAAGAGTCAACCACATTGCTGTGGGTCTGGTGTCACATGTAGGCCAGACCAAGTAAGGACGGCTGATTTCCTTTCCTAAAGGATGTTAGTGAACCAAATGGGTTTTTACAACATGGTCACCATTACTGAAACTAGCTTTTAATTCCAGATTTATTCACTGGATTTTAATTCCACTAGCTGCTGTAGTAAGATTTGAACCCATGTCCCCAGAGCATTAGCCTGGGCCCCTGGATTACTAGACCAGTGACATTACCACACCATCACCTCCTCCTCACCTCAATTAGAGTCCATAAAAAGTAAAAGAGAATATACAGTAAATAGTTTGGTGACTTGGCTAGCTTTAGGCTTTGCTTTGGTGGTTTTGATGATTCTGATTTAAAGGTGAAGCCCGCTGATTTGGTTGTTCTTCTGGAGACGATGATGCTGCGTTGAATTTCTTTTCAGAAGTCTCTGTTTGCAGCTGGAGCATCCCTGGATAGCCATGGTCAGCAAACCGCTTGAAGCTTGTCAGGTGGGTTGAAGAGAGAGGGATGCAGGAGAGGCCCCAGTTGGGTCTTTGCTCTCAGTGTCTTAGCTGCTTGTCCTCAGTTCTGCTAAGAAAACATGTGCTTAAAACATGCAAAGGGTTGACTTGTCATGTGACCTTCACTCTACAACTGCCAGGGGGATCCAAATAAGATTATTGTCCATGTATTCCAAGGGCAACCTGATTAGCTTGTGTCTGGAAAGCTATCTCAGCTCGGGTCCTATTATCTGATTGATTAGTCTTAATGGTCCATCTCCAACAGTTGAACACCTCAGGTGATTGCTAATGAGACAGGAGATTTGAGTCCCTCACACTCCCCTAAAGTCATTGTCTGTGATGGGTTTTGCAGACATGCATCTCCATTCCAATCGATTGGAATGTGGAATGTGTAGTAATGCAAATTGGGGTAGCCATATTGTGGCTGTCATCTCAAGTCACCTTTGTCTGTATTTTAAAAAGTCCTTTTAAAAATTCAATTCAGGTTTCCAACCAATGGATTCAAAATCATTATTTGGTATAAAGCACATCTTCATGACAGGGAGCAGGGCAGTTCTTCAGCCCAACCTGAAACTGAACACAATTTAGTTAGGGAGGCTTCTTCAGCATAACTTTCCAGCATACCCCGGCCCCATTTGAAACTCCTGACCCCAAAGAGGGGCAATTATTGACTTGTGCCCGCCCCAACTCAGGGATTCTTTTGCTAATGTGATTATTAAACAAATACTATTGGAAAGCTCTCTTTGGAACTGCAAATATTTGTTACTATTTTTGAGCTTTCTTTATTTTAATTTTAATATGTTATTAAATATTAAAATAAACGTCAGTGTGCAGTAAAGGTTTATCAGCTCCTACAAATGATCACTAATGGTTCGTTGAGGACCATATATTGCTATTGCAATATGATATTTTGCCAACATCATAGCAGCTCTTCTGAGACTTTCTGCATCATATGATTAATATAGCAGTTTTGTAACATTCTAAGCAACTGGGCTCATGAACGAGATATTTTAATAAAGGATCAGGAAATTAATACATAAATAATGTGGTGGAAATAAAGCTAAACAAAAAGATGCAAGACTTTAAAGTTGTTTTATTTAATCTAAGCCTAATTTTCTGTTATGTACTTTATTCTATCTCCCTTTTCCATCATCTTTAACTATTCTTCATGCAGTCATTCTTCACATTTATCATCTTATCTGGCAATTCTATTTTTAGAGTGTAACCTTTCTATCAGTAAGAAAACTCAATCCTGTAGATCCCTATCAAGGAAGGCACCACACAGAAAACAGCTTGTCAACACAAGTCAAACAAAGGGAAAACAAAAATAAAAATACCTGGAAAAACTCAGCAGGTCTAGCAGCATCTGCGGAGAGGAACACAGTTAACGTTTCGAGTCCGTATGGCTCTTCAACAGAACTGGCCCTCTATCCCAGCTCTACCTGTCCCCCGCCACCGCCCCCCCCCCCACCCTAAACCAGCTTATATTTCACCTCTCTTCTATTTTTCCTTAGTTCTGTTGAAGAGTCACACGGACACGAAAGGTTAACTGTGTTCCTCCCAGCAGATGCTGCCAGACCTGCGGAGTTTTTCCAGGTATTTTTATTTTTGTTTTGGATTTCCAGCATCTGCAGTTTTTTGCTTTTATCAAACAAAGGGAAATAGGAAGCAAACGTTAATTGAGAAGCATGAAGGTTACACAGAGCTGTGCATCCTGCAGTTGGTCATGGTCACAAAGCTGGTAATATTCAAGGTAACTCATGCAGATAAATTTCTGCAACGTGTAAGGAACATCAATGAGTTTATTTTCATTCAGTATTCCAGAAAGAAGGAACAATGTAAAACATTTAATTAGCAACAAGTTGTTGTCCAATCATTCAAAATCAATGCTTTACAACTGGCTAATATCCTCTTTATTAATAGGTGTTGGATTTCCATTTGGTATGTGTTGTAGGATGGCCGAGCTGTACTATTAATGATAAAGTTGATCTGCAGACACTTCGTGGGTGGAAACATTAAACTTATTTACAATATACTCAGCAGCAACTACACATGTGCTTTCAACTCCTACTCTACACTGACTGCTAAGTAGCCTGAGCTACTGCACTATTGGTCACTACAGATCATGTGATCATGCCGAACCAATATTATCCTTAAAGGTACATTACAAGTAAATAAAACCATAATTACTACAGTGTGCATGAAACTACATCATATAAACCTTGCAGATGTCTTTCCTATGCTCTTACCATGTCGGAAAAATAAACATGGCTACTTTTAAACAGCTGTGAACCTGTGACTTTAAAACATTTGAAAAATTTAAAATGAAGGTCCGGAGTTTTCTGATGCCTTCTGTAAGTCAGACATTAATTTGGTGCAGGTAACATTTGCCCTGTTTCAGTGACAATGTACTGAGTAAATTAAGATTTACTGAGATACTGATATAAGCTGGACAAGCAGAGTGGTCACTAGCTGAAGCACATTTCTAAATATTCTTAAGGACTCCATCCTATTCTCTCAGTTCCTTTGCCTCCGTCGCATCTGTTCTGATGATGCTACCTTCAAAAACAGTTCCTCTGACATGTCCTCCTTCTTCCTTAACCGAGGTTTTCCACCCACGGTCGTTGACAGGGCCCTCAACCGTGTCCGGCCCATCTCCCGTGCATCCGCTCTCACGCCTTCTCCTCCCTCCCAGAAACATGATAGGGTCCCCCTTGTCCTCACTTATCACCCCACCAGCCTCCGCATTCAAAGGATCATCCTCCGCCATTTCTGCTAACTCCAGCATGATGCCACCACCAAACACATCTTCCCTTCATCCCCCCTGGCGGCATTCCGTAGGGATCGTTCCCTCCGGGACACCCTGGTCCACTCCTCCATCACCCCCTACTCCTCAACACCCACCTATGGCACCTCCCCATGCCCACGCAAAAGATGCAACACCTGCCCCTTCACTTCCTCTCTCCTCACCGTCCAAGGGCCCAAACACTCCTTTCAAGTGAAGCAGCATTTCACTTGCATTTCCCCTAACTTAGCCTACTGCATTCGTTGCTCCCAATGCGGTCTCCTCTACATTGGAGAGACCAAACGTAAACTGGGCGACCGCTTTGCGGAACACCTGCGGTCTGTCCGCAAGAAAGACCCAAACCTCCCTATCGCTTGCCATTTTAACACTCCACCCTGCTCACTTGCCCACATGTCTGTCTTTGGCTTGCTGCATTGTTCCAGTGAAGCCCAACGCAAACTGGAGGAACAGCGCCTCATCTTCCGACTAGGCACTTTACAGCCTTCCGGAATGAATATTGAATTCAACAACTTTAGATCTTGAACTCCCTCCTCCATCCCCACCCCCTTTCCGTTTCTTCCCCCTTCCTTTTGTTTTTTCCAATAATTTATAAAGATTTTTCTTTTCCCACTTATTTCCATTATTTTTAAATCTATACCTTTTATGCCCTGTTAGTCTTTCCACCCCACCCCCACTAGAGCTGTACCTTGAGTGTCCTGCCATCCATTCTTAATTAGCACATTTGTTTAGATAATATCACCACCATCAACACCTCTTTGTTCTTTTGTCTGTGACATCTTTTGATTACCTGCTCCTATCACTGCTTGCTTGTCCCTACAACCACCCCACCCCCCAACTTCTCTCCCCCACCCCCCCACCCCCACCCCTCCACTTCTCTCCCCCCACCCCCCACCCCACTTTAAACCAGCTTATATTTCACCCCTCTCCTAATATTACTCAGTTCTGTTGAAGGGTCATGAGGACTCGAAACGTCAACTCTTTTCTTCTCCGCCGATGCTGCCAGACCTGCTGAGTTTTTCCAGGTAATTCTGTTTTTGTTTTGGATTTCCAGCATCCACAGTTTTTTGTTTTTATCCAAATATTCTTGGCTGTAATCATTCTATATTACTAGGAGACTACATAATACTTAACACAAAATGAGAACAGCTTGACCTAGATTTTCCTTGGGTTGTTTGTCTGCTTTTAGATTGATTTAACATGGCTGGAAGTGGAAATTAGGTCAGGAAGGCATTACACTGAATCCCTAAACGCTCCAACAAAACCTTTTTGCCAAGGTACCAGTCAATGTCCAAAATTCATTTTCTCTCTCTTTCCACCTATGCCCCTCTGCCAATCTTCTCTAAATGAACTGGTTATTTGTCAGCAGCTGACTGGCAGAAGAGGCTTTAACTGGAACTTTATGAGGCTATTGTATTTGCTGCAACTTTGCTATGGGACAATTGCCAGCTTTTTTGTTGTGCGAATTCTGAAATCGGGCTTACATTGTTTTTTACCTTTGGGTAGTCACCACAGGCGACAAAGTTGTTCCTCGTCGGAATTTCACTTTGCAAGTACTATGGTGAGAACTAAATGGAAGATGAGGAGAAGCAGCATCAGGAGGCCAAGATAATCAAGTGTCACAGAGACACCTGGTGCCCAGGCACAGACAGTTGAACAAGGTGCCAAATATCTCCAGCTCAAAATTGAGTAGTGCTTACAGAAGTTGCATTTTCCTTATAAAGCTGTAAAGAAATTATGTCATCTAATTGTCCCAGAACCAGAGCCTATTTCTGCAAGAGGCACTATTTTACTATTGCCTGTTCCATTGGAAAATCACAATGGTCTTCAAAATCTATGTCATTGATTCATTTCAGGTGGGACAGCTGTAACGTCAGCCAGTTGGCTGTCTACTGATGCATCAAGTCACTAATGCGTGTTTGCTCAAGTTGCCCAATTCATAACCTTTATTATGGACCCTGTGCAGCAGCACAAGGGGGTTGTCAAGTTTTCTAAAGTGATGAGAATAATCAAGATGTAAGATACAGTCAATAGCATCCACTTCACCACATATGTGTCTTTCCAGAATGCCATCACCTTTTTCAGAGGGGAAGATATTCACTGCATGAATGTACAGCTGCAAAATGAGCATAATCACCTCATAATGCACGTGAACGGTGCTGTTAAGGCAGCCCACCAAATCACTACTGTTTACACTTGAAAGCCAGGTATACAAATAGCTGCTGGTACATCAGGGGCATCCTCTGTAGTGCCTCCCTATCTCTGTAATCTGTATCCATGATATGGTATCATAGAGATGCATCCAGGAAACTTTAGAAGCATCTGATCCTTTGTCCGCCTTCAGCACCTGAGCCCTTCAGGAGCACAGCGTCACTGGTCACAGATACTGAAGAGATGCGGGCCAGCCCCACCTTAAAGGTGCTGAGAGCACAGAGAGAATGACGGAACTCGGTAACACCTGCCCACTACTTTCTGGCGGCGATGACAAGCACCGTCGAGTGTCGCATCAATAACTGGACCATCACTGTGGTCTGAAGACTGCACAGAGAACAGGGAAGAGGCCCTGGACTGAGACACCTGCCTTTATCTTGTGCAGAAAGGTTTCACATCTGAGTGACAAGAACACTGTTCATCAGAACAAGGAGCCATAGGCAGGGAAACATTCTTGGGAGTTTATTGACAATAGCGAACAGTATGTACAAGTGATTAACACTCGTGCCCAGGCTGTGCAACTACATCTTCTTAACTTTCCTAACCCTGTTGCTACATCTTGGTGCTCCCCAGACATCCACAGCAGAGGTGAAGGCAGCCTGCTGACTGTGACACCCTGTCTGTGAAGACCCTGACGAGTGTCCTCTGGAGGGCTGAGACCTGGAGGGCCGAGACTTGGAGTTGAACCCGCGCAGAAGTGCAGGAGCGACATCCTGGATCAAGGTCTCCACGGCGAGCGCCATCCTACCATTGTTGACCTTGGTGGGTTGGCATGCCAGTGCTATCACCTCAGCCTGAAGGTGGACAGAACCCTTCATCGTGCCATGCAATCTGAGGAGGGCAATGGACATCTCTTCCTGATGTTCCCGAGCTTGTCTTTGCAGCTCCAGCAACTGAGGCATAACCTAGTCCAGAGGCTGCTCATCTGACCCTGACTCTTCAAATTTATGCCTCCATAAGCAGCCCTCCGAGTGCCAGACACCAGGGAAGTCCCTGACGCCGACTTCTGTGGATCAGACAGTGCGATGTGCTCACAAGAATGTGATCCTGAGGCTACCTGTAAAGCTGGGCCCCACCGAGGTGTGTGTCTCTGTGCTGGTGGAGGGTGTGGGTGAATGTTGTGACGGGACTTCAGGGAGGGTGCCTCCAGATTCCTCTTCAGAGGTTTCTTTGGGGCTTAATTGGAGGCCCTGGGTCATGGACTCTGTTGGCTGTTTCCCAGATGTGCCTGCGGAAGCAAGGAGAGATAATTAGTGCATGGCTGTGGCCTGTGAAATAGAACACATCACTCACAGTATGGCTGTCTGATTGATGTTGCACTGCTGGCTCCTCACTTGGTAGAGCACCGCCGACCTCACTGTCAGCACAGGAATGGTCCAGATACTCGCTAGCCAGCTGATTGGCTCTGATTTTAAAGTCCGTGAGGACCTTGATGTCAGGCATTCCTCCACCGGTCTGAGACCTCTCCCTCTTGTTGTGTGCCAGCTTGTCCTGCATTAATAGAGATAGAGAGAGTGTAAGCAGGACGCCTGCTAGGCCAGATCAGATCAGGCCTCTTTTCGACTCCCAGTCCACTCTCATCCCACTATCTGGCATGTTGAGCAAGCTGCAGATGGTATGACCATGAACCTCTTGCTTCCCACCCGAAACTCCTTCCCTCACACCAGCCTTCCCTTTCTGAACTCCTGCTTTAAGACACCCAAGAAATGCTGTCTGCTTAACTACATGAGCCCTAGGAGGAGGATGTTGTGATATGATGTGGATGTACCTTTAAGTGGGTATCTCTTAAACTACTGTCAATCATTACCGTCTCAACAGGATGCGATGTATTAGTACCATAACTTATAGTCAGTGTGACAAGCAGCTGTGGATGAGGTTAGATATGTATTCAATAGTCTCCCAGTGAGAATTCTCTATATAGAATTTATCTTCAAAAAAGGGCCCACATCATTGTTTCAGCAATCCTTGTGTATGATTGGTATGTTTGTGTAAAAGAAAAGATTAGCATAACAGAGCAAAGAGAGCAACAGCATAACACTGATGAAGAGGCCCCATCACATTGTAATGGGGTTTCATACAGTCTCCCCGACTTCTTTGTGGCATTTCTGCACAAATGAAGGTCAGCCTGGACACTGGGTCCCGTGGTTACCACGTTGTTGTCGGCTGGTGCAGCCCTGTCAACCGATGACGGTGATGGTGACGGTAAAGGGCGCAAGGTTAGTGGATTTTTCATGCCTGGGTTCCTTCTGGATTTCGAGTGACTTCAGCGGGCTTGTGCTGCCCGTGTGGGGCGATTGGTTGGTCAGCTCTCAACTGTTTGATTTGGGAACTGAGCTTCCAATTGTTTTGATGATTTTTTGAGTTGACAAGTGAGAATTAGCCACTGTAATGAATTTGTCTCCTTAAGTTGGCATTTTTTATTTATATATTTAATATGTTTGGAGTCAGTGGTATAAAGAGTCACTGAACTGGGATCTTTGTGCATTCAGCGTGCTTTTTTTCTGCATTACATTTTGGTGTGGTGGGCAGGGATCAAACCCTAGCAAGTTTTCTTTTGTGGCCAACAAGATTCAGGGTAAAAAACAAAAAATACCTGGAAAAACTCAGCAGGTCTGACAGCATCTGCGGAGAGGGATACAGTTGACGTTTCGAGTCCGTATGACCCTTCATCAGAACTAAGACATATAGAAATGAGATGAAATATAAGCTGGTAGAAGGGGATGGGACAAGAGAGCTCGATAGGGGGCCAGTGGGAAGTGGAGGCCAAGAAGAGACTGCCAAAGATGTCATAGACAAAAGGACAAAGGTGTGTTGACGGTGGTGATACTATCTAAAGGATGTGCTAATGGGGACATTAAGGGAAGCAAGCTAGTGACAGACGGCCCTAGTGCGGGTGGGGTAGGGGGAAGGGATCAAAATGGGCTAAAAGGTGGAGATAAAACAATAGATCGAAATAAATTTAAAAATAGGAGGGAAAAGAAAAAAATATAGTTGTAAAAAATTATAAATTATTGGAAAAAGGGGGATCAGAAAGGGCGTGGAGAAGGAGGAGAGAGTTCATGATCTGAAGTTGTTGAACTCAATATTAAGTCCGGAAGACTGTAAAGTGCCTATTTGGAAGATGTGGTGCTGTTCCTCCAGTTTGCGTTGAGCTTCACTGGAACAATGCAGCAGGCCAAGGATGGACATGTGGGCATGAGAGCAGGGTGGAGTGTTGAAATGGCAAGCGACAGGGAGGTCTGGGTCATGCTTGCGTACAGATTGAAGATGTTCCGCAAAGCGGTCACCCAGTCTGCATTTGGTCTCTCCAATGTAGAGGAGACCGCATTGGGAGCAGCGAATGCAGTAGACTAAATTGAGGGAAGTGCTGCTTTACTTGAAAGAGGTGTTTGAGCCCTTGGACGGTGAGGAGGGGGGAAGTAAAGGGGCAGGCGTTGCACCTTCTGCGGTTGCAAGGGAAGGTGCCTTGGGAGGGGGTTGAGGTGTAGGGGTTGATGGAGGAGTGGACCAGGGTGTCCCGGAGGGAACGATCCCTACGGAATGCTGCCGGGGTGGGGTGAAGGGAAGATGTGTTTGGTAGTGGCATCATGCTGGAGTTGGCGGAAATGGAGGAGGATGATCCTTTGAAAGCAGAGGCTGGTGGTACAGTGAGTACCACCAGTGATAAGTGAGTACAAGGGAGACCCTATCATGGTTCTGGGAGGGAGAGGAAGGTGCGAGGACAGATGCACGGGAGATGGGCCGGACACGGTTGAGGACCCTGTCAACCACCGTGGGTGGAAAACCTTGGTTAAGGAAGAAGGAAGACATGTCAGAGGAACTGTTTTGGAAAGTGGCATCATCAGAACAGATGCGACGGAGGCGAAGGAACTGAGGGAATGGGATGGAGTCCTTACAGGAAGCGGGGTGTGAGGAGCTGTAGTCGAGGTAGCTGTGGGAGTCGGTAGGCTTGTAATGAATATTGGTGGACAGTCTATCACCAGAGACTGAGAGGTCAAGGAAGGGAAGGAAAGTGTCAGAGATGGACCATGTGAAAATGATGGAGGGGTGGAAATTGGAAGCAAAATTGATAAATTTTTCCAGATCCGGACGAGATCGTGAAGCGGCACCAAAGCAGTCATCGATGTACCGGAGAAAGAATTGTGGGAGGGGGCCTGAGTAGGACTGGAACAAGGAATGTTCCACATACCCCATAAAGAGACAGGCATAACTGGGGCCCATGTGGGTACCCATGGCCACACCTTTTATTTGGAGGAAGTGAGACGAGTTTAAGGAGAAATTGTTCAGTGAGAGAACAAGTTCAGCCAGACGGAGGAGGGTAGTGGTGGATGGGGATTGTTCAGGCCTCTGTCTGAGGAAGAAGCGGAGAGCCCTCAGATCATCCCGGTGGGGGATGAAGGTGTAGAGGGATTGGACGTCCATGGTGAAGAGGAGGCGGTTGGGGCCAGGGAACTGGAAATTGTTGATATGATGTAGAGCATGAGAAGAATCGTGGATGTAGATGGGAAGGAACTGGACAAGGGGAGAGAGAATAGAGTGAAGATAGCAAGAAATGAGTTCTGTGGGGCAGGAACAGGCTGACACGATCGGTCTGCCGGGACAGTCCCGTTTGTGGATTTTGGGTAGGAGGTAGGAGTGGGCCGTCTGAGGTTGGGAGACTATGAAGTTGGAAGCTGTGGAGGGAAGATCTCCAGAAAAAATGAGGTCAGTAACAGTCCTGGAAACAATGGCTTGATGTTCAGTGGTGGGGTCATGGTCCAGGGGGAGGTAGGAGGAAGTGTCTGCGAGTTGACGCTCAGCCTCTGCGAGGTAGAGGTCAGTGCGCCAGACAACAACAGCACCACCCTTGTCAGCAGGTTTGATGACAACGTTAGGGTTGGACCTGAGAGAATGGAGTGCAGCAAGTTCAGAAAGAGACAGGTTAGAGTGGGTGAGAGGAGCAGAGAAATTGAGACGACTGATGTCACGCCAACAGTTCTCAATGAAAAGATCAAGAGCAGGTAAAAATCCAGAGGGAGGGGTCCAGGTGGAGGGAGAATATTGGAGGTGGGTAAAAGGATCCGTTGAATGGGGAGAGGACTCCTGCCCAAAGAAGTGAGCACGGAGACGAAGGCGGCGGAACAAGAGTTCAGCATCATGCCGAGCCCGAAATTCATTGAGGTGAGGGTGTAAGGGTATGAAACTGAGTCCTTTGCTGAGCACTGAGCATCAGAGAGGGGAAGGTCAGAGGGTGGGGCTGAGATTGGAAGACGGGATGGGAACAGAGGGATGGGCAGGATTGGAGGGTCCTGAATGAGCGTTGGTGTCGATGAGTTGTTGGAGCTCGCGTTCCTTTGCATCTGAAAGAAAGAGACAAAGCTTCTTGTTGAGGCATCAGATGAGACAAAGAATAAAATGAAACTGGAGATCCAGGGTAACTGCTTCTATCCCCTGGACATTGTGGGTGATGTCATAATAGATAACAATCTTGTGTAACTCTGAATGTGTTTAATCATGTCCAAAGAGATGGAAAAGTGTTTGGCAGAGATGGAGCATGTGGTTGAGGAACTGAAACGGGCTTTCGCAGTGAAGGAGGCTGAAGCAGCCTCAGCCCTAGTGGAGGAATAGGCTTTAAAGGATGAAGTTGAGCGTCTAACCAGAGACAAAGAAGGGTCTCCCAATGTGGCCTCCCTTAAACTCAGCAGGAGTATCCCTCCACACATGTATCTATTAACAGTAAGGAAGCAGGATTGACTTGGAAAAGTCAACTGATTCTTCGGCTGAAGACTGGATTGAGGATGCGCATCCAAGTGCTTCAATCAGAGAGAGCAGGCTGCGTTCTTGGTAGAGCATCTATTTGTAAAAGTCTGTAGAGAAATACTATAGAGAGGTATTGATGTCCAAAATTGATCTTTGAATTCCTGACAAGGGTGCTTAGTGATAGCAGTAGACTGCCGCAGCTGCAGCAGAAATTTTACAGATATAACATTCTGAACAACAGAACGTAGTCTCAGTCTCAGTATCCCTGGAGCTTGTAAACCTTGTTGACTGAATTTTCGTCTTGGATCCCTCCTTCAAACAAACAAGAGAGATGCTGTTGAAAAATTCTTAGCTGAAGCAGTGAGGGATGAAGATGTCCATTTAGAGCTGCGGAGATTTATCAGCAACAAGCTCCGACTGTCCTCTTTGATGCACATGATCACAATATCAAAATCATGAAAAAAGACAAAGTTACTAAGACCAGGAGTAAAGCTACCATCAGAGAGGTGACTGTTGGCACTGATGGATATGTAAGCATCATGCTGAAGAGGCAAGCGGAGCAGATTGCTACACAGCAAGTGTAGATCAAATCTTCACTGTCCAACCTCCAAAGCAAGCCTCAAGGCCAATTGCGCCCAAGAGATACTTCAAGGAGATGCTAGAATTGCAATGGTGCTGGGCATTTTATCAAGACTGCTCTCACCATCACAGACTACATAAACAACAGGAATGAAAACCCCACCGAGGGCAACTGCATTACCTCACCCTCACCAGATGTTAAACTAATCAAGCGTTACACTGGGAGCCAGTTGGAGGGTGAGATTATTTTAGAAAGAGGCTCAGTCTTAAGTAAAGCAATAGGAACTTGTCCATCAGTTGAAGTGAGATTTGGTGGGGTGGAAGCATCATCTCTAATTGACACAGGAGAAGTGTCAACCACTACCAACCAATTCTTCAGGCAGCATCTAGCTCTTTTTTAATTCTTTCATTGGATGTGGGAATCACTGGCTGAACCAGCATTTGCTGCCCATCCCTAATTGACGTTGAGAAGGCGGTGGTGAGCTGCCTTCTTGAACTGCTGCAGTCCATGTGTGGTAGGCACACTCACAGTTCTGTTAGGGAGGGATTTTGACCCAGCGACAGTGAAGGAATGGCGATATAGTTCCAAGGATGCTGAGTGACTTGGAGGTGAACTTGCAGATGGTGGTAGTCCCATGCATCTGCTGCCCTTGTCATTCTTGGTGATAGAGGTCGCAGGTTTAGAAGGTGCTGTTGAAGGAGCTTTGATGAATTGCTGCAGTGCATCTTATCTTTGGTACACACTGCTATGGGTTGGTAGTGAAGGATTGAATGTTTAAGGTGGTGGATGGGGTACCACTAAAGTGGAGTGCTCTGTCCTGGATGGTGTCGAGCTTCTTGATTGTTGTTGGAGCTGCATTCATCCAGGCAAGTAGAAAGTGTTCTGTCACACACCTGACTTGTGCCCTGTAGATGGTGGACAGACTTTGGGAAGTCAGAAAGTGAGATACTCACCCCAGAATTCCCAGTTTCTGACCTGTTCTTGTAGCCATTGTGTTTATATGGCTGGTCCAGTTCAGTTTCTGGTCAATAGCTGAAGAGTGTTGTCAGGAAGATATAATAACTCTCATATGTTATTGGAATTTATTGTAAAGTGGAATAATAATGGGGTCTGTGCCTATGCCTGTATGTGTGTATGTGTCTGTGTGTGACTTAATTGAATTAAAGGCAGCTGGTCTGAAGGCTTTGATGTATTAGAAGATAAGCTAGGTTTGAAATGTTAAGTAGATAGATATAGGTGTAAAGGGAACATTTTCATTTTTAAAGAAAGCAGTCAAAAGGGGGAGTGAAATGTATCACCTAGCCAAGAGAAGTTCAGAAAGTGTGTTTATTTTCCAAATATTACTGGTAAAATTGATACTATGATAGATTTTTAATTTTCAGAGAGGTAAAGTCCAAAGACATAGTGAAACAATGGGAATTTGTATTCAAAAGGGAAAATATGTATAAAGGGGTGAAGGCTATGTGTAGGGGTAGGCATTCTAAGATCCAACAAGTGTGAAACGCCTCCAGCATCTAAGTCTCAAGTTGCGGTCTACAAAGAACTGAAGTTAAGAAAACTCACTTTGAATTAGATGAATCAGGGTATCATGTTTCTTTGCCTGGGTCTTTTAAAATCTATGTGTCTTACTGTTGCCATAACAAAAGTGTAACTGGGAGTTAGATCAACTAGGGGATTTAGAAGTTACCATAGTAGTAATTTGCAGATTTATGTATGCACTTAAAATCATTTCTTCTATTAATAAAGGTTAATTTAGTTTTGTAAGAAACCTATAAGACTTGGTGGTCTTATTACTACTGAATTCAAGGCACACATCTCAAAATTTATACAAATTGCAAAACAGTTGTGGCAGTTTTCAAGTTTCCCTCTGGGATTTGAGCAGCTCAGCATTTACCATCAGCAGTGCCATAACAGTGTGAACTGCTAGATGTGTCTTCACTCATCTGAATCTCTACTTCACAATGATTGGACATACGTTATCATGCTTATGGCAAGCTCTCCATATCTGTCCTCAATCACACCTTCCATAACCTTGGATTTCTCGTAGTTCATGACCGAAAGATACTCCTAGAAATAAGGAGTTGAGAATACCCATAATGTTGGGGTCCAATGTACTAAGAGCCATCCATGCATCCCTGGAAAGCAGGTATGGTGACAAGTACATGCAATATGTTAGGAGCTTGTCAGTAGGAGGCCAAGAGTTCTCAACCTTGCTTCATGCACTCAAGATGTACCAGCCTATACCTGACCTTAGAACCATTCGAATAGCAGGGAATCAATCTATTCTCTTACCCAGCTGCACCACCATTGTCCTTGAAGGATCATGCCAGCCATCACCAACTGCTCAGCATCATGCCCTGTTGCACCATCATGCTTCTCACCTACCTGAACTACCAGCTGCTGTAACTCTTGAAGCAATTCTAGTCACTGTGGGAGAAAATGATTAAAAAGCAATGCAGATCTCAAATTTCAGTGATAAAAATGTTTACATCCTACAGGTGTTCTTAAACCTGCAGCTGCTGTTGAGAATGGACCAAATGGGGAGGACATCTCTAAGCTCATCTCAAAGGTGGACATTAGCGAGTTGGTGGAAACACAAAGGTAGCAGTGTATCTCTACTCGTACCAGTAAGGATGATGACGGTACTGGTTATTGTGATCTGGTGAACTCCAAGATGACCACCCACCAAAGATTCCTCACCTCAGGATCCCATTATATTATTGAGATGAAGCCAGGGACTATTTGCAGAAATCCTTGGAATGAGGTGCAATCTGAGAATCGTCAAGTCCGTACATCTCACATGTAGTCCTCGAGGGGAAGAAAGAAGGGAAGCTGAGGATGCTTACCCTCTACCTTAGCTTGAGGAGGCATTTCAAGTTCTCAAAGGTGTGAAGCATTTCTGCAGTCTTGATGTGGCCCATGATTTTAACTAGTTATCCATTGCTGAGGAAGACATTGAGAGGACTGCATTCCAAACAGGAACTGGAGGACTTTACAAATACATGAGAATGCTGTTTGGGTTTTGTAATGCCCCTACCACTTTCATGCTTATAATGAATAAGTCTTTTGGTGACCTCAATTTCCAGTCCCTCTTTGTGTATTTGGATGATAGACTCATCTCCGGTTTGATGTTCAAGGAGACTCCTGGAAAAATGGACACTGTCTTATCCCATTTGTCAAATCTCAACTTAAAAGTCAAGCCAGCGAAGTGCCAACTTTCCCGGGCAAAGGTATGGTGCATGGACACATCATCACCAGTGAAGGCACAACTCCAGATGATGAGAAGGTCTGCTCTGTATGAGTGGCCCTGTCCTAACATGGAAAGAAAACCATGTGCGTTCCTTGGTCTACCGGCTACCAAGTTTGTGCAAGGCTATACACAGTCGGGCTCTCCTCTCCACAACCTACTAAGGAAACTAGAAAGATTTAAAGGAGCTAGTGGGAAAAGATGCACCAGGCATGATACTTCACAGAACATTGCAGGGGGCTGGACTCAAAAATGTGAAGGTTCCTTTCGCACTCTCAAGCAGCAGCTCATCTCATCATCTATCTGGATTCTACATTCCGTTCATACTGGAAATTGATGCCAGTTTCCTTGGCTTAGGGCTGTGCTTTCACAGGTTCAAGGGCTGAAAAAGGTGGTTATCACATACGTCAGTCAGAGTCTCAAGTCAAACAAGTGTAAGATGCAGAATTATTCTGGAATGAAACTCAAACTGCTAGCTTTGAGATGGGCTATTTCTCAAAAGTTCCGAGACATTCTAATCAGTGCAGAACTTGAAGTGTTTACAGACAACAACTCACTCAGTTACTTACAGAGATCTGGCAATCTTATAGCAACAGAAACCAGTTGAGCAGCTGAACTCTCTCAGTTCAATTTCCAGCTAAGATACAATTCCGGCAAAAGTGATGGAAATGCTGATCCCCTCAGCCGGAAGACTGACTATGGAAGGGAACCCACCTCTGCCAGGTTAGAGGGGATTATGCCTGATGCTATGCCCATGCCCCAAACAAATGACAACATCCATACCCTAATACCCCATAAAATCTGAGCAGGGATTCGTTGAAATGCCACTGACGTGCTTTGGCATGAGATCCAAACCTGGTGCAGAAGGGTGGAACCACGTACAGTCTTACCTTTGCCATCTAACTCAAAGCAGGACCTCAGGCAGCTTCAGCTTGTTGAAGAAGACATCAGTAGGCTTCACTTCTACTAGAAAATTAAACATCCACCAACCCAGTGCTACATTCTGAAGAAGTCCAAACAGGCACATATACTGTTGTGATGCTGTAAAAGGATTGGGGAGGAAGATGGTGTTCTTTATCGACTTGCCTGTGACAAAGTGAGGGAGGTGAAGCAACTTATCCTTTCTGGCAGTCTCAAGCTTCAAGTGTTGAAAGCAATTCACAATCGAGCAGGGCACCAAGCATTGGAAAAGGCAACTGCGCTGTCAAGAAAGCAATGCTACTAACCAGGGATAGCAGCCAATATTGCAAATTACTGTCAAAACTGAGAGAGGTGTCCTAGGTTCAAAGCAGGGAAGTGGCTACAACATAGCATGGGATCCCTGACTGCTACTCGGCCATTACAATTACTCACTATGGATTTCACAGCCCTCTACCCCAGCAGCAATGGGTTTGAACAGATTCTCGTACTAACAGGCATCTTCACCAAGTTTACGCAGGCAATTCCCACCCATCATCAGAAGGCCTTAACTATAGCTCGAGTTCTAGTGTGTGACTGGTTTATTCATTTTGGTGTTCCATGTAGAATACACAGCGACCAAGGGTGCAACTTTGAGAGTAAGATTCTACAAGAGCTTTGCAAGGTGTATGGTGTTGCCAAGAATTGCACTACCTCTACTACCCAGAGGTTAATAGGCAATGAAAATGCCTCAACCATAACCTTCATGACAGATTGCATGCCCTACTTCCCGAGAGCAAAAAAGAGTACCTTCCAGAACTGGTTTATACATATAACAGTACCTCACATTCCTCAACAGGCTATTCTCTGCACTACTTCTTTTTTGGTGGAGACCCAGTTCTTCCAGTAGGCCATGTACCTAGGTTTGACATCTATTCTGAAGGTGATGGCCAAGTTGATGATTGGAAAGCTGAGGCTTTCCTCAAGGCTAAACCATATGTTTGAGATAGCATCCAAGAGGACAGAGAAAGAAGCGCCGAGGAGAAAAGTACTAAATGACCATAATGTTGACCTCCCGATCATTGCAAAAGTATCCCTCAGGAACAGGAATATAAGGGGTTGAAGTAAGATACAAGATGTCTGGAATCCCACAAATTCATCAAGTGTCTTGGTCACACTTATGTTGCTGAATGTGTAACTGGAGGGCAACCTCAGAAGAAAGTCCACAGAGGGGAGCTTCCTGATGAAGTGGGAACAAGCAGCAGGACCAATGGTGTAGCTGAATCTTAAGTGCCAGCTGGCAGTGGCTCAAGTGATGAAGAATCCTGGAATGACCTGTGTGTCATGAATTCAGAGGGGGCTTCAAGTGTGAGGAGGCCTACTGCAGTACCTGAATAAGATACAAAAACATCATGTAGTTAGACTGTAGCTGAAGCAATAAGTGTTCCTGCTTATGAGGTCCCTGAAAACACAAATGACATAGACCCCAACATGGCTGACCCACCATTTAGCCCACGTTCTATTGAAAAACAAGAAGTTTAATAGCGTTTC
This sequence comes from Cetorhinus maximus, assembly GCF_964194155.1. Taxonomy (NCBI): domain Eukaryota; kingdom Metazoa; phylum Chordata; class Chondrichthyes; order Lamniformes; family Cetorhinidae; genus Cetorhinus; species Cetorhinus maximus. The sequence goes on along the minus strand of NC_135885.1, from coordinate 82,723,819 downwards.
TGACATCTCAGATGCTCCCACGACATTTGTTGAAAGCTGGGACAGATGATGCTTGATATCATCCTAACCCTTACCATTTGCCCAGATCTGTGATCAATAAAGGAAACAAAAGCAGAATTACCTGGAAAAACTCAGCAGGTCTGGCAGCCTCGGTGGAGAAGAAAAGAGGTGACGTTTCGAGTCCTCATGACCCTTCAGCAGAACTGAGTATAGTTAGGAGAGGGGTGAAATATAAGCTGGTTTAAGGTGGGGGGGTGGGGGGGTGGAAGTTGAGGGGGGGGTGGGTGGTTGTAGGGACAAGCAAGCAGTGATAGGAGCAGATAATCAAAAGATGTCACAGACAAAGGGATCAAAGAGGTGTTGAAGGTGGTTATTATCTAAGAAAATGTGCTAATTAAGAATGGATGGCAGGACACTCAAGGTACAGCTCTAGTGGGGGTGGGGTGGAAAGACCGGTCTCCTCTACATTGGAGAGACCAAACGTAAACTGGGCGACCGCTTTGCGGAACACCTGCAGTCTGTCTGCAAGAAAGACCCAAACCTCCCTGTCGCTTGCCATTTTAACACTCCACCCTGCTCTCTTGCCCACATGTCTGTCCTTGGCTTGCTGCATTGTTCCAGTGAAGCCCAACGCAAACTGGAGGAACAGCACCTCATCTTCCGACTAGGCACTTTACAGCCTTCCGGGCTGAATATTGAATTCAACAACTTTAGATCTTAAACTCCTTCCCCCCATCCCCACCCCATTTCTTTCCCCTCCCTTTTGTTTTTTTCAATAATTTATATAGATTTTTCTTTTCCCACCTATTTCCATTATTTTTAAATCTACAACTAATACCTTGTCAGTCTTTCCACCCCACCCCCACTAGAGCTGTACCTTGAGTGTCCTGCCATCCATTCTTAATTAGCACATTTTCTTAGATAATATCACCACCTTCAACACCTCTTTGATCCTTTTGTCTGTGACATCTTTTGATTATCTGCTCCTATCATTGCTCGCTTGTCCCTACAACCACCCCCCACCCCCCACTCAACTCCCCTCCCCCTCACCTTAAACCAACTTATATTTCACCCCTCTCCTAATTATACTCAGTTCTGCTGAAGGGTCATGAGGACTCGAAACGTCAACTCTTTTCTTCTCCACCGATGCTGCCAGACCAGCTGAGTTTTTCCAGGCAATTCTGTTTTTGTTTTGGATTTCCAGCATCCGCAGTAGTTTTTTGTTTTTATCAATAAAGGAAATGCTGCCACTAATGTTGCTTTGAATGTTTTAGCTATCATAGCTCATTCAAACTTGTGAATTTTCAATTGCTTAGTAAACAGTAAATAAAATTCATAATTTTATTGTAATCGAGTTCCTGTCATGTGTTCTTGTATTAAGAGGAAGGATCACAGATGGTGCTTTTAAAAAGGGACACTGCAGCTCTGATAATCAGTGACAGAACCAGAATATTAATCTCCAGCCAGTTATAGGGGTGATAATATCAGCAGTATCAAAGTTAATAGCATTTGACTATCAGTCCTGGATGTGACTAACAGCAGCAATCACAGCAAAATCCAATCCCTGCAGTCACTTGTGAATTCTCTGGTGTGACAGAGAATTTTGTTGTTTGTCAGGTGTTTGATATGCATAGTTGCTGGGACAGTGACTCGTAAGCAGAGAAGCGTATGCTGTGACTCTGAATTCTCCGTGGCATTTCTGCACAAATAAAATTCTGGAGGTCAGCCTGGACGCTGGGCCACACAGTTGGCGTGGTGGCTGTCGGCTGGGTCCGGTGCAGCCCTGCCAACCGGTGACAGTAAAGGGTGCAAAATTAGTGGATCTTTCTGTGTCTGGGATCCCTTTGGGATTTTGAGTGACTTCAGTAAGCTCGCAGGGGCCAGCCACTGGTGTGGGGCAGTTGGTTTGTCGGCTCTCAACTGTTTGATTTGGGCATTGAGCTCGCAACTGTTTTGATTTTTTTTTGAGTTGACGAGCGACAGTCAGCCACTGTAATGAATTTGTCCCCTCAAGACAACTTGTTTGAATTTTATATACTAAATATGTTTGGAGTCCATAGAATAAAGAGTCACTGAACTAGAATCTTCATGCGTTCAGTGTGCCTTTTCCTGCATTATAACGTGATCTGACACTTGCAGCAGCAGCAACTCAAACACTGTCACTGCATTTATCTTTGACACTAGTATAGAGTTGGGACCAGTACATGGTGAGTGACTTGGCACTAGTGGGCTGTAATGAAACAGGGAGACAGGATGGTTCATTTACTAACTCCATGGAGGGTGAAGTGTCAGATAATTACTGTTGAACAGGACTCAGATGAGGACTCGCTAGGGTGGCATACAAGAATCCATGAATGAACATGCACACCGTGATGCTGGGTGTATTTGCGTGTAAACAGACAATACCGTCATTGTCAAAGAGCATGCAAATGTGCAGCTCCAACTTGCTTGAAAGCATGGCCTACTCTTCCAAAGTACAGTACATCATGCTTCCTGATTGAACATGCACAGCAATTTTTAACCTTATATTTTTGGTTTTTTCAGCAGCTTCAAATGGAAAAGCGATGGTGGAAGATGACTACATAGGAGAACAGGGCTTTCCTGCTGGCTTATGTGAGCATCAGCGTCATTGTCATCAGTCGCTTGAAACAAGGATGATGTCAGCCAGGCTTCTTGATTTATGTATCCTCAGTTGTGTCAGCTGACCAGTCCTGGAGCCACAGGTCTTGGGGCAGGGAGGACAAAGAGTTGCCCTGAGGGAGGGGGTTCTCAAGCCAGTGTTCTGCTCTATCTCCTTCCACTTTTGCCATGCCTTTGCACCAGATTTTATGTGGTTGCTTTCCAACTGTGTTACAGCTTGTTGAATAACGCACTGTCACGTGGCACGATTAGTTCCTCCCATGCACTGATTCAACTTGTCCCCTTTTCAATGAGGCTTTCAGAGTGTCCTTAAAATGTTTTCTCCATCCTTCTTGAGATCGAGTACCATCCTTAAGTTGTGAAAAGAGGATCTGCTTCGGAAGCCGATTATTTGGCCTGTGGATGCAGTGTCCAGACCTGTGGAGCTGATTTTGCATGATCATGGTTGTGACGCTGGAGGAATTGGCTTTGGTGAGGATGCTGGAGTTTGCTCGCCTGTCTCCCCAATTGACTTTCAGTATCCTGCGAAGACACCACTGGTGGAAATTCTCCAGCTCTTGGAGGTGCCTTTCGTAAGTGACCCTAGTTTCACTGCCATAGAGCAGGATGGTGACAATAACAGACTAAAGCCTTTGTCCTCTTTGGAACGTCTCTGTTCTCAAAGATCCAGTTGCACAATTTTTGGAAGGCTGCACTGGCACAGTCTCCCTGTCAATAACAATAGCTGGAAATGTAGCTGCTTTTCTGGGGGAGGATTTTGGTCTTGCTGATGTTGAGTGACAGGCCAACCCTTTTGTATGTGGAGTTGAAGAGGTAGAGCATGGTCTATATGTTGCTTGCAGTGTAGGCCACAACTGCAGTTGTCGACATATTGTAAGTTGTGGATATGCTGAAGGGCCACCTTAGTCCTAGCTCCCAGTGAAAAGCTCCCAGTTGAAAAGCTTCCTGGGCCTGGCTGAGGTAGATAGTGAAGAGAATTGGTGCAATTATACAGCCTGCTTGATGTTCGTCTGGACACAAAATGGCTTTGACTCCAATCCATTGCAAAAGACGGTTGCTGTCATACCGTCATGCAGAGTTACAGGATAGTTACAAATTTTGCTGGATATCCAAGTCTTTGGAGGACTTTCCAAAGGTCTTTGTGGTTGATGTGAGCAGGCCAGTTATGAATGACATGACTTATTAGGTCAGTAAAAATATTGGATTCTTCTAATCAATCAATTATAAGACTATAATTTACATTTAAGAATTGTACTTTACAGTAAAATGTACTTAAACAAGTTTTAGAGAAGAACTGAGACAAAAAGTAGTTCCTGAGTGAGGCTTTGAAGTTGTTTGTCCAATGCCGGTAACAATAAGCATGTCATCAGCCTCTCTCAGATACTGATACAGTACCACACACCCATTGTGCTAGGAGGGCCCTGGTCCCTAGCACTCAACAGGAACTGTCTCAGCTAGGCTCTGCTCTTGGTTTGTGAACACAGGTATGTTAAGATAATAGGCAGAGACACAGGCAGCCACAAAGATTTTAAAACAGAAAGTTTTACAGATTCAAAGAAATGGGCAAAAGGAGTAGAAGTGATGTGAGGAAAATTTTTTCACCCAGAGGGTGGTTGGAGTCTGGAACTAACATCCTGAAAGCGTGGTGGAGGTAGGTTCGATCAAGGTATTCAAAAGGGAATTGGATTGCTATCTGAAAAGAAAGAATATGCAAGGTTACAGGGATAAGGCAGGGGAGTGGGATTAGGAAGAATGCTCTTTCAGTGAGTCAGTGCAGACTTGATTGGCCGAATGGCCTCCATCTGCACTGTAAAGGTTCTGTGATTCTGTGAGTTTCAAGGACAAACCTTTGAAGGACTCTGATTAAGATGCAGACAGTTAGAAACATAGAAAATAGGTGCAGGGGTAGGTCATCCGGCCCTTCGAGCCTGCTCTGCCATTCAATATGATAGTGGCTGATCCTCTATCTCAATGCTGTACTCCTGCGCTCTCCTCATACCCCTTGATGCCTTTAGAGTCCAGAAATCTATCTATTTCCTTCTTGGCCTACAGAGCCTTCTGTGGAAGAGAATTCCATAGGTTCACCACCCTCTGAGTGAAGACATTTCTCCTCATTTCAGTCCTAAATTGTCTACTGCATATCCTGAGACTGTGACCCCTTGTTCTAGACCACCCCCCACCCCCACCACCCAGCCAGATGAAATATCATCCCTGCATCCAGTCTGTCCAGCCCTGTTAGAATTTTATATGTTTCAATGACATCCCCTCTCATTCTTCTAAACTCCAGTGAATACAGACCTAGTCAGCCCAATCTCTCCTCATATGACAATCCTGCCATCCTAGGAATCAGTCTGGTGAACTTTCACTGCACTCTTAAGTAAGGAGACCAAAAGTGTACACTACTCCAGGTGTGGTCTCACCAAGGCCCTGTACAGCTGCAGTAAGACATCCTTGCTCCTGTATTCAAGTCTCTTGTAATGAAGGCAAACATACTGTCATCCTTCTTAGCTGCTTGCTGCACCTGCATGCTTGCTTTCAGTGATTGGTGTACAAGGATACCCAGGTCTCTTATACATCAACATTCCCCAGTCTATCACCATTTAAATAATACTCTGCCATTCTGTTTTTCCTACCAAGGTGGATAACTTCGCAGCTACCTATGTTATACTGCATCTGCCATGTATTTGCCCAATCACTCAACCTTGAAGCTTCTTAACATCCTCCTCATCGCTCACATTCCCACCAGGTTTTGTGTGGTCAGCAAACTTGGAAATATTACACTTGGTTCCCTCATCCAAATCGTTGATATATATTGTGAATAGCTGTTATTTTGTTTAAGAAAACATGACAGCCTACTGATGTGGGGAAATGTAGTGTGTTCATAGTTTTATATTATTACTCAAGGTACATTTATTGAACTGAATGAATTTGACCAGAACCGATGCACTGTATTTTCATTTCTTATGGAACATTTGCATAAGGCATCATGTGCTATTTTAGTCCGCCTTTGAAAATATTATGGAAGCACACATGACAGCACATGCAGAAAACATAATATTCAGTTTAGATAACAAAGGATACTATAATTACACTATTGGGTTCTGTTATTATATAGTTTAGATATTTGGCAGAATGGGCACATTCTGCTCAAGGGATGCATGACAGAATATCTAAAATTAGACCCAAATTTGCAAGTGTAGCACTTTTATCTTTTGTTTGGCTTGGTGCCAAATTAAGCAACGCATTTGCCCACTGGATTACTGGCAGAGTTAAAAAGCATGGTCTATTAATCAAATCATTTCCATTTTGCATACTGATTTTTTAACTGAAATCTAGACATGCATTCTTTAAGATATTTTTGGGATTGACACTAATAGATTTTGATGAGCTTCTTATGGACTAATGTTTTTATGATTTTTTTTCCAAATTTGATGTGACACAGCAATCAATATTAAATTTGTTCATCTATTTTATTTCAGTTTCTCTCCATGTTATTATGTAGGGTAAGTATTCTAAGTCTGTTCCAGCTGCAAGGTATTTTGTTCACTAGTATAAAGTTAGAAAATTTACCCACATATGTAGATGATACATGACAGGATAAATATTCCTTCTAAATTAAATAGAAACACTAAATGCCAGTCAGTGTGCATCTAAAGACAAATGAAAGGAAATCCTTCACTGGTTCAGATGGAAGGACCATCGAAATGTTGTTATTTATCTAGGATTTGCAGTTTGGATTTAGTTTTTCTATTTGTGTATTCCATTATCACAGTTCACGGACTGAATTTTAAAGTGCAAGAGCACACGGGTTTGGGACTGGGTGGGAAGTTAAAACTGGGAAAACTGGCAGTACAACAAGGAGCTGACTCCAAGCTGCCAGCTTCTGCATTTAACTGCAGTGACTTAGCTTGTGTGTGAGCAAATCCCTAAGGAAAGGCAGTAGTCAATTTTGATATGTCAATCACATAATTGTAGAGATATTAAAACCACTTTTGCAATTTAACTGAGGGGGCACCCTGCAGTTAAAGCAAGGCGAGGACACAATAGCAACTGAGGAGGCTGAAGACATGACAGGGAATATATACCAATAACTGAAATGTCACAGCTGCTTTCTTGCCTGTCTGTGTGAAAAACTTTGTTTATGGTACTTATGCTAAAGGTGAAGTGGGGTAATGAAATAATTCAATATTAAAACTTACATTAAGATGTGCATTAACAGCTTTAAAAGTAGACAAATGTAACTATTAGCATTAGTAGCTTTAAGTGTAGCTGTGAGACCTTTTTCTAAGCATGATGGGAAATATTGCCAATACATAGGCATGATGGGTATAGTACTGTGGGAGCCAAACTAGCAATCACAAGTCACAAAACTTAATGACATACATAGGATGGGTAAACAAATGTTAGAGTGATAAGAGCACAGACTGGGAGGCGTTAGAACAGAAGCATTTCCCAGCCTCCCAGTGAGATAACAAGATGTCTGCATCCTGAACAACCGGAATCTACCCCATGATGGCAAGGACCTTACCAGATAGTAATGACTAGTGACACATGTTTGGAAGCATTCACCACAGGTGAAACCTTACACCCAGTCTGTTTCTGTCCGCAGGAAAGCAACCAGCAGCTCACTTAACTATTTGGTTTCAGACAAATCCTCAGAGCAATGGCAAACTGGAGGACAGCAGCAGCAGTAAGCACAATAACAGCAGCATGGGAGGCACCCACCGTGAACATCAATAAAGCCACCTGCCTGCATCCAGGACAGTATGTGCAGCTACCTAAAGGAGGGAGCGGAGAGTGGATAAGGAAACCGAGCGTTTGGGTTTCTCATAAAGTCACTACCAGTAGTCATTGTATTATTCAGGCTATATTATCAAAAGGGGGCAGTCTGACTCCGGTAACATCGCCCTGACTTTTACGCTGACACAGCTGGAAATGCAGACATATAAGGAATGTAAAACACCAGCGCTTGAATCATCCATTTGGCGTGTGGGGGCGGGGTGTAAAATGACATGCAGTGATGTTGGGCGTGCATCCCAATGCCACTGTGCGTCATTCTGATCTTCAGTTCGGCGGGCACCCACTGGAGTCAGCTGTGCACCCACCGAACTGTCAAAGGCCTATTAAGGCCATTTAAAAAACAATTGGCCCCATTGAAAAAGCTGGCCGTCCAACCTTAAGGTTGGCAGGCAGGCGAAGAGCCCAGCGTTTTTCATGGAACCTCATCCACGGGCGGGATGAAGTTTCATGAAGGCTTTATTAATTTAATAAAATGTTTCATGTAAATAGATAAACATGTTCCACCTCATTTGACAATGTCACATGAAGGGACATGTCTGAATAATTTTACTTCATCATTTATCACATTTTTTAGACTCTCTTTAATCTCCCTGAGGCACGGAGCTGCCTCAGGGAGATTTCTGCGATCTTTTGTGTGCATGCGCCAAAAAGCGCAGGTGCCGACTCTCCCTCCTCTCCCCACCTGCACAGGTAGTGCTGAGCGCTTCAGGGTGCATGTCACGCTGGGCAGGCCTTAATTGGCCCACCCATGCAAAATAGCAGCGAGCAGCCAATCGCAGGTGGGCATCAGCTGCGCGCCCACCCACTCTCACTCAGCCCCGCTGACGGGGATAAAATTCTCCCTCCGGTTGGGCATGGTATCAGTGTCCAACACAGAACTGAATATTATAGTGGGTGGACTAATCTGCTCTCATTTGCTTGGGTGTCAGGATTAGAGGGACAATGTTGTCAAGAGCAATGTATAAATGTTGTTAATTGGTCTGTTTGTAATGATACGAGATGCTTTAATGTGTCAATCTGCTGGTATCAGAAACCCCCTAAGTGTCCAGCCACCATGTCACCATCCCTGGATGGGATAATTAGAATTGGGAAACCCAAAGTGATATTACATGGTGTTACAATGGGTGCACTGGAGGTGACCTACGATTTGACCAACCTTAACCTGGTCTTATTGGATGATTGGGTAAAACAACAGTTACAGCAATTTTGCCTCCAAGACAGCTAAAGAGACCACAGGAGGATTGCGATTCGCAGCGCAGGGAACTGAATGAGAAATGCAGCTATACAAGTTCAGATGAAAAGTATTCTAGAGGTTTGAAATCATTAACACGACTCACAGTCTGAGGGGAGGCATGTGATATGTTGGCTTGGGACTTGATAGATAATGTTAGATCTAAGATTTGGTACAGCACCTCAATGAATATATCAGGCTGTGGAAAAATTAGACCTTATTGATTTATAGGAAGAACGACAGGAATTAGTAGTCACACATCCAGTGACAGGAGGCAAGAAAGACACAATAAAATTTCTGATAACACAGGAACATACTAGCAGAATATATGGGGGAATATCAATTCAAATCCTGGGAGTGGTAAAGGATAGGTGGGTGTAAAAGGTAGGATCCCGTGGGTATATGGTCCCAGAGCAGAATGGCCCACATAAGGGGTTAGTGGGCAAAATTAAAACACATGGGATTGGGGGTAATATATTGGCATGGAATGAGAATCGGTTAGCAGACAGGAAACAGAGAGTAGGAATAAATGGATCTTTTTCAGAATGGCAGGCGGTGACTAGTGGGGTACTGATCAGTGCTTGGGCCCCAGCTGTTCACAATATATATCAATGATTTGGATGAGGGAACCAAATGTAATATTTCCAAGTTTGCTGATGACACAAAACTAGGTGGAAATGAGAGTGGTGAGGAGGATGTTAAGAAGCTTCAAGGTGATTTAGACAGGTTGAGTGAGTGGGCAAATACATGGCAGATGCAGTATAACATGGATAAGTGTGAAGTTATCCACTTTGATGGGAAAAACAAAATGGCAGAGTATTATTTAAATGGTGATAGATTGGGAAAAGTTGAGGTATAAAGGGACCTGGGTGTCCTTGTACACCAGTCACTGACAGCAAGCATGCAGGTGCAGCAAGCAGTTAAGAAGGCAAATGGTATGTTAGCCTTCATTGCAAGAGGAAGTACAGGAGCAAGAATGTCTTACTGCAGCTGTACAGGGCCTTGGTGAGACCACACCTGGAGTGTTGCGTGCAGTTTTGGTCTCCTTACCTAAGAAAGGATATACTTGCCATAAAGGGAGTGAAGCGAAGGTTCACCAGACTGATCCCTGGGATGGCAGGATTGTTGTATTGAGATTGGGCTGACTAGGCCTGTATTCACTGGAGTTTAGAAGAATGAGAAGGCATCTCATTGAAATGTATAAAATTCTGACAGGGCTGGACAGACTGGATACAGGGATGATGTTTCCTCTTCCTGGGGATCTAGAACAAGGGGTCACAATCTCAGGATATGGGGTAGGCCATTTAGGACTGAGATGAGGAGAAACATCTTCACTCAGAGGGTGATGAACCTGTGGAATTCTCTACCACAGAGGGCTGTGGAAGCCAAGTCACTGAATAAACTTAAGGAAATACATAGATTTCTAGACTCTAAAGGCGTCTAGGGGTATGGGGAGAGACTGAGAATATGGTGTTGAGGTAGAGGATCAGCCACAATCATATTGAATGGCGGAGCAGGCTCGAAGGGCAGAATGACCTACTCCTGCTTCTATGTTTCTATGTTTCCTAATGACAACACGAGAATGTTGTACTGAATCCTAACATTACATCTTCTGTTCCTGTTATACCCTGAAACCCACCAGTAATGATTCTGCCATCATGGTGTCGGTTAAACCTCTTGAAGGGACCTTCAAGGCAGTCTAAACCTCCCCTATGCAGTGATGCTTTCTGATGGACAGGAGGAGATACATATATGGAGGATTAGAGCGTTACAATAACCACACGTTCTGCCTGCGGATAACTGACTCCTTTACTGTGAGGGACTTGCACCCTGCAGGCAGGGCCTTCACTGGCTACGTACTCAGTCTATGGTGGGACAGTACGTTAAACATTGACGACACCCTGGGTCAAATGGCTCGTGCATAAGTGGAAAGGACTCTGACCACTGCCAGGAGGTTTATGGAACTAAGCCATCAAGCAGTCACAAGGGGAAGGGTGCAGGTGAATCTGGCCACTGAAAAGGCTAGGAGATTGGAGGACTCAGCCAGTAATCGGGCCAAGATGTCAAGAATGCAGTGTAACTAGTGGGAAGTAAGGAGGGTGACAGCGGTCGTTGTGTCTGTTGTGGTCTTAAAAGTTAGTCTCTGTATTTGCTGTTATCAGAGGCTGATGATATCCCGAGCAGTTCAGATGGTAATGCTGGCCAATAAAGGGTGTACCTCAGGATCCACTATGGCTGAAACTCCCCCTCCCAGGGTATACAAATATCAGGAATATTTACAAAGATTTCACAATTTAATGAAATGATGATTCCCGGCCTAGCTTAAGTCAGTAGGACTTAGGCAAAGCTGTGAGAGAACAGTAGAGTAACAGATTCAAAGCCCACCGAACTCTAGTAGGATCCCTAGATTTTTTGGTAGGCAGAGGATCTGGGGGGCCTCCTGGGCCAGGTAGTGCCTGATCAGGGATCCAAAAGGAGGGACTGAAGTGGAGTAATGAAATAATTTGATATTAGAACTGATATTAAGATGTGCATTAATAGCTTTAAAAGTAGACAAGTGTAGTTATTAGCATTAATAGCTTTAAGTGTCATTGTGAGAGTTCTTTCTAAGCATGATGGGAAATATGGCCAACACATAGTCATGATGGATATGATACTGTGGGAACCCAACTAACAATCACAAGTCACAAAACTTAATGACCTTCACAGGATGGGTAAACAAATGTTAGAGTGATAAGAGCACAGACTTGGAGGCTTTGGAAACGAGGCATTTCCCAGCCTCCCAGTGAGATAACAAGATATCTGCAAACTGTATAATTCTGCTCATTATGTATGTAACTGGAGGTTGTACCAGGCAATAGAGTGAAGTGTGATAACTAAAAATATAAATATGCTACACAGACCTTGTATCGTCAGAGATCCTTGGAAAAGCAACCAAGATGACCTCTCCCAGCGTATGCTTGAATAAAACCTTTGTTTACTAAAAAACTTATGGACTTGAGTGGTCTCATTTATTACCACAAAAATTTTGATAAATTTAGAGGTTTGTTTCTCTGATCTCCACTTTGGAGTTCTCATCTACCAGAGCAGTATGTTACCACTCATGCTGTTTTACTTTGAACCTTGGATGAGGACCAAGATGACCAGCAGCACCAACAGGAGGAAAAGCAGCAACAGCCTATTCCTCACAGACCTGCAGCTCCACAGGAGAGAGGGGATGAACAGAGGGGTGCAACTCATAGGAAGCTATACCCATCACACAGGGTCTATGTTCCTCAACATTGTAGTGTTCAATTGTTTGGCATTTGATTATTTGTGTCTGTTGACTGTTCACTATGTATGATTAGTTATGCCTGGCTGTGGGCACTTAGAAAAGGAAACTAAACTGCTGCAAGCTGATGTATGCATGAGAGTACAGACATTTTAAAGCATTGATTAAAACTCCTGTTGCACACATGGCAACTGGTGTATCATCTCTGCATGTCTCTGAGGCATACAATACAATATATGTGTCTGAATGTCAGTATCTCAGGAGGTTCAGAGACACATATCAGATGTGAAAGGCATTTGCAGCCTGTGGAACAAGAATTGCTGTGGTTACCAACATCCTCAAATTCTTTGCCTCTGGGTGCCTCTGGGTCTCTGTGAGAAGATCCCTCAGTTATTTAACTGTTAACTTACTGACTGGCTGCTTGGAGACAAGGAATATCCACTTAAAATGTGACTGCTGTCACTCAATGGGCAACCCAAACACTGAGGCCTGGGGGTGATATAATGAAAACCATATGATAACCAGGTGTATCATTGAGTAAATAATTGACATGCTGAATCTGTACTTCAGGTGTCTGAACAGATCTGGAGGTGCCCTTCAATGAGCACCAGCCAGGGTCTCCAGAATGGTCTTGGTGTGCTGCTCTCTGCACAACATTGCACAGTAGTGAGGTTTGGACCTGAGGAAGGAAGGTATAGACAAAGATAATCTTCAGATGATTCCAAAGGTTAGGAGGAGGAATTGGAATGTGACACAGCCATGGCACCAGCAGCAGTGCACACTTCTGCTGGGAAGGCCCACATTATGTTTCACTGAAGTTCTAATAGTCCACTCGTGTCAGGCGCATTCAAAAGCTACTTTCCCCAATACTTCTCATTCCCCCCAACACAAAGCCATCCTGTAAACAGCCAAGTCTCCCATATGCAGCCCCACATAGCTCAGTGTTAAATCTTGCCCAACCAATCATCACAAGTGAAAAAATCCTCTTGCCAAGCATCTACCAAAAATGGGTAACAAGGGAAGGTGATAGAAAGAAATAATATTTAATGCTTCTGCAGAGGTGGAGACAGGATACTCAGATCCCTGCTCTGATCACTGACATGCTCTTGGTGACATCCTCTGGATTCTGGAGCCCATGAGGGCCCTGCCAAAGACTGCTCCACCTGCACCTGGGCAAGGTCAAACTCAGCCATCAGGACAGGAGGCAGCATTGGGGTAACTCACTGAGGGAGAGGAACAGGTAAGAAGTGGAAATGCTTTGAGCTGCGTCCTCACTTCCATGGCCCCTTTCACCATCATCCATCTCAAAGTCCACCTGTACTTTTCTGCTAGAAATGAGCTGGAGAACACTTCACTACAGATTAATGAGGTGATGAATGGTCAAGGCTTATGTTTTAAGAATCCTTCTTAAGATTATATTCATAGTGCACAATCCATTGATGAGAGCCTGCATGCACTTATTTGTTGCCATGTTTAATTGTCACGCAGGTGGCCACTCTTTCCATGGACAAAAAAAAATCATTGCAACGGCCCACAACATCATTGCAATCATACTGTGATCAATCTATCTGTGAGCGAGTACATTCTCTCCTGCTGCTCCAATAGGAATCTGTTTGTCAACGAATCCCAAGCAACTGCATCAGGCTGAGCAGAACTTGGAGCATCCTATGGTTTCTGACGCTGACTCTCCACTCTTGTTCCTGTCTCCAAAATCTGCTCTTACTCACTTTTGATGTGTGAGTCGCCAGGTGAAACCCAACTGCTCCTACTGTTGTGCAAGTATCTGGCTGGTGCATGGTCTGCATGAGTCCTACGAAGGTGCATTGTTAGAGGGAGTGAGCTCCTCTGCGGAATCATTTTCATCCTCCTAGACTATCTCCTCTGGGACACTTGAAGAGCCTATGGGAGGCTCAAGACATGAATTAGGACTATCAAGATAAGAATGTGTTAAGCGACCTTTATATGCATATGATCATATTTTACTTGGTGCTGACATCAAGTAACTTGAGTGTTGCATTGCATGTGGCTATCTGATATTTAATTCTGTCACCAGGTAACTGGGAGGCCCATATCTCCCCATCTCCAATTCTCCAATAGCTAAGTATGTCAAGACTCCATTAATGTCCAGTACCTTCTACTCTGCAGCTGTCGGTTATGAAATAGCTGGATGGCCACCTCCAGTTCTCTGCCTCTCCTTTGTTTTCTGTGCTATCTTCACCTAAAATGAGGCAAAGAAGAGACCTATGAATGAGAGTAATGGCATGTGTTGAATGTTGGATGAAGAGCATTTGTTGAGGGTGACTATGAGGGAGAAGTATACATTGCATGAAGATGAGGGCGAGTGCCTATAATAGATGGACAGATTGGGATACGAGGAAGTAAATTGACAGAGAAGGATGGATGTACCTGCAAGATAAGTTGGTGTGAGGAGTGACATGCTGGAGCAGGCTTGAGAAGGCAGAAGGATGTAGTTGAATATGACACTGTACTTACTTTTCCTGCCCTGGTTAGGGTCTGAATTTTGTGCTTGTGGGGCCTGTTTAGTTATCGGGTCTGGGAAACGGGCCCCTGACCGCGATCAGCCTCCAACTGTGATTTCACACATGTTGGCCAATTAACAGCCAGCCAACATGAAACGCGCCCTGAGAAAGGCTCAACATTGCTGGTGGAGGCGGTAAGAGGGCAGGCACCGATGTCACCGCGGGTGCTGGTGAGCGCTTCCACTGAGCTCCCTGTAGGCAGACAGCTGCCTCAGGGAGCTGCAGACCTCCAAATAATAAAAGAAAGCACAAAAATGCTGCAAAAAATGTCCATGCAAGCACAATCGAGCACCTGAAGGCATAGCTTATAAAAGTGTTGTCCCCAGATATTTCAATTTATTTTATATCCTAACAGAGATTTCATCCCGCCCTTGGATGGGGAAATGATTAAAACGTGAATTCCCATGCGATGAGCTAAAAATTGCACGAGCAATGTAAAATCACAGTCAATAGGTTTTTAATGCCTTAATTGGTCCTTTAATTGTCGGCGGGCGCTATTCCAACTCTTACGCACGTCTGCCAATCTCAACATTGCATCTGTGCACGATGACATCAGAACGCACGCCTGATGTCTTTTTGTGCTATTTATATGCATTCGGGTGGGGTGGGCGCCCAACCTCGGAACGCAAGATTCAGCCTAGGTCATTAAACCGCTTTTGGTACTGAATCCATGAGCATAGCGCCACATCTCTGCTGCTGACCTCATGGGAAACCTCCAGTTACTCCTTCTTTGTTTTACCAGCAGGCGTCCCCCTGCCATCAGTCAGGGAGAGCAGCTCCCTTGGGCCCCTTACAGCCCCCAGCATCACATACAGAGAGGCATCATTAAAATGTGGCAGAACCTTTGACCATATTCACCCTATTCTGTCAATTCATTCTATTCTGCTCCCAACTCCAGAATTCACCAAATTTCATATTTGCAATGTTCCTCTAAAAACTGGAGTTGAAATTAACTCCAATGTGTTATCTTTACACTTGCTCAAGTTAATTGGTCAGGAAATCTGGAAATAACCTGTCAAAAAGCTACTAACAGGCACAATGCACTTACCTTCTAAATTTTATGTGTGCGATCAGATGCCCCTACCTTCTCCCATTCGCTCCCTGCATGTTGGCAACTTAAAGTTCAGCCTCATGTGTTTGAGATCCTTCATCATAGACTTTTTTCACAGAATCACAGAATCTTTACAGTGCAGATGGAGGCCATTCAGCCCATCGAGTCTGCACTAGCTCTCTGAAAGAGCATTCCTCCTAGTCCCACTCCCCTGCCTTATCCATGTAACCTTGCACATTCTTTCTTTTCAGTTAGCAATCCAATTCCCTTTTGAATAACTCGATCGAACCTGCTTCCACCACCCTTTCAGGAAGTTCGTTCCAGACTCGAACCACCCCCTGGGTGAAAAATGTTTCCTCAGATTACTTTTACCCCTTTTGCCAATTATTTTGAATCTGTGCCCTCTAGTTCTTGACTCTCTCTTGAGTGGGAACAGTTTCCCACTATTTACCCTGTCTGTACCCCTCAGGGTCTTGAATACCTCTATCAAGCCTCCTCTCAGTCTTCTTTTCTGCAAGAAAAAGAGTCCCAACCTCTCCAATCTATCCTCATAGCTATGGATTCTCCTTCTAGCAAAAATTAGGCAAATTTTCCTGCCTCATTTCAAATCCTCACGAGGTTGGTCTTCTCAATCCGAGCATGAGCTCCCACCCGCATTTCTGTGCACCGAACCATAGAGACTCTTGGCCTCCAACTGCTCTCTGTCTCCTGGATCCCAGCTGACTGCATGTCTGTGAGCTTCAGGTATATCTTAGAAACCCTTCTTCTCTCAAAGCCTATCTCCATGGCAATGTGAGTCACATAGGCCTTGAGCCCAGGTACAAATGCTGATTATCTATTCTTGAGACCCCAAATCTCTTTAATATTGGAAGTAAATGAACAGTTTTAAATCATTTCTGTTTATGACTCAATATTCTCAACGCTTTCCTGGGACTTTAGAGACTAGCAGTTTAACCACTGTAAACACAGATTCTGCTTTCATTGCTTCCAAACATGAACATCTTGCACCTTCTTTCCATCAAAACAACCCTGGCCTCCCTTTAACCGCCACCCAGGTTAAGCAGACTTCAGAACAAGGTCACATGATTCCCTTCATTTTTATCCTAAAGACTCAGTCCCAAAACATAACAATCTTATAAAATTTTGCATTTGCAATGGGTCGCAAGAGCAGATCAGAGGTGGAGAGTACTGTAACTAACAACTCACCACCTAACTCCCCAAAGCCTATCCGCCATCTACAAGGCATAAGTATAATGGACTACTCTCCACTTGCCTGGATCAACAACACTGAAAAAGCTTCACACCATCCAGGACAAAGCAGCCAGATTCATTGGCATCCCACCCATCACCTTGCACTCCTTCCAACCCCAGCACACAGTAGCAGCAGTGTGTAACATCTTCAAGATGCACTACAGTCATTCACCAAGGCTTCTTCAACAGCACCTTCCAAACCCACGGCCTCTACCACCTAGAAGGACAAGGGCGCAGGTAGATGGGAACACTACCACATGCAAGTTCCCTTCCAAGCCACACCACCATCCTGACTTGAAACTATATCGCTGTTCCTTCACTGTTGGTGGGTCAAAATCCTGGAACTCCCTCCCTAACAGCACTGTGGGTGTATCTACACCACATGGATTATAACAGTTCAAGAAGGAAGCTTAACACCATCTTCTCATGGGTAATTAGGGATGCTGGCCTTGCCAGCAATGTTCACACCCCAAGAACAAATTAAAAATAAGGTCACTTGTGCCCGATGATTCACTTGTGCTGGTTCAGTCTCTATGCTACCCTCCAAAGAACGCACAGTACCTTTATCTGAGCTGATGGTTGCAAGTATAAGATCAAATGACGGTATTTCTTTATCATCAGTCTCCTGCTCCTCTTGCATTTCGCATTCTCACTTCACCGCCTGACCAGATGACAGCTATTGGGTATTTGGAAAGAGAAAGGCACAAGTGTAGGGTTATGGTAAGAGGATGGGGTGTTGGGGAGAAACAAGGGATGCAAGTTTGCACCACCTGCTGTTTGTATAGCATAAGACATAACGGGATGAGGGGGAAGTTGGATGGGAGAAGATGGATTTTGTAGGAGTATATTATCATCTTCTATGGTTCAGCCCCTCACCGGTCATGGCCTCAGCGATAGCTGCACCATTGATTATCAGCACTATCTCTTCCATCGAGGTGAGGACCTGAAACCATGCCTGTCTCCCATTGGTTAGATGTTTTGCCTGCGGTTGTGTGCATCTTGTCTTGCCAGAGAGGGAGGTCTGTCAATGGTTGTGATGTGCCTGTATGTGGCAATCTGTGCATGCTAAGAGATGCAGTTGTGAGGCTTGCAGTAGTGCTAATTGTGTGAGGATGAGATGAGACTATGAATGTTAGGTGTGAGTTGTGCTTGATAGAGAATGTTTGTATGTCAGTGAGAGGGAGTAGTAAATGAAGCAATGTGAGAGGCTAATGGTTCACTTGCAGGGATATGACATTTAAAGATGAATACACAGACCTTAAACGCTTGTGTGAGGTCATTAAACTTCTTCCTGCACTGCGTCCAAATCCTTGTGGCTGTATAGATGACATTGACTATGATGGCTATCTGCTCTCACTGTCTTCTCAGTGTCTGTCCTGGGAACATCCAGGCCTCCTGTGGGCTGTGAACCTCTCCCTGTCTGCCTCTTGCATCGAGGTCATCTATGCTGTGTGAGAGAACCTTAGAGTGTGCTCCCTACCTTGTTGCACCATTTTCACTCTTCTTCCTGCTCAGAATGTCATCTGCAACCAGCACCAGCACCTACTGCAGCCGGATGCACCTGCCCCTAAAGGAGTGCAGGCTGGCTTTAAATAGTGCTGTCGAGCTTTAAGCAAGTGCTAGCTTTGTACAGACTTGGGCTTTTCTCCCTCCAGATAACCAAAAACTGGCACTTAGGCAGGCAGTGAAGTGGGATTATGAAGTTGAAGAGGAGCAGGAGACTGATGATGAAGAAATGCTGTCTCTTGATCTCACACTCACACCGATCAGCATGTGCTTTAGAGGCAGGATCAGCACGTGAGTCATCAGGCATGAGTGGCATGCAGCCATTTAGCAGCATGTTAGTGCTGGCTGCACACTACTATCATTTACACTAGCAGGCAGCATAAAATATGCTGGCTGCCTGCATGGGAACAAAAGATCTATTTTATCCTCCCGTCCCCTTCCCATCCATCCAGCAGGAAACAGAGCAGGTAGAAGTTCTAAAGTGATATCTGTGGCTTCTCTGGAACATTCCCACTTTCACAATTTTAACTGTCCTATTTGAGGCTGTGTGTCAGGCATCTACCCCAAGCAAATAAGGTTGTACTGAAAGTCATGCTTCAATAATGTTAAAACCACCCCACTGCATTTTAACTTCACTCAGTCTCAGTTGAGTAAGTGCCACTTGATGGCGCTGTCAACAACACCTTCCATCACTTTGCTAAGTAGCCTTATTGGGTAGTGATTGGTCCAATTGGATTTGTCTTGCTTTTTGTGGACAGGACATATCTAGGCAATTTCCACATTGTAAGGTAGATGCCAGTGTTATAGCTATACTTGAACAGCTTGGATAGAGGTTGGCTAGTTTTGGAATATATGCCTGCAGTACTATAGCCAGGATGCTGTCAAGGACCATCGCCTTTGGTATGCACATTATGCTTAGTCATTATATATCATGTGGAATGAAACAAATTGATTGAAAACTGGCATCTGTGACAAACGGAGGCAGAGATAGTGTTGTAATTATGGTTTTATTTAGTGTGTAATGTACCTTTAAGAATAATACTGGTTAAGGAAGATCACTTGATCTGTAGTAACCAATTGGAGAGTAGCATGGGCTACCTCAGCAGTCAGTGTAGAGATAGAGTTGGAGTTGAAAGCACACATATAGTAGCTGCTGAGTATATTGTAAATAAACTTAATGTTTCCACCCAAGAAGTGTCTGCAGATCAATTCTATCATTAATATTACAACTCAGCCACCCTGCAACAAACTGGAGATGAGGATAAAACAGGATTGAACAGAAGAAATCAAGTTAAAAAGAAATTGTCACTGTACCTCATCCAGTGATTGTAAGTAGCAAGCTCCACTAGAATTGAAGAAGTTATCCCCTCTCAAAATGCCCCAATTGAGGATAATTGACCCTTTTGAACCTGCCATAGATGATTGGTCTTACTATGTAGAATGCCTCACATTCTTTTTTCATGTAAACGAGATTACAGGGGAAGAGAAGAGGCGAGTGATCCTCTTGAGTACTTGTGGGAGCAAAAGCTACAGCTTGATTTGAAGTTTGATGGCATTCAGTGCCCCAAATTTGAAGAATTTTGATGAATTGGTGGACCTCGTGAAGGGTCACTTTCAACCAAAGCCCTCAGTTACAATGTAGAGGTTCAGTTCTAATTCGTGGAACAGAGCCCCGGGTGAGACAATTACATGCTACATAGCAAATTTAAAGCAGCTAATGGAACATTGTGAATTTGGTATGACTCTGAACAACATGCTCAGAGATTAGTTCTTAGTTCTGTTGAAGGGTCATGAGGACTCGAAACATCAACTCTTTTCTTCTCCGCCGATGCTGCAGACCTGTTGAGTTTTTCCAGGTAATTCTGTTTTTGTTTTGGATTTCCAGCATCCGCAGTAGTTTTTTGTTTTTATGCTCAGAGATTGTTTAGTGTGTGGTGTGAAAATGATGAGCACATCCCAGTGCCACAGGAATTTGTTTTACTGTTAAATTTCTTAGATTTCTTGCTGGTATGTACTTGACAGATCAGAGGCTGGACAAGTCAGTACCCAGTCCTATCTCAAGTACAAGAGCAAGTGCTACATGGTTGGTCACAGGAGCTCGTATCTGATGAAATGAAACTGTAATTCAACAGAAGACATGAAATAACCAGCCAGGATGTCATCTTATTGTGGGGAGCAAGAGTGATAGTTCCTCTAAAGGGAAGGGAGCCACTTTTATTTGAACTACAAAGTGCCTATCTAGGAATTTCCTGAATGAAGACAGTAGCACACAGCTATCTATGGTGGCCTGGGATGGATGGTGAAATAGACAGTTTAGTAAAGCACTGTGTGCAATGTCAGCAACTGCAAAAGTTGCCAGTGACAGCTCCGTTACACCCATAGGAGTAGCCAGGTTAACCCTCGGTGCGGTTACACATTGACTACGTTGGACCTTTCCTGGGAACAATGTTTCTGCTCATTGTCGATGCCCATTCAAAATGGTTGGGCATATATAAGGTAAGGTCACCAACACCGGCCGCTACAATTGAGAAACTACGTCAGAATTTTGTCATTCACGGACTACCAGAAGTAGTCGTTTCTTGTTATGACACAGCAGTTGGGTAAAGGCTGAGTTGTTTAAATCCCAAACGGAAATTGAACAACTGTCATAACCTATATTTTCAATTGGTATGTTTGAGATGCAGCTCTGAATTCAGAAATAAAGCCACCAAGTCTCATGAGGTTTTTTTAATATAAAACTAAAGTAAGTATTTATTAATTTAACACATACATGTATCTACAAATTACTACCATAATAACTTTTAAACAAATCCCCAAATTAATCACTCCCAGGCAAATCTTCACCAAGGCAACAATAACCCATACGGCAGAATTTTACCCTTGGTGTGGGGGCTCGGCAGGGGTGGGCGGGGTGGTAGGGAAGCCGACCCCCACCCGCGATCATCAGCGCACGTGATTTCATGCTGGGGGCCAATTAAGGCCCACCAAATGTGAAAGGCGGCTGGGGAATCTGCGAGAAGGGGCAGGCGGGGGGTGCATGATATCTGCCGGGTCCAATGGCGACTTGGCGGACAATTCAAAACTGGCCCAGGCAGCCCTTGGAAGGCTGCCACGGAAGGACGCTGAAGTCTCCATGGATCCCGTTGCGGTTGGACACGGCAGGCGGGAGGGCAGGTCGGCGGGGCAGTCGGCTCTGTGTGCCTCACAGCCCTCCTGGAGGAGCTTGCAGCCAGGAGTGAAACCCTTGTCCCCAGACACGGGAGAAGGAGGCCCCCACACCTCACCAAAAAGGCCTGGGCGGAGGTGGTATCCAGGTGGTGAGATGCACATGGGCGCAGTGCCAGAAGCACTTCAACGATCTGCTGCGATCAGGAAGGGTGAGTACCGTGTTGGTATGGGTCACTTTGCAGAACAGTTAAGAGCTGCCAATCCCCCTGTGGACCTCAGAGGTGTTAGAGTGTGAGTGGCAAATGTCAATGAGGCAGGAGCTGGCCAAGGGGGTGAGCCCTGGCTGCTTGGACTGAGTTCCTTGTGGCTCCAGGGTCACGAATCGGCTGAGCCCAGCGAGGTGTTCCTCAGGTGGGGTTGGCCACGCTGCAATGGCGCTGCAGGTACAGGGTGGACTAATCAATGCTCCTCTACCTTGGTCAAGCGGCCACATTGAGGTTGAGGTGCCAGATGAAGGTAAGAGTGCAGTTCACTGAGGTGAGAATGTCAGTTATTGCAATCATTCCAGTGTAGTCTCTATATTGATGTGAGCCTCAAACCTGGAATCCCCTTTGATTATGGAAAGACAAGGGCACCATGATGCATATCTCTGTCTCACCAGGGTGCCTGGCATACACAGTGTCAGTGTCATGACTTAAACATGTCCTCCTTGTCCCTTTTAGGCTCACCAGCAGGCAGCCACCATGCAGAGTCTGAAAGCCCACCCCTGACCCTGGAGGACTACCATGCTGAGCACGTATCTGCTTCACACCCAGAAGGCACCAGCACAGATACCAGCACCTCGGTGGGCATAAGATTGCCGTCTAGTATCTCAGTGCACAGTGATGAGGGCACTTCACACTCACTTGAAGTGCAGGCAGAGGCAGAGAGTGCCCAGGGCGCCGGCAGTCGGAGGACTGCTGCAGACCAGGACAATGCTCAGTCGCTGGCTGATGATGGGCCTCTGGAGTTGGTCCATTAGGCAGCAGATGCTGGATGTCCAGCAGGGTGTGCGGGAGGATCTGACGGAGATACATGCGGGAATTTGTGCCATGGTCTCCATTGTGGAGGAGTCCCTGCAGAGCATGAGCACTGCGTTGACCCTCATGGCCGAGCGCACCGCCTCCTCCATGGAGAGAGTGGCGACTCTCATGGAGAGGCTGCTCCAGGAGCTCAATCAGGAGTTCCTGGGGATGCACTCGGACCTGCAAGTCCACACACCGACAATGACCTCAGCTGGGAGATGGATTGGGCACCCTGCATCCCACCTCGGTGCCCGTCCATCAATGGTGAGCAGGGAGGTTCAATGTGACCTCATGATGGCGCACGAGCGGCCTGTTGTCTCTGTGGGCTCCTCTCAGGGCTCCTCTCTGGATGACGGCTGTAGCTCTTCTGCCCCTCTGCCAGTGAGTGTGGCATCTGATGAGTCTGCAGTGACTGGGGAGATGCCAGCCGCGGCACTGGCCGCTCCTTCCCAGGCAGGGCCAGCACAGGCTTCACAGGCCAGAGGACGACCATCAAGGCCATCAAGGCCATCAAGGCCAACAAGGCTAACAAGACAGCAGAGTGAGCAGGCTGTCTCCAATGCCGGTGCCAGTGAGGGGGGAGAACCTAGATGTAGCACCCGTAAACGTAAATGTAAATCACCTTAAGCACAAGACAGACTTATCATGGGTGATATTTTGTTTACCCATTTTGCTTTAAAATTTTTCATGGTGTGATTAAAAAGACCAGTTAACGTTCATTTTAGCTATGTTTCACATTCACAATTAAATGAGATGTTATTTTGGGCTATTAGCCTCTGCGTGCTGCATTTGTTCGGTAGGTGCAAGGAAGGCCATTATATAATGACATGTGTCTCCTGAAACTTTATTGCGAAGGCACAGAGTGTATGTTGTTATCCAAGGAAATGGTCCTGTCAGGGATTGAGTATGGAGCCTGCAGCCCTGGCATGTGGTGGTGGCTCTTATTTGATAGGCTAGCTGAAAGAGTGTTGAATCAAAGCGTCCCAGGTGTCCCTGTCTCCCTAGAGGTTACCCTGGTCAGCGTCCATGCCCTCAGTATTCTCCTCACCGTGCTCTTCCTCGGACTCACTACTGGTCTCATCATTTTTAGCCTGTGGAGCTGCCTGAAGATCATCTTCCTCCACTGGGTCCACCCTTGCCAGTGCCAAAGTGTGCAGAGCGCAGCATGCAACTCTCTACCCCACCCTTGTGGAGGCGTGACTCCTGTTGTACCGCTGCTAAGCTTCAGTTCTTGGGTGGCGGAGAGGCATCATGAGCCACCTTTTGAGGAGATAGCCCTTGTCACCCAGCAGCCATCCATCCAACGAGGCTGGAGCACTGAAGAGCCCCGACACCTGGGAGTGTCTGAGGATGGAGGCGTCATGGGAGCTGCCTGCGCACCTTGCACAGACTTGCAGAATCTGCATCCTGTGATCACACAATATCTGCACGTTCATGGAGTGGAAGCCCTTCCTGTTGACGAAGGCACCGGGCTCACCTACTGGCACCTTGTCGGCCACATGTGTGCAGTCTATTGCACCCTGGAAGCAGGGAAACCCAGCAATCGCTGCAAAGCCTCTGGCTCACTCTGTCTGGCTGGCCTCATCCGTACAGTAATAAATGAAAGTCAATGCATGCCTGAACAGAGCGTCGGTCACCAGCTTGACGCAACTGTGGACAGCTGATTGGGAGACTCCACAAAGATCCCCCAATCACCCCTGGAAAGAACTGGAAGTATAGAAGTTGAGGCCCACTGTGACCTTCAGGGCCACTGGCATGGAGTGTCCACCCACACAGTTGGAGCAGATCTCAGACCTGATCCTCTGAAAGATGGAGGTCACTGTCTCCATTGAGAGGTGGAGCCTTCTTTGGCATTACACCTCAGACATATTGAGGTAGCTGCATCGCCACCTGTAAACCCTGGCAGCAGGATAGTGGTGTATTCTGTGGCTGCTTCCGCCTTGGACTTCCTGTTGGCCCTGCGCCCCTTGTGCCTGTGCCTCTCCTCCCACAGGTCACTCCCCTGGAAACTGCATTGGGACACCTGGCCTCCTCTCCCTTCTGCCCCTCTCTTCCTCCTCAGTGAATGTGTCTCCAATGGAGACCACAATCCCCATTACCAGGGTTATGGAAAGTTGTCTGATACCGGGAAGGGCCCATGTGGTCTGAATCCTCTGAGGGCCTGGAAGAAAACAATGATGCCTAGAAATGCTCAGAATGCAGTTCTGAAGCGAGATGAAGTTGTCCAGTTCACAGAAACAACCTGCAGCGAGTTTGATCCAAAACTCCTCACTACTCGCATTGGCAATACCACTGACCCTTCTTCTCCTGCCCGTGGATGAGCTTTTGCTAATTGTGGCCTGCCCGCCTGCCCGTTTTGCCCATGCGACGGCTGAAAAATCACACAGGCTACATAAAGTCGGAGATAATCGGCGCATCAAGGGCCTTAACTGGCCTCTTAATTAATGGCAGGCGCGCCTCTGTTTCCATTGCACGTCCACCTAGTGAAATACCACGAGAATGGTGTTAACATCTGCACTCCCAGCCGACGTCATCGCGCGTTATTTCACGCTTGAGCAGGTCAGGCGTGCGAGTGCCCGCCCAGCGAAAAATTCTGCCCATAGGCTTTAAACTGACATCAGGGAAACCACATTTGACCGTACAAATTCAAAATGAGGTTCCTTTGCAGACAGAGTCCTAGGCTTACAGGCTGGTTAGATCTTGAAAGTCCCTAGCTCACACACACAAACTCCTTTCGGTTTATACCTAGCTTCCCCATTGAATGTAAATTTGTATTGTTTTACTAGGTTTTTAAAAATTTTACCTCTCCTAACAAGAATCCTTTCGTTCCACCAATTTTTTTAGTAATATAAACACATTGCTTGGCATCTGTCAGCTAGGTGCAGGATTTTACCCATTCTTTTGAATGGTTTATTCAACAAATGCAAATTGCACTTTACCTTTTAACTTTACGTTTATCTAATTAGCATCTCAAACTACTATACATCAAAGCACCCAAATTAACTGGTTTTAATCCAATTAAGACACGCATAGACACAGACCCTACCACCAACCACCCCCAACAATCAGCAGTTGAAACTTAGCACTACAAGTCCAATTTAAAAATAATTTCGAATAACATTATAGACATTAACCTCTTCATGGCACTTCTGATAGCGGCACGCCATTTACGAGTGCTAAGTTTCAATGGTTTATCACCCTCAATAGTATCACTCGTGAAAACTGCACCGTACCACCCTTCCTCAAACGGATCAGCCGACAGGGCACCGTACCACCCTTCCTCAATCGGACCGGCCGATAGGGCGTTTCAAACATTTGCAGGCATGTAAAAGCTAACTGGTGATTCCTTGGCAATCAAGCCAGCACGCTCTCTTTTTCATTACAGGACTACCCCTCATACAACAGGTGTCACATGTGCGGAGTTATTGGTGAAAAGCTGCCTCAGGACGAGATTGAGCCTAATAATGCCAAATTTAGAGGGTAAGGAGGAAAGGAGTCAGGGAAGCTGGAAAACTAGACACGACTTGCACAGTCGCGAGAGAAAATTTACAGTGGGAGAGGCGGTATACGTAAAAATTTTCAGGGAAGGGTCAAAGTGGTTTCTGGGTGAAATAAATAGTGACTGGACCTTTATCTTACCATGTGGAGGTGGAAGGCTAGATCATCCGTAAAGATGTGAACCATTTAAGGAAGAGAGAGACAAATCATCAAGATTTGGTTCCATCAGTGACCATGACCGGTCCTGCGTTTCCTGTTCAGAATATTCAACCCAGGATTGACATGCCTGATGTTCCTGTAAGAGTTGAGGATACAGAACTGCAAGTGCCCACCAAAGCACCTGTTGTTCAGGCAACTCGGGAAAAGGAGATTCCTGACAAAGAATCTGAAGTTGTGGAGCTGCGACATTCCACATGTACCAGGAAACCACCTGAAAGACTGAACTTGTAGATTCGTTACCCAGTGTAAATATTATGTTGTCTTGGAAAATATGTACTTGTAAATATAGTATGTATAGCCAAGTTAATAAGTATGGTTTTATTTAGTGTGTAATGTACCTTTAAAAATAATACTTGTTAAGGAAGATCACATGATCTGTATTAACCAATTGGAGAGTAGCGAGGGCTACCTCAGCAGTTAGAGTAGAGAAAGAGTTGGATTTGAAAGCGCATGTGTAGTACCTACTGAGTATATTGCAAATAAACTTAATGTTTCCACCCAAGAAGTGTCTGCAGATCAACTCTATCATTAATAGTCCAACTCGGCCACCCTATAACAGATGGATCATACACTTGGCTGAGATTGTTGCAAATGCTTCAACCTTGTCTTTTCTGCTTATATGTTGCACAACAAAAGAACAAAAGGGAAGGTCTGTGACAACCTGGAGGGAAGGTGGAATTAAATGACAAAAGATTTCCAGGCGCAAAAGCTAAAGGGAGTGGTAATGGGGCAGGTCTCCACATAAGCTGCTTGACCTGCTGAGTATTTCCAGCATTTTCTGATTTTTTCCAATTTCCACCATCTGCAGTATTTTGCATTTGTTTTCTATTTAGCACAGTGCTGATGCCATGTAACATAATGGAGTGCTATGAAGATGAAACTGTGCCGTGGTCACTCCTACTCATACTGCCCTGGATAAATGCAGCTGAGACGGGTAGATTTGTGGGGATGAAGTCAAATAGCTTCTCTCACCACATGCTGCAGGGCCAGTCTGGCAACCATATCCTTCAGGACTTGGTCAGTCATGGTACTACATAGCCAGCCTAGGTGATTTATATTGAAGTCTCCTACCTGGAGTATGTTCTGTGCCTTTGCTACCCTCAGTGCTTCTTCCAGTGGTTTTCAAAATGGACATGAAGTAATTCATGAACTGATTGTTAGGGGTGTGTCAGTGGTTATGCAGTAGGTGGTAATCAGCAGGAAACTTCTTTGTCCATATGTTACAGATAGGGGAGAGATGTGAGATCATTTTCCCCCTTTTCTCTTTCTTCCCCCTCTCGCTGACCACAAGGATAGATTTCAGGGGAGTGTTTCAACCCCTTGAGTGCTATGACTTTAATGAACAGACAGGAAACAGGCTTTCTTATAAGTTAAAATAAAAAAAAAATAAACATTTATTTCTCACGGCACTCAAAATGTAAAAGTAACAAACGCTACTCCTCATTCACATGAAATACACACACAAGAAAAGATGAAGATGCAGCATATGCTTAATTATCTTAAAGAGTGAAAAAGGACACTTCTAATCAGTCCACAAAATGGTTGTTGAAATGTTGCAGGCCCGAAGCATTGTCTCTTGATGCACTAAAAAAAAAATGGAGGTTGGAGGTTTCTGGAGATAGATTCACATTGGCTCACCCCAAAAAACAGCAAGTTTCTACCTTTCCAGTCAAAGTTGGTTGAGATCCTGTAATGAAGAAATGTAATCTTGCAGGGAAAACAAGTAAGCACCTCTTCTCTACCTGAAGTGACTTTTGAGGCAGAACCCTCCTGTGTGCTGGGTGAGATATGGCTTCCTTCTAGTCTTCATATCCCAGGCTGACCCACTGGGCTGTCCTTAATAAGGTGTGGGTATCACCAGCCAGTTTCAGTAATGTGACGTTTTCAATGTATTCCATTATCCACATAATGGGTTGATGGCAGATGTCATTGACGCACAATGGGGAATGAATATATCCCATCAATATTCCTGCCACAAGTAACCTCCTGAATGTCTTTATTTGAAATCCCATCTTCATGGGACCAGCAAGCCTAGCAGCCATTGTCACTTTAAGTCTGTTGAATTGATATGAAGAGGGCAGTCATAAACATCTGGGAAGGCCATTTACATTTTATTGACTTTCCAGAGTCATGTCCAGACATGAAGTAGGTCCCTGTTTGTGAAGAAATTACAAAGGGAGACACCTGACTCTCTGGAGTCCATTTTGTGAAGGTACAATATTGAGTTCAACAATTTTAGATCATGAACTCTCTCCTCCATCCCCACCCCCTTTCCGATCCTCCCCTTTTATTTCCAATAATTTATATAGATTTTTCTGTTCCCACCTATTTCCATTATTTTTAAATGTATTTCCATCCATTGTTTTATCTCTACCTCTTAGCATTTTTCGATTCCTTCACCCCACACCACCCCCACTAGGGCTATCTGTACCTTGCTCGTCCTGCTTTCTACCCTTAATTAGCACATTCCTTAGATAATATCACCACCTTCAACACCTCTTTGTCCTTTTGTCTATGACATCTTTTGGCTATCTCCACCTATCACTGGCCCTCTATCCAGCTCTACTTGTCCCCCCCCCCCACCCCTTAAACCAGCTTATATTTCATCTCTCTTCTATTTTTACTTAGTTCTGTTGAAGAGTCATACGGACTCGAAACATTAAGTATGTTCCTCTCTGCAGATGCTGCCAGACCTGCTGAGTTTTTCCAGGTATTTTTATTTTTGTTTTACAATATTCCATGCTGTTTCTTAACAATAAAGTGTCCAACTTTTAATAAGCTTTACGGGGGTATGACGTGACCATGACACTCATGTTTGACCCAATGCATGATACTTCCTATGAGCACTCCCAGGGCCACTCCCTTCTGAATGTATACCACTGTGCATCATCTCTGGTAAGCCAGTCCTGCAGTTGAAAAGCACCTACCCAGGGTTGGTGATGGAGGAGTGTGTGATGTTTGATGACTGCTATGATTCTGTGAGTATGGCTATGTTAGGCTGTTGCTTGACTAGGCTGTGGGACAGCTCTCCCGATTTTGGCACAAGCTCCCAGATGTTACTGAGGAGGACTTTGCAGGGTTGTCTGGGCTAGATGTCATATCCTGACCTGGTGCCTAGGTCAGTGAGTAGAGTCAGCGAATCCCGCAGGAAGTTGTTAACGAAGCTTGGGGGTTAAAATAACAACGTGGAGGCCTTGCTGTCTGGACAATTCTCACCCAGAGTTAAAATCAGACCTCAAGAGACAGTAAAAAGGAAAATTAAAATAGATGGCCACTACCAGATAGTGAATTAGAGGGAAGATGAGGCTTAAGCTCTGATCCACTACAAGGACAAGTGAACACAGACTCTTGAAAATTACAGTTTGCTTATTGTGTTGTCTGTAGCAAATTATTAATTATGGAACTCAAACTCTGACAACAAATTCTGCACACTGTACTTATAATTTCATGAAACTGAAACTTAATTCTAACTTTGCATCTCACTGCAAAATGACATTGGTAATTTTATTTTGAGTGCAGATAGAACATAAGTTGTTTCTTCCTATCAAAGGAGTTTTCAAGCCAAGGATTTCAAATGGGAGGCAATGAGAAGGGCAGGGAAAGCATTAGAAATAGCAAAGTCAGCAAGTTGCTGCCCAGAGAAATGGTAGAAGGTGCACAAAGATGAAAATATGATTTCAAGCCAAAATGAAGGCTTAATGCATCTATTCTATTAAGTCAGTAATAACACATGCACGAACAGAAAGCTGCCTCCAAGTTGTCCAGTGGAAGAGCTGGGGATCAGCAGATTGTCGATTCTGGCAGTGAGAATTGACCTGCAGCTGATGATCTAGAGTGGTGACCCTGTTAGAGGATGCAGAACTGGCAGAGGTCACCTCATTTAAGTAATGCCAGAGGCACCTGCATCATTGGGGGCACATCACGGGTGTCTGTCAGAGGGAACAGCATTTGCAAGGCAAATGCTATAAATGCTATGAAGGATGCTATAAATTCATGGCAGCAGTGCGGGCACTGATTGATTCATTTATGTGGGCAGGAAGGAATCATGAGTGGTTGCACAACCTTAGGGTGCTTTGGACTATGTCCAAGTCACTCCAATGTCCTCCTTGCTTTATAATAGCAACTGACTCTTCAAATTGTAAACTGGTTTTTCAACTTCTTTCCACCTGTCATTGGAATGAAAAGCATCGCTATTGAAGAATCCACGTTAAACATCCATCAACAGCATCATACACTCCCAAAGCAAAAAAAAATTGCCACGCCAGTGCAAATATGTGCCAACATTTGGGAAATGTTCTACAGAACTAGATATTGCCCAAACCCATTTCAGAGAACTTAGGTTGATCAGTCTGGCATGAATCAAATATATGGCAGAGTTTTATGATTGTGCGATTGGGTAGGTGGCCCGACATTGGGAAGAAATATGTGTCGCCTGCATGCATGGGCAGCCAGCGGGACTTCCTCCTGAATTTTACATGCAGCAGCCAATTAAGTGGGTGCTGTCAGGACTAGCATCCTGTTCAGGACGGCAGCTTGCCCCCAAGAGCTGCCAGCCCAATCATGCCACCAGGAGCACTGGCCACTGCTGAGGCAGGCAGGGGCCCTGCAGCCGTCAGAAGATATGCAAAAAATATTTGAAGGAAATTGAAGGGTGAGTGCTGGAGGGGAAACCCCTCCGGGGAAATTGCTGGAGCAGTGGGGGCTGGCCTCCTGACCCGCAACACCTTCTTTGCTTGAAAATATCTCCCCCCCGCATTGGCTGCCATTGGGATGCTGCCTCCATTTAGCTGCCAAAATGCCAAAGGCACCATAAAATTACCCTAATAAGGCCTTTACTTATGTAAATTAGCTTCCCCACTCCTTGGGATAGGCAGCCTGTCTGATTTTGGTCCTGCCATTGGTAAAACTCCCGGAAGGTGGACATGTTCGGGAAGTCGATCTGACATGGCTCACAGATATCTGAGTGCCATCCCCTGCCTCCCTCCTCGCCTTCTGTGAGCCCAAAAAATTCAGCCCATAATCTCAGCAACATACAAAATTCTAGAACTGAAGCATGTGAAACTCTCTGCCCCCAGAAAGTAGAGTGGGGTCAAGGGCAGAACCAATGAATGGGCAGGTGTCTTACACTGCCTTCTTATGATAGCAGAGCGGGACCAGAGAAATTTAGGGCCACATATCAAAGATAACGAAAAAACTATCAGAATTAACTTGACTCAACCATATGTCTTTAACAAAAGAGATTTCAACTTTATTCTGAAAAAGGTTGAAATCTATCAGAAAACAAAGTATTAAGTCAATTCACTGCAACAATTCTGATCAATTAAATGGAAAATTATATAATTAAGAAGTAGTTCAAGATAAAATTATTTCAAAATCTATACATCATTATGTACAAAGGAATTAAGATTTAAGCCAACACAATGCCTCCATTTTAGGGTTATGTTTATGTACAGCAGAATGGTGTCAATATTACACAATTAAATAATTTAAATAATTATTTCTGTAATAAAAGTTGCTCAAATATGTAAAGCACTTTCTAAAATTATTTAATATAAATAAAACAAATAAATAACAGTTTGCTGGTTTAACAAGCTGAAACTTCCAGTGATTTACAACATACATATTATCCCATTTGTCAACTATTATACTCCCGACACAATTCTCTCCCAACACTTTTACTTGCACTGGTCGGAACCCCTATTGTTCCTTCTGGATAGTTAACTTATAATATTATCATTGCATCTAACCTGATGTTGAAAGTTAACACACTTTCAAGTTTTGAGATGAATACTATTCTGTTAATTAAAATTCAGAACATTCACCAAATGGATCACTGATACTGGGTGTGTGATTGCACTATCTACAGCATTGCATGCTTGCTATACTATCTTTCCACATGCAGGCTCTTATAAATCACCACCGACACAAGTACACCCAAATTTTGTTGCAAATTCATAATTCATATGTTTTAGAATATAACTTTTAGTGTTAGGAATTAAAGTTTTGACTGTATATAAATGGGGAGGGGAAGCATCTGATTGAGAAACTGATAAGCAGTCCTGAAGTAAATGCAACTCAAACAAGCTTGGAGTTTATCATACTTAAAAGGTAACTTGTGTTCAACTTACAAAGTCAGAGGTAGAAGTGTAAACTAAAATAATGAATGGCCCCATCTCTCAGCTTGTAAGGGAGCCAGAAGGTCTACACTTACTTCAATAAAATACTTAAAATTATTTATGTAGTTCCCAGATCAAAAGATGATAAAACCACTTGTAAACAAGTGTGTTCCTTAACAGGGCCAGCAATTCTAGAGAGGCAATTACATCCATTAGCAATATAAATTATCCTTAAGAGTTACAGAATCAAAGAGTTGTGTTGAAGGTAAATTAATTTGTTTACATTTCTGTTTGAAATGTGTCCATCACAAAGCATGCCACCTTGTCATAGAGACAGGATGTGGGGGTAGAAGGTTCTTTTGCTTAATTTATCTGTGTGTATTTACTGATAGAAGAAAGCAGTTTAGTCTGGGTTTCATGAAGGAAAGTCAGCCACAAACTTTGCTCTAGCTTGCAGCTGATGGAAGAAATCTACAGTGGTTCTCACAGAGTCTTGTAGCAGAAATCAGTCAGTAGACTTAGCTTGGAAAACTCTGGGACGGTGGTTGAAGACCCAGACATGAACTGAGGCATCCACAGCCTGGAAGTCAGTAAAGGAAATGGTGGTGGAGTGCATAGCCAAAAAGCTAATGGAAGGACTCCCATAGAATTTTACCTTGGAGGAATAGCTGGAATACTGACACCATCCAGGACTCAGTATTTATAAGCTACAGTGTTGTTAGTGGTGCTTGCTTTGTTTAATTTCTCTTTATATATACAATAAAGTTTGCTTTTGTTAAAAAACATAAAATCTTGAGGTGTAGTTCTGTCGGATAATTGTTGGGTGTTCAGAGTTCTTCTTTAAACATTAAAGGTCCCTAAAAGGATCATAATATTAGATTTAGAGATTATTAAATTAACATTTATATTATGTAAACAGATAACATCTTTATTTGTGGATCAATAGAAGTTACAGATTTAATTTCAAGTTTTCTTGTTTACAACATTTCTTTGTAATAGCCTTTGGCCGCAAAACGTGGATCCAAAGTGCTGGCTCTACAAAAACCCTGAATTTAAAAAATGATGGCCTGAACACTTTTGGTGCAGCCCCGAGGGTGCATCCTGACTGACAGAGAGCTAGCTTGAGCATACAATCCGTGTACCAGGAGCATGCAGACACATCACATCAAACAGCCTCCTATGATGATTTGGTGCATGATCTTCCATTTTGGATTGTGCTTTCTCTCAGTTATTCCCAGCTAAAAATGCATTCAACTGCACAAAGGACCTCCCTCACCACCCACCCCCCAACACCCACTTGCACTATTTAAAGGGCAAAGATTAACTTCCAGGTGAAGTGCTTTTGACTTTTACTAGCACTGAGATGGTGGAAGTTCTGTGTCCTGTGCTACTGGAGGAGCTTTGTAAACTCTTTTTGAAATTTTACAAGGAGTGCTCTGGATCTTGATAAGGAGGTCAGAGGAGTTAGTTAGCCTCTCAGGAGAAAGGCTGTTTCAGCAATGAGGCATATAGTTACAGCTTCTGTTGAGTTGCACCATGATTTTGGAATGGAGTACAGACAGCAGGGAGAGGATGTTGTCAAAAGGGAGGAAGAGGAGGCTCTCAATAGAAGCTCTGATCCAGCAAAGGTATTAAACAAACACTTGTCCAACCTCCACTATAGCCAGAAGCAGCATGTGAGACGCCTGCATTTTACCAACGAGGTGATCACTGATTTACGCCACCTCCTACAACCTGACAGGCAGTCTCACAACAGGGCGAGGATGGTGCTGCCAGTGGCTAGCAAGGCCACTGTCACTCTAGGTTTCTATGCTGGTGGATCCTTCAAGGTGGGAGCAGGCAACATTGGCAATGTCTCACACATTGCTGTGCATGACTGCATAAGGGAAGTGACACATGCCCTGGATAGAAGGAGAGGGGTCTTCACTCACTGATTGGAGAGAGGCAGAAGAGAGCATGTAGATTTTCCAGGTTGGAAAGATTCTCAATGATACAGGGTGCATATTAGCTGCATGCATGTAGCTCTGCGGTCTTATATGTTAATGGGAAAATGTCCCATAACTGCAAGGGCTACCTCTCTATGAACATCCAGCTTCTGAGCAACCATGCCCAGAAGCTCATCTTGGTGACTGCCAACTATCCTGTCAGCAGCCATGATGCATTCATCCTGTGCCAGTCAGCTGTACCTGCCATCTTTGGGTTGCCACAAAGAACCAGAGGCTGGCTGCAAGGGCAGCAAGGGATGCATGATCTGCACCCAGCTCATGACCCTGAGGACATTGTGCCAGTAATAAGAGCCATGCAGCCACCAGGAGTGTCATGGAGCAAACCATTCGCATCCTAAAACAATGGTTTTGCTGTCTGGGCTGCTCGGTGGAACCCCCCAGTGCTGGAGAGTGTCTCCAAGTTTGTGGTGGTTGGCTGCATCCTCACAACATTGCTCTCTTGAAAGCACAACCCTTACAATTAGGTGGAGGCCATCTTGGGAGGAACAGCAAGACAAGGAAGAAGGGATGAGTAATACAATACTGTCATTGGATACTCAGATTCTTGTTCAGTAAGATGTCATCCCACATCATCATTGCTCCACAATTTCCTTCCTTCCTATCTATCTGCTATGTACCATTACACACCCTCTTGGCCATAATCCTGAAATAAAAGCCACCAACATAAAACCGTTCCATAACATCAATATTTCCAACAATGCACACAAAACTGAACTGTAAACCCAAGTGCATTCACTTAGTTCCTATCTTACAGGTTCCTTTGCTTGGCCCAGTGCTCCTATGCAGTGTTACCCCAGTGGCTCCAGCATGGTTGGTGAAAGACTTTCAGTCATGCAAGAATGCAGATGACCTTGCAGGATAACCTCAAACAGCCTCAAGATGTTGCGTGGCTTCTGTCTGTGCTGCAATGGCAGCTGATTGGCCATCAAATGCTGCATCATGGCTGTCATGGAGTTGGCCACCACTTCCACACAAGAAAGGAGCTCTGTGCGAAGCCCTATGCAAAATTGGAGCCCAACCCCTCCATGCTTCTTGACGGTATCAGGAGCCTCTGTGCCAAGCCTGCCAATGCACCAAACATCTTAGTGTACGTACCCATCAGTGTTCTCCTGGATTCTGCCCCATAAAAGTCTTCATCTGAGTCTGTAACAAAACTTGTCTGCGGTCTTGCCCTGCAGTGAACTGACACGTGAACTGTGCTTCGCCCCTGGTCTGGCTGTAGCCCACTCATGGTGACTCAGTACGTGCTGAACCTGACTCTATGCTACTCTCTAAAGTTCAAGCAGTGCCAGTACCTGAGCCGGCGGCTGCCATTGTTAGATCAAGTGAGGGTGCGTCTTCATCAGTCGCCTTTGGTAGCTCTCGCCCTTCATGTTGAGGCTGCACTGTCTGTCCAGCTGGCAGTTCTTGGTTATCTAAAAGCAGAAGTGAAGAAGGGGAGGGTTCGAGTTAGTGACGTGGAAACAAGAGGGCCATAATCACACCATCCGCAGCTTGCATGTTATGCTGATAGCGAACGAACGAGAAGGGGCTAAGGCAGTAGCATACTGTCATCCTCAGTGTTCTCGGCAATACCTGATGCAATAGCCTCAGTAACAGCGAGCTCCGTGATGTGGAGCACAATCTCCTCCAGAGGGCTCAGTTGATGCAGGCATGTCTGCCCTGTCAGTTCTGTGCTCCCCCTGTGTATGTGCCGCCATGTCCTGTAAGGGAAAGCAAAGTATTCAGTGAGTGTTTTGCAATGTGTTTTTGTGTCTGATTAGAGATATGTGAAAGCTGCAGGTGGTGGGTGTGAGTTTGGCAGCATTGGTACATGTGGGAATGAGATGTGGACTACCTGCACATTAGGCATGAGTCCTGATTGTTGATGAGTGAATGATAGGGTTGTGGTGCATTGAGCAAGATGAGATGCTGGTGGAGCATTGGGTTGGAGAAATCGTGTGAAAAGGCATTCACTGACCACTCGTGTGAGGTCATTGAACGATTTTTCTAGAACTGCTGTCCGGTTCTTGGTGCCAAATTCTGAGAACTCACCTCACTGGTCACCTGCTCCCTTTCCCTTTTCAGGTTGTGCCTCGAGGACCTCTTGGCCTCCTATGGGAACATGGCTTTTTTTCTCCTTTCCACCTCCATCACTAATGCCTCCAGCACTACATCAGCACACTTGGGAGCCCTCCCTCTTGCTTCATTTGGTGTTCTTTTCCTTCCAGCCAAGCCTCTCAGAGACAGTTGCAGTAGCTTCTGTTACATAATTGCAGCTCCACTTTAAGAAGTCCAGGCTAGCTGTGTGTCGTGCTAGCTACGCACATTGCTGGGTCCCCTATGTAGCATGCAGCCACTCAGCAGTGTATTCTGCACTGGGCTGCATGCTGAAATTATTAAGAATGAGCAGGCAGCATGAAATTTGCATACTGTCAGCTTCAGCAAGACTAGGCGATGGGTAATTGCGCATCATTATCTACACACCAAAACAGGCCATATCCAATTCTTCCCCATCTATGTTTAGTTGCCCTTATCCCAGTAATATTTCTATCTAGCAGGAGGGGAGAATATTCTGGATTAAAGATTCAAGTAGCAATACATCACAAGTTCTTTCATAAGAAATCCCTTCCCTACACATTTGTGACAGAACTGTTCCAATGCATTATCATTGGCTGTACATCCTGTATCCTTTATGAGATTCCACGTGATAAGAGTTACAGCTCCTACAAAACCCTGTGCAACAAGAGATAAGTGCAGCGCATACTAAGAAGACAAACCAA
This sequence comes from Cetorhinus maximus, assembly GCF_964194155.1. Classification (NCBI taxonomy): domain Eukaryota; kingdom Metazoa; phylum Chordata; class Chondrichthyes; order Lamniformes; family Cetorhinidae; genus Cetorhinus; species Cetorhinus maximus. The sequence continues at coordinate 82,686,696 of NC_135885.1, read as the reverse complement.
TGTTAAAACACCTAAATGCAAGCAAAAATACCATTCCAACCATAACAAGCCTGTCCAAGGCACAGGTCAGGGTGTGATGGAATGCTCTCCACTTGCCTGGATGAGTACAGCTCCCACAAAACTCAAGAAGCTTGACGCCATCCAGGACAAAACAGCCTGCTTGATTGGCACCCCTTCCACAAATATTCACTTCTTCCACCACCGACTCACAATGGCAGCAGTGTGTACCATCTATAATATACACTGCAGGAACTTACCAAGCCTCCTTGGACAACACCCTCCAAACCCATGACTACTAACATCTAGAAGGTCAAGGGCAGCAGACACATGGGAACACCCCCACTAGAAGTTCCCTTCCAAGCCACTCACAATCCTGACTTGGAAATATATTGCCATTCCTTCACTGCCGCTGGGTCAAAATCCCAGAACTCCTTCCCTAATGGCACTGTGGGTGTACCTACACCACGCGGACTGCAGCGGTTCAAGAAGACAGCTCACCATCACCTTCTCAAGGGCAATTAGGGATGGGCAATAAATGCTGGCCTAGCCAGCAACACACACATCCCATGAATGAATTTTAAAAATGTTGTGTGCAAGGCTGTATCAATTTCATCTTAATATTTTCAAAAAACACAAGTTAAGGATAAAAAAAGATTGAATTTTTACAGGTCAGCTTATTGTGGGTCATTTATTTCCGATACCTGATGTCTTAGTGTTTGGCAAAATATGTTTAAATTAGAAAGGTGTCATGTTATGCATGCAGCCAGTTTTAATGTAAAATGTTAATATTCAGGCTTTGGAAACAGTGCAGTGATAGCCACAAGATTAATTTCCAGTTTAAAATGCCTGAGCTACCCAAATAAGCTCAGAGCTGTATATTTCGAGAGATGTAGCCTCAGGGGTGATTTTATTAGGGTCTATAAAATAATAAGAAGATAGAAAATTTTTATGAGCCAATAATTTCAATTAGAGGGGGTTGGGAGGACCAGAGGTCACACAAGTAAGGGCAGAATTGGTTGGCTATTTGGTGATTCTTTTCCCAGAGGATATTAAGCATTTGCAACACATTGCAGTGAACACTGATTCACTGCGTTCCTTCAAGAGAGAGCTGGGTCCATTTCTGGCTGGGGCAGAGAGGTAGATGCACTGTAACTAAAGTCAGTGTAAATGCAATCTTCTGAAATAGTTTTGATTGTATAAAGAGGAATTTTTCACATTTCCCTCCTAATTAGCCTTGGCTTTTCTCTGAAATTTCATCTCTCTCAGGTTACATAGTATTTGAGTAGGCAGTGTCTGTGTTGTAATGTATATGGCATCATTGCTACATGGGACAGGTTAGATGGACCAGCTGGTCTGTTATTTCTGTATATTGGCATGTTTGTCTGTTGAGAAAAGTTTTTGAAATGTGGAGCCTTTGTGAAAGTTGAATGACCCAAGAAGGCAGGGCAACAAGAAAGACGACAATTTAAGAAATGTTCTTATCCGCTTTTACTTAAGAAAACAAGAGCAGCAATGATAAATTACAGAGTCTCATCATCCATTGAAAATTACATAAATATATAATTTACACAAAATTTTAACATTTAACACTCTTATAAAATGCTAGTTCTCAAGATTCTTTTCAGTTTCAGCAATTCCAATGCCACAGATTTACTGTGGGCTCCGTCTTTTTAATAAGTTTAAATAACATGAAGGTACTTACACTTTAACGTACAGACTAATGAGAGGAGCAGCAACATTTGGGTGATCCCTCAACATCAAAAAAATCTTTATAAAGGGTTAAAATGCCTGCTTACAGTAACCACACATAAAACCTGAATCTTTCACTCATCATTAATAGACAGAAATCTAACAAAACTTCAACTTTTCAATTTTTAGCTTATTGCATTTTGTACAGTTTATAAAAAGATTATAAAGCAATGGGAATAAAATGAGGTAATTATAATTGGCTTTTGAAAGGTAAAACGTGCACCACTTTAGAGCAAGCACATGATGGCCAGATGTTATAACTCAGTTGCATCCAACAATGACTAAATTAAGACTAACTATGCTAAAATAGCAACCACTGGAGATAAATTTGTGCAAAGGAATTTTGTTGTGATGAGTTAGTAAAACACATGATGGACATCAACAGTATTTCCAGACAACACGGATAATACAGGGCATGGGCCTAAGTTGGATAGCCCCTGAAAACAATGCAGGGAATGCGATGTGCAATTATCCTACATCTATTCATTGACATGCAGGCAACACACCAACTTCAAGTTACCTGCTGATTTGAATGATTTCAGAGTTCAGTCAGCACTAACCACGCTGCTGATTGACTGATGCATCAGCAGGGGTCTAATACCATGGGCATCATTAAACCTGCACAGCTGAAAACTACCATGCATCTCTTAAAGGGGATGTACGTTGTGGCTGCTATAGGGACCAGGAGTTGTGCAAGTGAATCTGACCTTGGGAACATTGAAGAATGGTGCCAGATGAGCTCCCAGGTATTCCAATGCTCTGCCCTGACGGAGGAGCTAGAAAGTAGGAAAGATGCCCCACAACGAGCCAGGACGCTCTCTAAACACATGGTTAGAAGTATTGGAAGCAGATAACCGTGGCAGCCAATGCCAGGAGTCAAGTCCCTGCAATGCTGGATGCAATGCTGTCAAAAGGTCACTGAACTCACATTAATGGTCAAGATCAGTGAGCGGATCTTCAAATGCCATATCCAACAAAGTGCACGACAGTCACACACACTGATCAATTCACTATAGTTCCATCACTCACCTACCAGCGATCTCTAGGACTCATACCTAATATTCATCAGCTCCATCGCACCCTTACACATTTAGCACTGCAGCAAACTGCAAAACTGCATCTTACAGCTTGCACACACTGACAGCTATTCTACCATGACAGCCACATCACTGAAACACACTGCATGATTCTGGTGGACACACTTCCCTCTTTCTTGCAGGAGAAGGTGATGCACAACCATAGACACCTGGAGCTAAGTAGAGGGGGATGGACACACCTGCATGCCCCAACCCCCATTGAGGGGATCGCACTAGCCATTATTGGGATGGCCATTGCTGAGACCATGACTAAACCCATTGAAGAGACTGGTGCGCTCATACCTGGTCCTCCTTAAATCCCACCTTCCCTTCATCCCATAATCTCTTCGGATTTACAAGCTGCAGATAGCGTAAGCATGCACTGCTTTCTCCCTTGCAAACCACAAACTTGCACTTGTGCATTTCTCCTTTAAGATACATAAGAAATGCAACTTAGACAGTGATGGTGAAGACACACCGTAACTCAATTTCACACTCATAGCCATCAGCTCAGATTCTGACACTAACATAATTTAGAGGACATTCTTGCAACATAATCTGCATGTGTTGAAATATCAGGCAAAGTGGCCTGCAGCCAGGGCAAGAGGCAGCTCACAGAGCATGAGACGGCGCGAGTTCTGCTCTAGAAGACTCAGGAGAAACGTTTGGCAGGTCTACAAGGAAGACTCCATTCATTGCCGAACAGCATGGAGGAGCTCAGCACCAACTTGGCACAGGGCTTTGTGCAGAGCTTGGGGCCCATCATTTTCAGCAAGGAAGTGGTGACTAATTCCGTCCACACGTTTGGGGTCTCAACCATGATGCAGAGTCTGATGGCTGATGCCACAGATTCCACTGCAACACAAGCAGCAGCCACTCAATGCCAAACTGCTGCAGAGGAAGCTCAGAATGAGGTCACGCAAGGTTCGCTTGTCACCATGTAAGCGCCGATGCCATCATAGCTGTGGGTTACAGTGTACAAGGGAGCAGGGGAGTCATAGCCATCTAACAACCTGTCCTTCAACAGATTACTAGGATTGCCGAGATGCAGACTGAGGCGGTGGCAGTGGTTCCATGAAGCTGGAGCCCGTGTCCTGTCACAGAATGGCAGTATTCATCCTCTCCACTCGCGCCATTCTGCCAATGCCCTTGCTGTTGCCTGTTAGCCCAAATTCCTGCCACAAATGCTAAGACGATTCACCGTCTGTGCCCAAAGCTGACCAAGGTCATCCTACAAAACCATCAATAGTCTCCTCCAGTGAAAATTACCAGCCTCCAACCAAACATTCTGCAGCTACTGGGGTAACACTGCAAAAAGCACTAGGCCAGGCAAAGGCACATGGGATACAGGCACTGAGGGAATGCACAAGGGTGACTAGTTGGAATTTGTATGAAATTTGGCATGATTTATAAATTTGGTTTTGAACGTTTGCTTTGCAGTTCCTTTTATTTTGCATTGTGCAAGTGGATGCTATGATGGTCAGTGACAAGGGGAAAGTAAAGTGTGGGACTATTGGTGAATGGGGAATTGGGGTCACCGTTACTAGTATTGTACTCAGATGAGTTCTTCACCCGGACAGAGGAGCTGTCTATTGCCTCCTCTTCCTTCTCCTCAACTGTTTTCCAGATATCTGTGCCCACAGTGAGGTTGTGCAGGTGAGATTGTGCAGGATACAGCAGATCACCACGAATGTTGACACTGCTCTGCCAAGTGCTGCGGGGCTCCTCCAGAACAGTCGATCCAGCAGAAATATTGTTTCAAAATACTCTATCATGGTCTGCTCTATCACACCTCGTGTGGCAGCATAGCTTTCATCATAGCATGTTGCATATGTGCATGTGGGTTGCCCACCACAGCCATCAGCCACGCCATCAGTAGAAAGGCCCATCACCTAGCAGCCCACTCTTTGGTTTGCCATGGTGGCTCAATGCAGCTGGCACAGCAGACTGCTGCAGAATGATCGCATCATGACCACTGCTGGGATACCAGGTATTAACATGCATGTTTCATTGCCTATGGTCACGTACTAGTTGGACAGTAAGGGAGTGGAATCCCTTTTGGTTCTGGTACATGGCAGAGTTGACATTCGATTCTGCGAAGTAATGCGTGTGCAGTCAATGGCACCTTGCAGCTCAGGGAAGCCTGCAGTCCTAGAGAAGCTGTATACTTGTTCTGCCTGCCTGCCTGTAGTTAAGAGAGTGAAATGCCATTAGCTCCATTTGAATAGAGAGCTTCAGTGATCCCCCTTATGCAACACTGGACAGCAAACTATGAAATTTTGCAAAAATCCCCAGCTACAGCCTGGAAGAAGCCAATGATTGCACTGTTGTCTTCACAGCCACTGGTAATTGCCCTGCTCTCAGGTTGCAATTGGAGTTGCAAAAGGTGGCAGGTTTCAGAGAGGTCATCCTTACTGAAGCACACACATCTCATACATTCTTTGTTGCTGAAGTTGAGAATTGCTCCCTAAACACCCTGGGTAGATAAGGTGTTTTACCGAGAGCGCTACTCTCCCTCCATCTCTTCCTCCTTCCTCTTCCAGCAGCTTGTCCTACTCTGCATGGCTTCTGTTAATTTTCCAAGTGATATGCCTAATGGTACACAAATATCTGGGAGCAACTGGTTTAAGCAGAAGCCTTGAAGTCAGCAAAAAGTCCTTCAGCATTTGCAACACTACTTCCTGTAGGCTTTTGCAACTTGAAATAACCGTAAAAAGCACTTGTAGAATTATAGCACCAGCCAGAAGAAATCAACCAACAACTAACTTGTAACTGTCGCAAAGAAGAGCAGGGGTGTTGTCCTTGGTGTCCTGGACCAACATTTATCCCCCAATCAACATAAAATAAACAGATTATCTGGTCATTATCACATTACTGTTTGTGGGAGATTGCTGAGTGCATGCTAGCTGTTGCGTTTTCTAAATTACAACAGTAACTACACTTCAAAAAAAGTATTTCATTGGCTGTAAAGTGCTTTGAGAGGTCTGGTGGTCATGGAAAGTGCTATATAAATGCGAGTCTTTCTTTGTTTAGTTGATGATCCCTTTAAATGGTATAATCCTGCTGCTGAATGTGTGTTCAGCTGTGTGAGGTTAAGAGAGGGAATTGAGCATTGATCTCCAAAATGGCATCACTGCTTCATTGATAACACTCTATGCACAATCATAGAATGGTTAGCACAGGAGGGGCAGCCATTAGGCTCATCGTGTCCATGCCAGCTCTCTGCAAGAGCAACTCAGCTAATCCCACTCCCTGCCTTTTCCCCACAGCACTGCTATACTTATACTTAGCTCTAGGATACCTCCCACCTTAAAACCCCATGACTACCTATCCTGTGCAGCCATGATCCTCCTTATGCTTCTTCCTGCAGTCCCAACAGCCCCCACTACTGAACTCTGGCTGGCAGCTCCTGAGGGTGGAACTCCCTCCTGCTGAGGGATGGAAACTGTTAAACAATTTAGCCTGCCCGCAGAGTGTTATAGCTTTGGCGCAGGCTTCCTCGGTGTGTGTTGCTATTACTTAGAATAAGGAAAACAAGTGGCTGTGACATTTTTCATGTGAGCATAGAGATGCTGGGATGGCATGGAGACTATTGCATATCACTTTTAATTTCAGCCAATCTAAGTGCAACTCAAACTGAAATGGCAATAAAAGAAGGCTGATAAAATAAATGATGTCACTTGTGGCATGAATAGCAAAATTTTACAATTACTCTTAAACTGGATGATTCCTGTAAAATATTGTCTTGCTTGCAATTAAGTAAATATCTGATACAGAGGCTAAGATTACAAGCTTACAAGGCCTTGGATGGCGAAACAGAATTAACTCTCACATTAATGCAGGAGCAGAATTTACATTGTAGTCTGATAAGTCAGTGGTTCTCAAAACATTTTTGGTTGAAGAACCCTTTTCCAAATGGATTACCAATCATGGAAACTTCCCCATGTCATCTAAATTACAGTGCTATATAATATTCAAAATATGTACTGCATGTGAAGAGTGTTTCAATAATTCTTTTAAGAAAACAGATATTTACTTACAGATTATTTCCAGATACACCAATCAGTGTGCAGCATTCAGTGTTCCTCCATGTGGACTCCCTTCCTAGGTGAGACAGCCAGCCCACTCTGTGCCGTACATGTGGTGGCCGCAGTCTGTTCCTGCCTCCTGGCTCGCGCCAGGTCTGTCTCCGGCTATCAACATTGCCTACCCGCAAGGCCAGGCCTGCTTGGTCAGCACTTTTATATTATCTGGCGGATCAGTTGTACCGTTTCTATAGGCCCCCAGGAATTTGTGTACTGCAGTTTTGAGAACCACTGTGCTAAGTTACTAAACTATATTCATTACTTAAAAAAATAAAAACCAATTACAATGCAGAAATGTCATGTTTAACAAAAGTTTTTTATGTGAACTAGAATCTGCAGTAAAGATTTGTTGGGGGGGGTGGGGGCGAGGACTGATGTAGTGCTAAAAATCCACCTCAGTTCTGATGCAAGTTATGGGTATCTGGGGCACTTGTCCACCAGAGCAGGATGGATACTGTGGACCAGGCGGCATCTTAGAGCTTTGCTCCTGGATAAAAGCCACTAATATCCATTCAACCTTGTTTGTAAGGTGAGTGAACAAATTTTTTTCTCTTCACAGGTCTAGGCCACAATCCAGGCTTACTTACACCTCGTGCACCAACCACCAGCAAGCCCCCTGCTGAATGAGAGGATGGGAATGTGATGACTCTCAGATTTAGCAGTTGCTGACATTTCCTGTCTTACTGCTCTTGTTTAAGTACATTAAGGTTTTACCATTAACAAGGCCATGGAAACTCTCGTGCAAGTCTAGGAGCTGGATAATGCTTCATTTGTGGCTTCTCCACACACTCCCACTAGATTAATGGCAGAATGTGCAGGGAGAGCCACAGATGTTCAGCCCAGGGTACTTTAGGTGTAGAATGTGACTGCACTATCTCATTTATTCAGGAGTGAAATTAGAGAGCACTTCTTCACACACACACACACAGTAGTGGAAATCTGGAATCCTCTCTCTCAAAATGCTGTGGTTGCTGGGTCAATTGAAATTTTTATGACCAAGGTTAACAGATTTTTAATAGGTAAAAGTTTCAAAGAATAGGGATCAAAGTCAGGTAAAAGAAATGGAAGTACAGAGCAACAATGATCTAGGTGAATGGTAGAACATGCTTGAAGGAATGAATGGTCCTCACCTATTCTGACATAAGGGGCTGGATTTTACAGGGTTGAAGTGGGTGGACTGTTTGCCAGACTGGAAGAAAAGTCAGCTGGAAGCCAACACACACCGAGGAAGCCTGCGCCAAAGCTATAACACTCTGCGGGCAGGCTGAATTGTTTAACAGTGGGGCTTCCGTCCCTCAGCAGGAGGGAGTTCCACCCTCAGGAGCTGCCAGCCAGAGTTCAGTAGTGGGGGCTGTTGGGACTACAGGAAGAAGCCTAAGGAGGATCATGGCTGCGCAGGATAGGTAGTCATGGGGTTTTAAGGTGGGGAGGTATCCTAGAGCTCAGGGAGCGGGTTGTCAGGTTTTGTAGCACAGGCAGCAAGGAAGAAAGAGACATTTTGAGGGGATGCCCCTGATGCATGCAGGGCACTCCCCGAATGAGGTGACCCCTTTTCCTTCCCGCCTTTTCTCATGTAGGCCCAAAATACAGCCTGCCACTCCCACCCGACTGCTCACACCAACCGTATTTTGGCAAGGGCACAGTGTTATTCGGTCCAATAGGCTTGTTACTTGACCTTTAATTGTTCATTTAAAGATGAAGGCAGGCTGCCAATTACAGCACCTACCCACCTAGTGAATTATAGGCACTGGGTTGGGGGTGGATGGGCAGGTGGTGGACTAGCCACCCGGCCTATTTTATGAGTGTCCGCTCCCCTCCACCCCGTGCTGAAAACACACCCAGCATGGGCATGTAAAATCCAGCCCAACAGGGCTCTTGTTCCATTTGTTTAAGCAGGATAAACCATGTCACAATAGCAAGAGAATAAATTTGATATCTTGGTATGTTTGTGTCCCATAGCCAGAGTCTATTGCTTTAGATTACCTAATAAATTATGGTGCCTGTGTTCTGTTTTGGAGTTTGAACATTTGTTATTATTGGAGATTACTTACTTCTCTCGTGACAAGAATAAATTCAAAGCTAAAAAAAAAATGCTGGTAAAGTTTTAAGTGACTTTAATTGAAAACTATTGGCATGTTTTTTATGAATTCTGCAGTAAATATTCATGAAAATTCCACAATGACAGAACCTAATTTTTGAAAAATACAAGTCAAAAAGCTGCAAATCTGAATTTAAAAAATAGGAACCATGGTATTACATAGGTCTGCTGATGCCAGATATTTTGAAAGGTTAGAACTGGCTTCATCTCTACAAGTGCATTTTCTGTTTTTAGTCTCAAATGTGAGAGAATCAGTTAGGAAGACTCTAGTTTGCTAGCTTCTTTGAAAACCATTACAATATTGGTTCCAGTTTTTGACTCCAGAACCTGAACACATCAGAAAGTCGTTATTTTTCTGGATGCATTCCATGGGAAATTCCATTTTGCCTGGGATAATAGCTGGGGTTTTCCACTTCTACAATCACCAGCTACAATATTCCTATGTTTTCCTGAAATGGACAAGAAAAAAAGTTACGAGCTAAAAAAACACCAGAAAGCTCTGGCCAATGTATGCTTGCCAAATCTCAAAAAATCTGACAGCTTGAGTGTTAAAAATGGCGAGTGTGACTCATTGGAAAGTGTATGCCATAACTGGACAAATGATCATTTTAATAAACTTAACATTGAGAGCATTTTCCCTCAAATCCTCCTAGTAAGTCAATGTTATTGTTATACAGAATCTGTATTTAATTAATCTAAACTAAATATAAAGTTTCTTTAGCCATATCAATACAATCCATCTGTTGTGCTCTTCCCTAGGGCAGATCCTAACCCAAGCCTTGCACATGAAATTCTTCAGCCACTTACTAGGAAGGAATAGCCGAGTTAGTTTCTCATCGCCTTCCTCATGGTTTTTCTCATCAGGGAGCCTTCTCCTTGAAAGCAGCCGAGGCTAAACTTCCCCAATTACACTTTACGATTTTGTGTGGGAGGGGCAAGGGAATCTAGAGGTGAGCACCTTGCTGAATAAATACTGCGATGACAGAGACCATAATCCAGTTTCCGCTTGCCAAGGCTATCTGGAGTGAGGCTTCAACCCTATACCTTTTGACTCACATGTGAGAATTCTACCACTGAGTCAAAGGCTTGCTATCAGTACAGTACCCCAGTTGTATATCCAATTAAGAGATAATAAAAATGACATTATTCAAATCTGTCGACGCTTTTTGTCCTGCACTTATCAAGACAGATAGGAGAATGCCACATTTCAAAGAGAGCAGAGAGCAACAATTTATACTGCATGAAAAAAGGGCGCTGATTGGTTCGCAAGTAGACTCTGATTGGTTAAGGCATTGCCATGGAGAATGCACCTTGAAACTACTATCCCCAATACTTTTGTTTAACTCAAAAAGGCACAATGCCTGGACATTTTCCTTCTGCCTGCAGAGGACAGGTCCCTGTGTATGAACATATGTAGCTTCTAGCAAGCGTAAGTGAGCCACATTGTGAGCCCCACTAAAAACCTTAAATTAGTGTTAATATAATTCCTAGCACACTCAGGATTATTCAGCAAGTGCTGTCCAATCACAGAATCACATTTAACATTAGACATTATGTTCTGAGTGGTGCAAGCACGGGCTGGCTGGTTGAGTATGGTCAGTATTTTCCCTATGTGAACAACCAAAGTGACACGCTATTTGATACGTCTTGGGGATGTATGGCCAATGTATCCTGTTCCTGATTAATTCTCCATGGCTACGCTTGAGCAAAGTCAACTTGCCAACCAATCAGCGCCCTTTTCTCATGCAGTATAAATTGTTGCTCCCTTTGAAATTTGGCATTCTTGTGACTGTCCAGATGAGTGCAAGATGAAAAACTCGACAGCATGTCTCTTCTTCAAGTAATACTCAAGTTCTGTAATACCAAGCGACTATTTCAATCTTTTTAGTATAAATAATTATTTTTAAAAGGAGACATCAATTCTATTGAATTAAGTTCTGCATTACCTGATTAATTTTAACCAAGTCTGTCAATCTACTTTCTATTTTTGAGCTTACTCAACATTCTTGCTAAAATACTGATATTTACTTAGAAAAATGTGAGAAATATAAATTAAAAAGGAAAGTATCTTTTTAAAGAATGAACACTTCTCCAGGTAACAAACAATTTAAAATTAAGGGACATAATGTGATAAATTTATAGTCCATTGACCTACAACAAACATACAGCTTACTAACACTGTTGTAAATTAAGGTCTAATATTTGCCTTTCAGAACAAAATGCATGTTGTTAAATTGCACGTTTTAACAGTCTGAACTGCACGTCTGAGGTTCCAGAAGTCTTTGTCGCAGAGCCATGGACTCATCTCTTTCTTCATCGGTGGATCTGATCCCATCCTCTACAGAAACTGATTTAGTAATAACTGAAAACAATTGTAAAAAGATCTTGCTTACTCATCGCTATAATGAACAAAATTCAGGCTACGTTTTTTCAATAATTAAGCATGATTACATATTTTGGGGTTTCATTCACCTTTGTTCACTCTAAAGGGGGTTTCTTTGTTTTAAGCGACTTTCGGATGTAACTCTTTATTCTCTTGAATGTTTTCACTTGACCAGATACTGAGGTTGACTTGTAATATACCTAGGAAACCAGTAGTTTATTTCAGTTTTGGGGTTTTACCAGGTTGTGGGAAAACTTTTAGAATCCATCATCTTCGAGATCAAATGAGTAAGCATTTAGAAATACATGGGACAATCAGGGACAGCTAGCACAGATTTCTTGTTGTGTCGCAAAAATATTGTTTTTTTTTAAGAAGTCACTGATTGTACATGTCTTGCATATGCATTTTCAGTTGAGGTTCAATAAAGTTTCCATACAAAGCTTATTAGAGAAAAAAAAAATTAGGCATATGGTGGATGAAGAAATGTGGCTAGAAAACCTGGATGGAGAGATGGCTAAAAATTCATAAATAGGAGGTATTAGAAAGGCTGGTTGTACTTAAAAGTGCTAAGTCACCAGGACCGGATGGGATGCATCAGAGGATGCTGTGCTGAATAAGGGTGAAAACTGCTGAGGCTCTGACCATAATTTCCCAATCCTCGTTAGACTCGGGGATGCTGCTAGAGGACTGCATATGTTACACCATTGTTCAGAAAAGGGTATAAGGATAAATTCAGCAACTTCAGACCAGTCAGTTTAACCTCAGTGCTGGAAAAGACTTTAGAGACAATAATCCTGGACAAAATTAACATTCACTTGGAAAAGTGCAGACTAAGTAGGGAAAACCAGAATGGGTTTGTTAAAGGCATATTGTGTTAATAATACATTAACTAGCTTGATTGAGTTCTTCCATGAGGTAACAGAGAGGGTAACGGAGTTGATTTGGTGTATGTGGATTGCCAAAAGGTGTTTGATCAAGTGCCACCAGTAGGCTTGCCAGCAAAGTTAAAGTCCATGAAATAAAAGGGAAATGGAAGCATGAACATGACATTGGCTGAGTGGCAGGAAGCAGAGAGTAGTGTTGAAAGGTTGCTTTTTGAACTAGAGCAAGGTGTCTAGTAGTCTAGTAGTACTAGGACCATGGCTCCCTTGATACATTTAGATGACTTAGACTTGGATGTGCAGGGCACAATTTCAACATTCACAGATGGCACAAAACTTGGCAGTATTGTAAACTTGGGGGGAGAATAGTGGCAGACTTCAAGAGGACGTGGGCAGCCTGGTGCAATGGGAGTGGCAGTGGAAGTGGGGGTAGGACTGGAGGATGTTTTTGTTCGAACGCTCGAGACTGTAAGAAAATTTGAATATTAGAGATATTAATTGAAGCAAAGACTATGTGGTAGATCTTCAACTTGCTTCCTGGGCGTAATACGGAGGTTGTGAATAAATTGTCTGTTACAGAAACTGCTAATCCACAATTGGGAACAAAGATTTCTGCTTTAGCGGGGTGAGTTGCACTTCTATGAACGGGTATGAATTCTTGCATCCTTATCTTTATCGAAATGTTCTCTGCAATTCCTGGTGACACAAGTTCTTTCATTTAGTTAACAGATAGAACATACTGACAGAAAGTACTAGGCTCTTGCAGAACCATTGGGTGGCCAAAGTGGGGAATTTAAAGTTACTGCAGAAAAATTGGTTAGCAATGGTTCGTGTGTATTAACCAATATTTTCACAGTATTACTGTGAAATGTTTAAAATGGCATCTACAGTGCCACCTATAGGAAGAAATTATACTATAAGTACATATTGGCAGTCTTACAATGCAATTTGTCCCTAGAACCTGACATTTTTAACACATTTTGAAATTGAATCTTGAAACCCCAATCAGCAATTTTAATATAGAAAAAATACAGCTAGATATCTTTGGTTCAGTATTCTCTGCTCTTGCTTCCGATCTCCCGTGCCTCTCCATCACTGGTGACCCACTCCCTGGGATTCCCATCCCGCCCACACTCACCTCTATCTAGTGTTCCAGCGGTGATCCTCAAGGTCGGCCTGAGTGATGTACCGGCAGTGGCCACTACTCCTGGTGGTGCTGCTGGTACTACAGAACCATTGGTCTCTGGTTGGCCAGCAGCTCTCAGGGGCGGGATTTCTGCCCAACTGCCACCTTGGATTGCATGAGAGGCCATAAACTCCCTAGGTAAGTGCCTGATTGCCTGGTAAGTCTACTGGGCCTTCCGGAAAGGACACAGGGTTCCCACCAGTTCTCCACCCGATAGGAGGGACTCCCGTCACACACATTAAATTCCGCCCAAAGTTTGTGCCCCAAGATCACCGGGATTTACAACCGGTGCCATTTACAAGCCCAAATTCCAGCAGTAGAAAGGCAGGAAAATGAAGATTCTGCAGGATTGCTTATGTCTGGCCCTACCTGAAAGGATTCCTACAGATCTTCCAATCAGTGGAAGTTGGGGGCAGGCCTTGGGTATCCAGTAAGTAGACAAACAGAAAGAGGAGGGGAGAGGTCTCCAGTCTCATTAGTATGTTGCAAAATGGCCTGTGATTCCTACAAGCCATGCACTGCTTCCATCCAGGAAATCCCAGAAAAGGGGCAGAGACCAGTTGATTTGGGTGGTCACCTCCTTTTCATGACCTTTGTGCTCAGAGAACAGATTGTCCTCTGGAAACAAACCTCAGGAAAATCCTTCCTAATTATCTTAGAATTTCTGATGCTTAAAAATTGAAAAAATCCCTGAGCCTACACTATGGAGGAGTCCTTGCAGCAAAACCGTTATACAAAATGCGACCTCTCTTTTATTTTTCTTCTTTTTCCTTCCTATTTCCATACATCCAGCTTTGAGACTATTCAATACTGGCCTACTGAAATAAGTTTCTGTTTACCAGTACTGCCATCAAAACAATCCAGGCCGTAGTAATCATTAAGTAGTTTGTTATTACCCTCACAGTTTGAGGATAATGAGAGTAGAAATTATGATCTGCACTGTTCTGTTTGAAAATATAAATTACTGGTATAAAATTACCCTCTCCACTATTTTAATCCAGGTATTTAATCTCTATGTTCTGTGTAAAAAATACAGGAAATTTGTTTTGAAGTCTACTTTCAACAAAAAGTCTTACCTTTCAGTTGTGTTGTATTCAGGTCCATATTGGGGTCAGATTTCTGCTCAGCTTTCTTGGTTTTGGCCAAACCATCTACTGTATCTGACTTGACTTGTCCAAGGGCTATTAAAGGCATCATTGCATCCATCACTGATGGTTCTAATAGCCCCTTGCCTTTTATGTGTTCTAGCACTTTGAGGCACTTATGTGATTTTATTTCACTGATATTTTCTTCCAAAAATAGAAGGTACAGATTCAAGTCATTCCAATAGCCTTTGGTAAAGTTCATCACCTCAAACTGTGGCAGAAGTTCATATACCTTAAGAAAAGTGTACTTCTTTCTTAAAGGAAATATCATACTGTACACTGCCACTGGTATAAGGAGGATATATACGACAATGTTGACGATACTTAGGAGTTGAAAAATTCCAACAGAAATGAGTTTGCACTGAAAGAAATCTGGTATGCTTGTTTCGTTCCCCAAAATGCCTGTTTTGACTGAGCATCTGAATTCATCTGTGAGGGAGGTCAGAGAGATGTAATATCCCAAGTAGATGCAGGCAAGTATAAGAAACATGACAGCAAGGCCTTTGCGAATAAGATACAATGTCAACATTCTCCAGGAGTCTTCTTTTGATTTCAAATAACGCTCCACGATTGGGAACTGGAAAAAATTCTCCCTTTTCTCCTTGGCACTAAAGTTAAAGAAAGAATATCAAATGAAGAGAACCTATAATGCGTCATACTGTTTCTTACAGGTTTTGGATAATTTAATAAGTTTTCTAATTGGTGCTTAATTAAAAATAAAGCAGAAAACATCTGACCTGTGAACACATAACTACATTTGATTTCCAGTAGTAACTAATTGAATTATATAGGTTAGATTTCAAGTGTGTGCTGAGTCATCTGGTTTCAGCCCATGCAAAAGTTGTGGTTCTATGATTGCTCTCAGTGCCCCTCGGCTCGGAGAAAGATGAGAATCTAGTCCACGGTGGTTTAGAGTTTGCCACGCAGCAGGTTATAGAAATATAGTTTGTTTCAAGCGAATTAGGTACTTTTTTTTCTCATTCTTGTTAAATGGCTCATTAGTCTTCTGAGAAATGTTAAAGGATCATTATTACTAATGTGCCATATTCTGTTTCTGTTCCTGCCAACAAAATTGCACATTTCAAGATCCCCATTCCCCCGGTTTTGTTGATGTGTTGTAAGTAACAATTAAAGGGGCACACAACATCTTTTTTAAAAAAGGAACTAGAGACAGAACGAGCTAATCATTCACTCACACAATTCAACATGAAATAAGTGGTATAAATGTAACCATACAGAAAATATGAAGTTATCCTCCCGCTATTCTGTATGATTTATTTAACATCGCAAATACAGAATCCAGAGGCATAGGATAGCTGCAACCATACAAATATACAACTAACAATCTGCTTATCTACGTACCCGCTCTGCTCCCCAAAGGATTGGAAACAGATGTTAGCATCAAATCCACTGGTGCTGACAATGTGCTGTGCTAATCTGATTCCACGGTTGTAGGCCTTATCAAGCTCTTCTATTATAAAAGTCAATTCTCCATAAAGCTGAGGCGCTGCAGTAAACTGCCAAAATAAGGCTGGAACATACATAAGGATTGCTACTAGCAGGAGAACATATGGAAAAACCTGAATAAAAAAATCAAAAATAACCATTATGTTAAAACAGAAAAATATTTTTTCCAAATGAAGTATTCATAAAATTTGTAAAGGTATGTTACATAAATAACAGTACAAATATGATGTTACATGAAGTGTGTGGCATATCACTTTCTTTCAATGCAGTGTATGAGGTACCTCACTACACTTGCCATTTCAGGTTATATTCACCATGTGCATTTATATTTCATATCCAACATTCTCTGGCGCTACAGCCCTCTCGGCTTCCAACTCCTCAGTATACTATGGCGGGAGGGCCTTAGACAGTGGCCTTTCCCCATTGAGCCATTGCGGCTTCCCCAAGCTTTAATGTGTACCTCAGCACGTAGTCCTTGGAACGTTCTGGATTGCAACATTTGGCCATCGACAGCTCTATGCACTGGAAGACCATGCTATCAGTGAGCTTCACAACGTACAGCCCAGCATAAAAGGATTTGCTGATCCTCATTATGTCAGGCTATGATGATGTTACCAAGCCACCTTCTGTCTTCAGGATGCTGATCACAAAGCTCTCTCTGTGCACCTTTTGGAAGAAGAAACACAAGCATGTCTCATCCTGCTCCACAGTGTGGGCACTGGACCAGATGATGATCTTGGAGGTCACAGTTGCAAAGAGCAAGGCCTGCTGACTCTTCACCTCTTAGGGATCCTCCTTGAGATCGATCCCCATCAACTGCAGCAGGAGCAGAGTCTGCATGCTTTTTTCAGTTGGGATAGCTCCCTCTGTCTTGTTCTCACTTCCTGAATACCTTTGAGGATGAAGATCTCTTGATGTTTGCCTTTAGGACTCAAAGAGGGGTTTCACAGTTCTCCGATCTCTGATGAGTTCCTCGATGTTTTTACGGGTCAACAGTTTCATGTTCAGCTTCCATGTCCCCCTGCCAATCTTCTGATCATCCTGTAGGGTCAGGCAGTAGGAGGCAGTGATCAGAGAAGAACACTGCTTGACGTCAGTGTATCTGACCATGAGCACTTGGGACATAAACAGGAAGTCTATCCTGGAACAGACTAGCTCATCAAACCTTGATGCAGCGCTCCATCTGCAGGGCTGCTGAAGACGTTGTGCAGCTTGATATCTTTTACCGTTTCCATCAGGAGTCTGGACATGGCATCCAGTTTGCTGTCAGCCCTTCCAGATCACCTGGTCACATCAACAATGTGGTTGAAATCACCACCTAGAATATCCAGCCTGGAAGTCACCAGCAGCAGTAGGAGCTGCAGTTTGCTGTCAGCCCTTCCAGATCACCTGGTCACATCAACAATGTGGTTGAAATCACCACCTAGAATATCCAGCCTGGAAGTCACCAGCAGCAGTAGGAGCTGCAGGAGGATAGTCAATATTTCACTGTGTTGAGCCTGGTAAACTAGAAATTTCAGCTTCCCACTCTGTGCAACTGAAATGTATTAAACTCAGCCTGTGTTTGTGACCTGGCTATTGCTTACAGTAATGCCTTACATTACAGTTGAGTAGCTTCTCTAGCAGATTTTTTGTAAGGCCAGAAATTGAAATAAAAGAGGGATTCAGGAGTTCATTTCAATGTGCCAAGTGAAGCATTCTCCTTTTTGGCTTTGAAACCACTCCAGAAACCAATGTTTATATTATTGTGAATAAAAACAAGCTGCGTGAATAGGGTTAAAGTTGCCAATGTAAGGGATAGAGGATGAGGGGAGTTGAGGGAAGTGTTAAAGCCTGTTTGGGAACTCAGAACTGGCTTGGCCTTCTTAGGGAGCCTGTGTATACATTTGGTGCAAGTATAAATTGGTAAGAATAGTCACAGATGTTAGCCAAGGGGTGGATATGGGCCCAAATGGGAGACCTGGCAAGAATTATGTCCCGCGCCCCAAAAAAATTTGGCCAGCCCTTTCTTTTTTAAAATGTACTCCCCACCCACCACCCCTATTGCACAGGGGCCATAGGAGAACCTTCATGTTTCTTGCCCTTGAATGTGAACTTTAGCAGGATCACCGACAGAGAGCGCATCTCAATACTAATGCCACCTCACAGGTTTCTGGGGCCTACATTTTTAATTGCAAAACCTAATGTAGGTCAAACGGCACATGAAAGATAGGATAGCTTCAAGAAGGAATCACTGTGAAGTAACTGATATGAAACATTGCACAATATAAGTAGCAAAATATCCCAAAAACACTTACATCACACACGCACATGGTGAAACTCTCCTACCAACAACAACATCTCAGACAATAAATAACAATGTTGCATCTGAAATATTACATTAATAGCTAGATAAAGCTTTGTACAAATGAATGTGCGAACTGGACCACATATGGGAAGCAGTTCCCACCTTCCTTTATCTGCTGGGTTTAACCAGGCTTAGGAAAATCACCTGAAACCTGGAAGACAGGTTCAATCTGAAACAGCCTCATTATACTTAAAGGGCCAACCCATTCCTGGGAGCAGAATGATCACCAAACCCTTTCCCCGCCTCGGCTAAACCTAGTAGTGAGTGAGTTAGAGGCAGGCAGGGGTCAAGTTTGAGACTTTTAAAATTGTTACATCTCACCCGACCCCAACCCACCCATTTTGGGGGGGCTTAAAATTATCCCCACTGATATACCCATGTGTCCTCAGCCACAATATAGCCACTTTAGTTGATATCATCCTTGCCTCTGGGTCAGAAGCAATTTTCGTTTTAAGCTGTGTGACTGCACAGGAACCTGAGAGCTCCCACGTGCATAGTTACAAGTCGGCTCTTTGATGTCATGCAAAAAGATTTAAAAGAGTCACGCACCTAAATAAATCACCTACATTCCAAAAAAAGAGATTTGGGCTGGAGTTCAACAACAGGGCTCAAATTCACAATCTAGACTAATATTCCAGTGACCGTGTGAGGGAGTTCATAATCTAAACTGATACTCCTTTGGCCAAGTGAGGCAGTGCTATACTGTTAGAGATGCCAACCTTTGGTAAAATCAAATTCCCATCTGCCCGAGGACTCGAAACGTCAACTTTGCTCTTCTCCGCCGATGCTGCCAGACCTGCTGAGTTTTTCCAGGTATTTCTGTTTTTGTTTTGCCTATTCTAGTTGTTGAAATGGACAGTTAAAGTCCCATGACACTATAGGAAGAAGCGTAGTAAATATTTCTGTTGTCCTGACCAAGATTCATTCCTCAGTCACTATCATAAACACATTAACTGATCTTCTAGCTCATTGTTGTTTGCAGGATACTGGTGATGCAGAGTGACTGCTGTATTTGCTCATGTAACCACACTTCAAAAGCAATTTATTGAAGAGTTTGGAAATGTTTTAACGTGATAATAAATAAATACATATCTTATCTTGCAAAGTCTTATATTCCTGGGACTGTAGAACATTAGCGATGATAATACTTAAGCGTTTAAGACAGATGAGATAGAAAGGAACTATTTCCTCTGGTGGAGGAGTCCAGAACAGGGGGGGCATAACCTTAAGATTAGAGTTGGGTCATTCAGGGGTGATATCAGGAAGCACTTTTTCACACAAAGAGCAGTGGAAAAATGGAACTCTTTCCCCCAAAATGTTGTTGAAGCTGGATCAATTAAAAAGAGTTGGGAAAGTAGAACTGGATGTTGTCCCTGTTTTTACATGTAACCTTTTGGATAATTTCGATCCTAAGTATCAACTAAATGGTTAGATAGGGTTCTGAGAGCCAAAAGTATTAAGTGACATGGAAGCAAGACAGGCAAATGGAATTAACATTCAGGTCAACCACGATCTAATTGAATGGCAGAATAGGCTTGAGCGGCTAAGTGGCCTGCTCCTGTTCCTATGCAAACTTAATGTTAACGCAATATTCTTTTGAAATTAATCATGGATTGCACTTGAAGTATCAGGACCCCCAGTGTTTTTAAGATGAATTTGGTAAATCACTAAAAATGCCAAAATTAATGGGCCGGATTTTCACTACCGAGGAGGGTAGCTTGAGTCCTGAAAGTTCCCAACTTGGAAGACCAACCTTGATGCAAAGGGCCCCATCACATGTACTTTTCACTCCGTGGGAGCAGGGGCAGGATCGAGTCGAGCCTGCCAACATTGGAAGTAGATTGGGATTGGGCGAGTGCTGAGGTGGACTGGTGGGAAGACTCGCCTCAGTTCTCTGGGATTTCTTCTCAGTTGTTTCAAAAGCTGTTAAGCCCTCTAGCCCTCACCCCCTCATCTCCTTACTCCCCACCCACATCCCACACCCCCTCCATGCCCTCCACTGCCACCTGTCAAAACAGAAACTCTGTCATACTAAACCATTTGAGAGTCCTGGAGCTCAGCCAAGCATTCATGACGAGCCTATTTGGAGAAGCAGATGTCTGGTCATCATGCATTGTTGATACAGTTTCTAGGTGGCACATTATGAATGTTTGGCTGAGCTCCAAGACTCACCAATGGATTCGCTCAGTAGGGTTTCTGTTTTAACAGGTGAAAGTGGTGTGTTTGTTCTGATTGACTGACATCTTTATGAGGTTATAATAATTTTTTATTTCTTTGTTCTGTGTTGTCAATGTCTCCTTGTTTACTTGGACAAGATTAAGAGGTGTGAAGTGAGGGACAGCTTCTGGTATTGATACTATGAACGACCATATCCAATTGATGCTTTTATAGGGCTGCAAGAACAGCAGTTTTTTCAAAGAAGATTTCTGAATGGTTGTTTTTTTTCCCCCTTCAGCATATCAGGACTTGTCATTGTTATTATATGGCTCATTGGTTCTGAACATAGTGCACACTGGGTGATGGGCATGGAAGGGGCATGGATAAGACTTTTTAAACGTAATTTTCAAAAGGTTCCCGAATCCAGGTTAAGGTTCACAACTTCTCAGAGGGGCCTTGAACTACCGGTCATCCAGAAGATGGCCCAATTGTGGGGGAGGGTAATGAGCTGCCTACCCCCAAAATGGAGCCAACCAGGTCGGGAGTGCAGGGTGAAGGCTCGCTACCCACACCCTTATCTCACGCCAGTGAAAATTGCCAGCACCTGGAATGATGGTGGGAAACCTGGAATTGGGTCTCGCCTGCCATTTTTAAATGCCTCTAGACTTGGCCCGACTCTGCAAAAATCCAGGCCAACATTTCGAATACAAAATTTATTTAGCCACGATATTGAAGTTTTCACATATTGAACAAACTTGGGTAGATTTTATAATATAAATAGTTATTTGGTAGTATGGAACTTTACTATTGCTGAAAAAAAGGAGACATGCGCAACATTTGCGTGTACTGGGAGCTACATATATTAATACACAGGGCCTTGTTCTTTGCAGACAGAAAGAGCATGTACACTCATTGTGCCTGTTTCAGCTTAACAAAATAAGTGACAGCTATTCACTGACTCATTCCTCAGGGTAATGCTTTGACAATCAGGGTCAAGCTGCCTGGTTTAAATTTCAAACAATGTTCGGCAGTTAACAGTCAGTCATCATCACTGGTGCATTCTCCATGGCAATGCCACTTGCCATCCAATCAGCACTCTCTTCACATACAGTATAAATTGTTGTTTTCCCCTTGTATTGGTATTCTTGTAAAGTGTCCTGATGAGTGCAAGATGAAAAGCTTAGACATGTCTTTTTTATAATATAGTTAAGCCTGAGCCTTTCTCATAGGAATAATAAATTCCAAGCTTTACAACATTCTGTAGGTCCACTTACTTTCCTCTAACAGATCTGAAACAGGCTCTTTCTTATTGCACATGAACCATACACCAATTCCAACATGGGAGTGAAGGAATTGCCTGGAGTAATTCCAAAAGTCCAACACTCAGCCCACAAAGCCCTCAATGTAAATCACAATGTCCTGAATAAGCACTTATAAATCAGAGTTCCACCAGTAGCACTCAGCGCTCAAAATAGGTTGGCTAGTTACCACACTCCATGTGTACTAGGAAAATTACCCATATCATGGTTAAACAAGAAATTTGTATTTTTTGATTGACAGCTAATATTTGAAATATTTTCAGGACATTAAAATATAACTGGTACAAGCAGTAACAACATTGAAATCCGTCTCATAAATTTGCTCATCTAATCATACAGCACAGAAGGAAACTATTGTGTACATAATGCCAGGACCAGCTCCTTGAAAAAGCTATCCATTAGCCCCACTGCCCTTCTGATTTCTCATAGCCATGTCAAGTGTTTCCTTTCCAAGTAAATATCTGATTCCCTTTTTGAAAGTTACTATTGCATCTGCTTCCACTACATTTTGAGGCAGTGTATTCCAGATCATAACTCACTGTGTAAAAAATAATTTAATCTCCTTTCTGGCTCTTTTACCAAATATCTTAAAATGTTAGTTACGTTATGTTTCTCTGCTGTGGCCAAATTTAACTTACCAGACACCATGCAACTCATGATTGTGGGTAGTTATTAAAATGGTATGTTTCTTACTTATGACAAACATTGGTAGCTCAGAGCAGTAAGTAATGACGATTGAAAATATGTTGGACGAGTTGGCACTGCTCCCCCGCTCAGGCAGCTATCTAAAACTGTAAGTCAGATCTTGCTTACACCACTGGGCTCTGATCTATTTAAAAAAGGACTCCATTGGTTTTCAGTGAGTATCCAGCTTGCCTGCTTAAAACAGCACATTAACAGCAGGCTATGGCTTGAAGGTAGTGGGATCAATGGGGCTAAATAACTGCCCTCATTTCTTGTACAGACGCAATGGGCCAAATGGCCTCCTTCTGTGATTCTATAATTTTAATGACCTTTCCACCTGGCAGAAACTAGACATCATAATGAGTACTGCATGGTAATACTGGACAAATGTGCGTGACAACCTAAACTCGTGCTTAACAAACCTTTAATATGGCAAAAATAGTTCCGACCTCATTTTCGTGCCATCTCTAAGGCTGCCTTTTCCCACCTCAGTAACAAAGCTCGACTTTGCCCCTGCCTCAGCATATACGCTGCTGAAACCTTCATCCAATCTTTCATCACCTCTAGACTTGACTATTTAAACACTCTCCTGGCTGGTCTCCCACATTCTATCCTCCATAAACATGAGGTCATTCAAAACTCTGCTGCTCGTGTCGTAACTGGCAGCAAGTCCCTTTCCCTCATCACGTCTGTGCTTGCTGACCTACACTGGCTCCCAGACAAGCAATGTTTTGTAAATATAAGTTGTTGCTGTCATGTAAGGGCCCTATTTCTACCTGTTTGCCAGATTTCATTTGAATATCTTCTCTGCTTTATTGAATAAAAGCAAAGGATTGAGACTTTGGTCCAATTCAACTCTTGGCTCTTGAATATTGTATAAACAACACAACAAACCAAATATATAATTAGTGCTGGTAGGAGTGGCTTTTGTTCCACAGTACAGAGGTTACCACCCAGGCTTACTCAGGTTTTGCTACAATCTTCACATTCCATCAGAAGATAACAGGGTGTAAAATTAGACTTGGGCAGGATTATAAATCATCTCCAACAAATTTGTCACCCATTTCACAACCTGTCAAAATTTTCTTTCCATTAACGTCAATGAAAAAGTAAAATTCTGCAAATACGAAGGCAGCTGCTAACTCACTATCATGCGTTTTAAGCTACCGCAGAAGTGTGACTTCGTCCCCAAAGTGCCATTCTGGACCATGGGCTGAATTTTCCCCCCGTTTGGGGGGGGTGGGGAAGTTGATGGGTGGGCACGCCGCTATTTTACGTGGGTGGGCCAATTAAGGCCCGCCCAGCGTGATGTCCGCACAGAAGCGATATCCGCTTCCTGTGCAGGTGGGGGGGAATCCAAAATCTAGAATGTGCTCTTTTGCGCATGCGCACGAAAGAGCGCACTCATCTCCCTGAGGCTAAGTGCAGCCTCAGGGAGATCGGCTGTAAATGTAAAAAAGACAAAAATAGAAAAATCTGTCACATGAGTTGGGACATGTCCATAATTTTAACAAAATCTTTATTATAATTTTTTAAAGCCTACATGAAACCTCATCCCGCCCGTGGATGAGATTTCATGTTTTTTCTAGTTCCCGCCAGGGCTCCTGGCCTGCCTGCCATCTTAAGGTTCAACGGGCAGGTCCTTTAATTACTTAATTGACCCTGTCAATGGCCTTAATTGGTCATTGACAGGTCGGCAGGTGTGCAGCTGATTTTGCTGCGCTCCCGCCTTCCTGAAAATTTAAATCGGGCGCAGTGACATCGGGAGTTCCCCCCGATGTCACCGCGCATCATTTTATGTGTCAACGAGCGGGCCCTGCCCCCGCTCGCCGGCTCGTAAAATTCTGCCCCATCTGACAATCAATGGTTTAATTAGTGTCACTCAGTCATGCCACAGGCCAGAATCTTCCATTCGGCGTGTGGGGGCAGGCCCCGCGCGCTGACATGTAAAATGACACGCGGTGACGTCGGGTGTGCATCCCGATGTCATTGCGCGTTATTCCGATCTTCAGTTCGGCAGGCACACACCGGAGTCAGCTGCGCACCCGCCGAACTGTCAAAGGCCTGTTAAGGCCATTAATTAATTAAGTAAAGTGATTGTCAGGGCTGCCGGTCAGACCCTGCCTTTAGTTGCTCCATCAATGACCTTCCTATTATCATAAGGTCAGGCGAAGAGCCCAGGCGGCCTTCGCATTTCTCATGAAACCTCATCCACGGATGGGATGGGGTTTCATGAAGAGTTTATTAATTAAATAAAATGTCTTATGAAAATTCATAAACATGTCCCAGCTCATGTGACAATGTCACATGAGGGGCCATATCTCAGTAATTTTCTTTTTTCTTTATTCCAATGTTTATTATTAAATTAATCTTCGTGAGGCAGCTCTGTGCCTCAGGGAGATTTCTGCGTGCGAAATAGCGCAGGCTCAACTCTCCCTTCTCCCCCTGCCCACACAGGTAGCGCTGAGTGCTTCTGGGTGCGCATCACATTGGGCGGGCCTAAATTGGCCAGCCCGCATAAAATGGCGGCATGCAGCCGATCGCAGGTGGCGATCGGCTCCACGCCTGCCCGCGCCTGCTCTCGAGCGGCCCTTCCGACGGGGAGAAAATTCTCCCCATAACATTATCACAAATTACTGCATATTTCCATAACAGATTAGTTCCACCTTGATCGCATGATCCTATCACCTTACTCCAATTATTCCTCAATTCCACACACACAAAACCTTTCAACAGTGAAACGTTGCCAGTCCTATGAGAGGAGTGGGGAAGGATGAATAGAAATCCATAGGGATTTAATCTGCAATGAATTGAATAATTTATTTCTTAAAATAGTTCATGGGATGTGGACATCATCGGCAAGGCCAGCATTCATTGCCCATACCTAATTTCCCTCAAATAGGTGGCGCAAGCTACACTCTTGAACTGCTGTTGTCTATGTGGTGTAGGTACACCTATAGTGTTGTTAGGGAGGGAGTTCCAGGATTTTGATCAAGCACGACGAAGGAATGGCAATATAGTTCCAAGTTGTGATGATTGTGACTTGGAGGGAACTTGCAAGTGGTGGTGTTCCCATGAATTTCCTGCCTTTGTCCTTCCAAGTGTTCAAAGTGGTGGCTTTGGAAGGTGCTGTTGCAGGAGCCTTGGTGAGTTGCTGCCATGCATCTTGCTGCTGGCACGCACCGCTGCCACTATGCGTTGGTGATAGAGGGAACAATTTTTAAAAAATGGTGAATGGGATGCTAATCAAGCTGATTGCTTTGTCCTAAATGTGTTGAGCTTCTTATGTTGTTGTTGGAGCCACACGCTTCCAGGCAAGTGGAGAATATTCCATCACACTCCTTGTAGATGGTAAAGGCTTTGAGGTAAGCTACCTGCCTCAAAATACCCTAATCTCTGACCTGCTCTTGTAGACAGAGTATTTATGTGGCTTTTCATTGAGAACTGTCGGCGTGACATTAGTCGTTCTTACCTTCTCTTGATCTTTTCATTGAGAACTGTCGGCGGGACATTAGTTGTTGGCCCTCTATCCAGCTCTACCCCCCTCCTTAAACCAGCTTATATTTCACCTCTTTTCTATTTTTATTTAGTTCTGTTGAAGAGTCATACAGACTCGAAATGTTAACTCTGTTCCTCTCTGCAGATGCTGCCAGACCTGCTGAGTTTTTCCAGGTATTTTTATTTTTATTTATGTGGCTTGTCCACTTAAGATGCTTGTCAATAGTCTTCTCCACGATGTTGATGGTGGGGGAATTAGCAATGACAATCTTATTGAGTATCAATGGGGGGTTAGATTCCCTCTTGTCAGAGATGATCATTGTTTGGCACTAGCATGGCATGAATGTTATGTGCCACTTACCAGTCAAAGTAGGTCTTGCTGCATGCAGGCATGGATTGCCTCATTAACTGAGGAGCTGCAAATGGAGCCAAACACTTTGCAGTGATCAGTGAATATCCCCACTTCAGACCTTATGATAATAGGAAGGTCATTGATGGAGCAACTAAAGACAGTTGGGCCAAGGGCACAGCCTGAGGAACTCCTGCAGCAATGTTCTGGGGCTAAGATGATTGGATCCAACAACCACAACCATCTTTGTATTGGGTATAACACCATCCAGTGGAGAGGTTTCCCGCAATTCCCACTGACATCAATTTAGCTTGGGCTCCTTGATGACACACTCAAATACTGCCTTGATGGCAAGGACAATTACTCTCACCTCACTTCTTGACTTCTGCTCCTTTGTCCAGGTTTGGATCGAGGCTGTAACGAGGTCAGGAGCCGAGTGGCCTTGGCAGAACCCAAACTGAGCATCAGTGAGCAGGTTAGACTTATAGACCTTTACAGTTCAGATGGAAGCCATTCAGCCCATCATGTCCACATCGGTCAACAAAGATCTGACTACACTAATCCCATTTTCCAGCGCTAGGCCCATAGCCCTGGAGGCAATGGCAACGCAAGTGAATATCTAAATACTTCTTAAATGTTACAAGAGTTTCTCACTCAACCACCCTTTCAGGCAGTGAGTTCCCGACTCCCACCATCCTCTTGGTGAAAAAATGTCTCCTCAACTCCCCACTTAGCCTTCTACCTCTTACCTTAAATGTATGCCCCCTGGTTATTGACCCTCTTACTAATGGAAAAAGTGCCTTCCTATCCACCCTATCATAATCGTATATGCCTTTATCAGGTCTCCTTTCAACCTTTGCTGCTCCAAGGAAAACAACCCCAGCCTATCCAATCTTTCCTCATAGCTCAGACCCTCCGGCCGAGGCAGTATCCTGGTAAATCTCCTCTGCACCCTCTCCAGTGCAATCACATCCTTCCTATAACGTGGTGACCAGAGCTGCATGCAATACTCCAGTTGTGGCCTAATCAGTGTTTTATACAGTCCCAGCATAACCTCCCTGCTCTTGTATTCTATGCCTCGGCTAATAAAGGCAAGTATCCCATATGCCTTCTTAACCGCCTTATCTACCTGCCCTGCTACCTTCAGGGATCTATGGATATGCACACCAAGGTCCCTCTGATCTTCAGCACTTTCCAGAATCCTACCATTCATAGTGTAATCCCTTGTCTTGTTAGCCCTCCCCAAGTGCATTACCTCTCACTTTTCCGGGTTGAATTCCATTTGCCACTGCTTTGCCCACCTGACCAGTCCATTGATATCCTCCTGCAGTTTACGGCTATCCTCCTCACTATTTACCGGCCTACCAATTTTCATGTCATCCACGGACTTCTTGATCATACCCCCTACATTTAAGTCCAAATCATTTACGTACATCACAAATGGCAAAGGTCCCAGCCCTGCGGAACCCCACTGGAAAAAGACTTCCAGTCTCAAAAACATTCCTCGACCATCACCCTCTGCTTCCCGCCTCTTAGCCAACTTTGGACCCAACGTGCCACTTTGCCTTGGATTATTCCTGATTAATCCATGTCTCTCCAAGTGCAGGTATATTCTGTCCCTCAGAATTCTTTCTCGTAACTTCCCATCACCGAGGTTAGATTGAATGGCCTGTAATTTCCTGGTCTATCCCTTCCTCCCTTTTTTAATAATGGGACAATGTTAGCAGTCCTCCTGTCTTCTGGATAACGTCTATGGTCCCTTATTGGCCCTACTCTTTCCCTAGTTATTCTTATGCTCCTCATATATTTAAAAAACCCCTTTGGGTTTTCCTTTATTCTACCCATCAATGCTTTCTCATGCACTCTCTTTGCTTTCTTAATTTATTTTTAAAGTTCCTCCCTCCACTTTTTATACTTCTCTAGGGACTCTGCTGTATTGAGCCCTCGTTATCTGCCATAAGCTTCTCTTTTTCTCTTAATCCTAATCTTTATGTCCCTTGATATCCAGCGTTCTCCGGACTTGGTCTTTTGTCTTTATGGAACATATTTGCCCTGTACTCTCGCTACTTCCTTCTTGAATGCATTCCACTGCTCTGACACAATTTTATCTGCAAGTAGCTGCTCTAAGTCCACTTGGGCCAAATCATATCTCATCTTAGTAAAATTAGCCTTTCCCCAGTTTAGAACTTTTATTCCCGGCCCAACCTTATCCTTTTCCATAACTATCCTAAATCTAACTGAGTTACGGTCACTTTCTCCAAAATGCTGCCCTACTGTTACGCCTTCCACCTGCCCGGGCTCATTTCCGAATATTAGGTCCAGAATTGCCCCCTCCCTTGTTGGGCTTTCTACATACTGGGTAAAAAAGTTCTCCTGGATGCAACTTAAGAATTTTGCTTCCTCTCTATCTTGCATACTAAAACCATCCCAGTTAATATTTGGGTAGTTAAAATCCCCTACTATTACTGCCCTATTATTCTTACACTTCTCTGAAATTTGATTAGATATTTGATCCTCTGTCTCTCACTGAGGGTTTGGGGGTCTGTAGTACACACCCAACAGGCAGAAAATTATGCCCTCTATCTCTCCCTGAGTGTTTGGGGGTCTGTAGTAAACACCCAACAGTGTGCTTGCCCCTTTTGTGTTTTTTACTTCTACCCAACAGCCTCATTTGATGATCCTACCAAGGTATCATCTCTCCTCACTGTTACAATTGATTCCTTGATCAATACTGCAACACCGCCTCCTCCTATTCTATCAGGTTATTCCTGTGTGAGTGCTATTTAATAGCACTGTCGTTGAAACAGTCCATCACTTTGCTAATGGATCAACAGTAGGCTGATGGGGTGCTAATTGGCCCAATTGAATTTGCCCTGCTTTTGTGGGCAGGACATAACTGGACAATTTTCCACTTTGTCAGGTAGATGTACTGGAACAGCGTGGATAGCCATTATTGAAGATGGGATGTTCCTCCTTCTGTTAGTTTAATTATCCACCACCATTCAGGACTCAGTGTGGCAGGACTGCAGAGCTTTGATCTGATCTGCTGGCTGTAGGATCGCTAAACTCTGTCTATAACATGCTGTTTTGGTTAGCTTAGTTGGCTCGAATATGATGCCAGCAGCACGGGTTCATGGAGGCCTGCCTTCTTGCCTTGCCACATGCTTGATGTGGAGTGGTGCCCCTCAATCTATATATTCAATATTCTCTCTGTAATGGAGAAAGATGCTCATTATCCTTGGTGGCCTACAACTAATTACCATTCTGCTGTCTAGCATGCTTGCAGTCATGCGTTGTAGCTTCACTATGTTTGCATCTCATTTTTAGGTACACCTGGTGCTGTTTCTGCTAGACTATCCTAAACTAGTCATTGAACCAGGGTTAGTCACATGTCTTGACAGTGATGGTAGAGTGAGAGATATGGCAGGCCATAAGATTACAAATTGTGTTGGAATATAATTCTACTGATCGCCTAGAACCCCTCATGGATGCCCAGTTTTGAGCTGTTAGATCTGTTCTAAGTCTATCCCATTTAGTACAGTGATACTGCCATAGGATTCCGTGGAGGATGCCCTCAGTGTAAAGATAGAACTTTGTCTCCAGGACTGTGTGGGACTCCTTCCTACCAATACTCACACATGATAGATGATCTGCGACAGGGGGGTTGGTGAGGATGAGGTCAAGTAGGTTTTTCCCTCCTGTTCATTCTCGCGCTACTTCCAGCAGGCCCAGTCCAGCAACTATATCCTTCAGGACTTGGCTAACTCAGTCAGTAGTGGTGCCACAAAGTCATCCTTTGACAGACATTGAAGGCCCCCACCCAAAGTACACCTTCCTACCCTCAGTGTTTCTTCCAAGTGGTGTTCAATGTGTAAGAGTACCAGCTCTTTAGTTGAAGGGGCATTGAGTGGCAATCATCAGGTGATTTCCGTGCCCATGTTTAACTTGATGTCAGAGACTTGATGGGATCCAGAGTCAATTTTGAGGAGTCCCAGTGCCACTCCCTTCCAACTGTATATCACTGTACTGGCACGACTTTTGTGCATTTGCCCTGTCAGTGTGACAGGGCATCCCAGGGATGGTGATGGAGGAGTCTGGGATATTGGCTGTAAGGTATGATTCTGTGAGTATGACTGTCAGGATGCAGTTTGACTAGTCTGTGGGACAGCTGTCCTAGCTTTGGCACAAGTCTCCAGATGTTAATGAGGAATACTTTGCATGGTCAACTGGGCCTGCATTTTTCCTGCCTTTTCCCCATAACACTGCATATTGTTTCTGTTTAACTAATCACCTAATGCCCTCTTGAATGCCTCCATTGAACCTGCCTCCACCGCACTTCCAGGTAGTGCATTCCAGACCCGAACTACTCGCTGTGTGAAAAGGGTTTTTCTCACATCACATTTGCTTCTTTTGCAAATCACTTTAAATCTGTGTCCTCTCGTTCTCGATCCTTTTACGAGTGGGAACAGTTTCTCCCTATCTACTTTGTCCAGCCCCCTCATGATTGTGCACACTTCTATCAAATCTCCTCTTAGCTTTCTCCACTCCAAGGAGAACGGTCCCAACTTCTCCAATCTATCTTTAAAACTCAAGTTTCTCATCCCTGGAACCATTAAAATAGATAAGAGAAATTTCAGACAAATGCATAAAGTGTTCATACACTAGTATCCTAGTGGGCAGTTAGTACAATGGTTGTTGTGACATTTACACAGAGCAATATATTGTGTTAGCTCAGTAACACAAGTTAAATATTTAAGAACTGTAATATGACCATTTATGTGTATGCAGGAAGTTAGCTTGAAGCACAATGAGAAAAAAACTGATGAAGCAGGAAAGACTCCAGCCAACTCACTGAAACTGAACTCAGGACAGAATCAACATGGAATAATTTATATGCAGCAGTTAAATGGCTACATGATCAAAGAATTCTGTATGTTTTTACACTAATGTCTTCACAATACAGACTGAAACAGGAAATGTATAATTGCTACCTGTTATTTTGCAATATAAACTGCAAAGGAACCATTTTGCCAACCACATACTGTGACCCTCAGAACTAAGTATTACTAACATATTGTTAAATTGACTCAGATGAGGCTCTACATTTGTCAGCAAGAGTTATTCAAAGGGTTGGTATCAAGGAGAAGGTCGGTTTCTAGGATATTTTGTTTGAGAACTCTATTGTAAGTCCGTCATGTCAGCTGCAGGTGAACATTCTGGTTACAATATAAATAAAGTAACTATTTTAAGATGTTTAAATCTTGTTCATTCACAGATAGTTGTGTTACTTACTTTAGTGAGCACCATTAATTTCAACCAATGAAACTGACTGAGGTGTGATTTTTTTAAAAATTATTTCCCTGAGTGGAATGAAAATGAAATATTTCAAAATCTCAGTAACGCCTGTGATGGCTACTGCCAATAAACCAGATAGTGTTGAAGTGCTGGTGTCATTTTAAAACTTTATAATTAATTCCCTTACTTATCATTTAGTCTTCATAAAATGCCAATTTAATGCTAAACTTAAAGCAGATAGGTACAGGAGGACGGCCAGATTAAAATAAACATTTTGGGAGCTCGACAAGCTCTTTTCTCAAAGGGAAGCTGGGGGGGAGAGATGAAGGCAGAAGGTGCAGGGGCTGTATTTTGATTATATATTTGGATCAGCCCACTTCTAGTGAAGATGGGCACCAATGCCAGTTACCTCCATCCACTTGATGGTCAGGGCATCTTCCAATGTACACAATGATCCTAACGCAAGAATTTGAGACAGGGAGAGATTCTACTCTACTCCAAAGCCACTCGTAAAAACCTTCTCGAAAAATTCAAGTGGCCAAGCCTCCAGCCATTATGTTGAGGCTTTACAAAGCACCGATCGTATTGCATTCAATTCTGGTCACCAAACCAGAAAAAAACCATACAGACATTGGAGATGGTGTAGAGAAAAGCAAGAATCATCCCAAATTTAAATGAAAAAGCCATGAGAAAATCAGAGTTTAGGGGCTTAATTTTTCCAGTCCCGCCAAGCAAAGTTACGAAACAGCGTATCCTCCTGCCTCCAAGTGTTCCTGCTGGAAGTGGGGTCAATGCGGCAGAGGCTACCCACCCTGCAGTGATAAGTAGCCAGTTAGGCCTATGGGAGGGCTAATTAGGAGAAAGTTGATGGTGTTGTCAGGGTCTGAGGCCGGAACCCAACTGGTAACTGGAGACAGCCGTCCGGTGGCAGACCAATCTATCACCCCAGCATGGGTCCATTGGGATATGACAGCCACAGCTGCTGCTGCAAGCCATCCTGTGCATCCATGTCCACACCGATGGACGACAGCTGTGGCCATGTGTGATTTTTAATTTTTCCTAACACTGAAGAGAGCACTCCATTTTCAAGCCCCCTCACGGTATTCTGCCTGCCTCAGCAGTGCCCCCCTCTACTCATGGGGCTGTTGACCGGGCATCACTGTAGACCCTCCTTCGGGCTTCCCACTTCCAAGGTCTACCCATTGATTTGGATGGAGCTTCTGCGACAGCTTCTTAATTCCTCCGGGAAGATCGTGATCAACATCTTGCCACAGCCATTTCTGGGTTCCCAACCTGGAACTGGGGCTGACGGTGAGATTGTGGCCCAACTGAGAAATCTCACTTGAGAATGAAGATTAAAGCAGAATTTTGTCAAAGTGTATAAAATAATAAATGGTATGCACAAGGTAATTACAGAATGTCAGTTCAAGTTAGGCAAGGGAAGATCTAAAATACATTTTTTTTTAAACTGGTAAAATGTAAGGTATTCTTTATTCAAAGAATGATAAATATATGGAATAATCTTCCATGCAAAGTAATAGAAAGAAAAAAGGGAAGATTTTCCTGCTCCACTCTGCCCTGATATGGGACAGGAGCAACACACCCAAAGGGCAGAATATTTCCATCTTCGGGCAGGCGTGCGCCAGACCTGAATGGGAGTAAAATAGTGCATGATGACGTTGGGCGAATGTCCTGATGGCACTGTGCACTCTTGCGATATTTCGCTCGGCGGGCGTACACGAGAGGCGGCAGTGCGCCCGCCGACAATTAAAAGGCCTATTAAAGCCCTTAATCAATTAATTAAGTCGAATTTTTCACTGCCCATCCAACTGTTCGGTTGGCGGGCGGGTGAATAGGCCAAGCGGCCTTTGCATTTTTTGTGAAGATTCATCCACGGGAGGGATGAGGTTTCGACCAGTGATCAAAAAAACAACTTTTAAAACTCATTTTTAACATGTCCCTGCTCACATGAGGGGACATGTTTTCCTTATTTTTCCATTCTTTATTTCTCATGTTAAAAATCTTCAGCTCCATGAGGCAGCTCTGCGCTTTCAGGGGGCTTTCACTGAGCGCACCCACACGCATGCGCTGACTTCTGCACTCACCCGCCTCCCCACCCCACCCAGGCAGTGCTGAGCATTTCAGCGTGCGATTCGCGGCCAGGGCCCGATCGCGGATGGCGGACCGTTGCGCGGCCGCTCCCGGGCCCACCCGTCACGCCTGCCCGACAAGGGGAAAATCCTCCTCAAAGCATGCGGAGTTTAGCCAGGTCAAGGAGTGCCCAGGTTTCCTGTCCTGGGCCATTGTCAGGAGCCAGAGCACCCTTGTTCTCCCGAGCATGGCCTGGTGCAGAGAGAAAGGGCCGGGATTGAAGCACAGCTACAGGCCTCTCAGTCTTACAGCTATGCACCGGGTCACCACAGCTGGGGCAACTCAGCTGCTAGTCTTCACCTGCAGCCAGAAGATCGAATTGACTTCTCACATTGGTGGAGAGAGAAACAGAGTTACGATTTAGACTGATGACCTTTCATCAGAACTGGGGATCCAATGGAAGATCATTGGCCTTAAACAGTGGGGAGAGTGTCGCAGGGAATGAGTCAGTCAGAAAGTCGCAGGGAACCCACAATGTGGGATTTCCCCAAATGCTGTGTAGCTTTAAAACAACAGCATGTCAGGAACATCACTGATCTGTTCCCCACCCTGAGGTCCAGCCTGGTCAATAGCTGAGCCTCCAGTCAGGCAGTGAGCTGGTCAGTGACGGCCGCAGCAGGAGGGAAGTCAGTGTTGGGAACTGGGGGTGGGAAGGGGGTTTGAGGGAGGTGTAGGGGGAAGGTTGAAGACCTCCTGATGGGATTTGGGTAGAGGGGAGCGTGCGGGGAGATGAAGCAGTTGGAGGCCTTGAGGTGGGATCAAAGGGCTCAGAGGAAAGTTTGTTGTCGGGGGAGTTGGATCTCAATCACCGAGGTAGGTGTGAAGGTACCACCAAGTCCTCACCTTGATAAAGCTGGCTGGTTACCCAGTGCTTGGAAATGCTAACCAACAACTGTTATATCTTAAAACCTGCATGACAATGAGGCTGGCAGCCTCGTAACATTTAAAGTTCCAGTCCACATCTTTGGATCAGGCTGGCTGCTACCCAACTTCCGAATTCAGTTAAAGCCAGGAAAGCATGGGTTAGATGTAGGTTTGTTTCAGGAAACAGATTTCTGAGACTTTAAAATCCCCACCCAGCCCAAAGCAGCCTGTTTTTACAGGTTAAAATTCAGCTTGTTAATTCTATTTCTCGCTCCAAAGGCTCTGCCTGCCTGACCCGCTGAAAATTTCCTGCATTTTCTGTTTTTATTTCAAGGTTTCCAGCAGTCGCAGTGTTTTACTTTTATACTTGTCAATAACCCTGGGAAAGGGGCAGAGGTTAAAAATGCTAAATGGCCACTTACCACTGATCCTCAGCCTGCCTCCCCAAGTACCTCCTAGGTTCCTGTGATCAGTGGGTGTAAGGGATTGGTAGTATGTAATGGAGTCTTATGGCAGTAAGTGAAGTAGAGGCCAAGAACACCCTTTATGACTGATCAGACTGCGATTGTTGAGCTTTCATCAATTACAAACTCAAGCAACACCCCTAAAATCCCAGGGCAATGGAAAAGGTTGCAGACACTTAGCAAAAAGTGTACCAACTGGTTTCCTGACATTCCTGTTCAAGGAAATGGATATTCCTGAGGGCAAAGGTCAGGAACATCAATCCTAAGATCATGAGCAGTGTTCAAAATGTAGCTGGATGCTGGAATAGGAGTAATCACAGAATCACGGTGCAGAAGAGGCCCTTCGGCCCATCGAGTCTGCACCGACACGTGAGAAACACCTGAACTACCTACCTAATCACATTTACCAGCACTTGGCCCATAGCCTTGAATGTTATGACGTGCCAAGTAATAGATGGATAAGCTTTGATGGGCTGACTGGCCTTTCACACGCTCGACTTTTATGTCCCCAGTCCATACTAGAGATTGTGAAATTTAACTCTTGAATTAACATTAAGTCAGAAACCCCTTTGAAAATAAAATATGGCAATCCAATATAAACTGCTAGTTTGATATCGTACTGCACTTCTTGCAAATACTTGGAGTGCACATTTCACTCACTAAATGAAAGCGTCTTTTCAAAAGGCTAATAGGGCTAAATTTTCACCTCGGCATGTGGGTACATGCCTGACACGCACGAGCATGAAATAGTGCGCGATGACGTTGGGCGAGCGTCCTGGCATCATCATGCGATATTTTGATCGGTGGGCGCGTGCGGGAGTCAGCAGCGCGCCCGCCGACAATTAAGAGGGCCATTAAGCCCATTAATAAATTAATTAAATTGAATTTTTCCCTCCCCACCCAACATTACGGGTTGGCAGGTGGGCGAATAGACCAAGCGGCCTTTGGATTTTTGAGGAAACATCATCCATGGGTGGGATGAGGTTTCCGATGTTAATTAAAAATAAAATAAAAGTTTTCAGAACTCATTTTCAACATGTCCCTGCTCATGTGGCAGACTCACATGAGGGGACAGGTTTTCCTTTTTTTTAAAAAACTTTATGTTTAATGTGGAAAATCTTCCGCTCCCTGAGGCAGCTCTGTGCCTTCAGGGAGATTTCAGTGAGCGCATCCGCGTGCATGCACTGACTTCCGCGCTCGCCCTTCTCCCCACCGCCAACCCAGGCAGCGCTGAGTTAATTGGCCAGCCAGTGTGAAATCGCAGTCAGGGCCCGATCGCGGGCAGCAGTCCATTGCGCAGCCAATCCCAGGCCTGCCCAACAAGGGGAAAATCCTCCCCATTTTATTAGGGTTTCTCGTCAAGACTCTTATGGTACGTAGTGTGTTTGCAACAGCTATTATGAAATAATAGAAAAATAGAAATAAAATAAAGGGGAAAGCTTTGTGAAACTGATTTTACCTTATGAAGCCACAATGGTATTCTTTCAGCATCATGTTTCGGTAAAGGCCGATGTAGCGAGGCCCAGCAGTAGGCATCAACATAAGCTGCCTGTCGCCAAGAAAAAGAACTCGGGGAAAAGCAACTAATTTGGGTGCCTGTTACGGAAGAACAGAAAAGACGATTTCAGCACACTGAAAATTATAAAAAACTAAAACTAGAGGCTTGATGCAGAAAATGATTAAACCATGAGCAATTGTTAGAAATTAGAAATTGACTTAGAATAAATTTATGGAAAGGGTGGCAGGTTAGGTTGGTGTTGTATGCTTCATCTCTCTAGAAACAATTACTCTAGGAATAATTACTCTTAGGTCATGGTATCTAAACGAGTCAGATGAGGCCTCTGCAATATTCAGAGAGCAACTGGATAGATACTTAAAATAAATAACTAAACTTCAAAGCTTCAATCGGATTTTCAGTTAACCTTGTTTAATTAATTGCTTGCTGGACTATAAAAGTGAACTAGTGTTTGGAAATAGGAGTTACCTTAATGAATCATCCCACTGTTCAACAGTCCAATAAGAAATTACAATGGTTCAACTGGATAGCCATTATAAGCAGCTGATTAATGGGGTTTATGAACAGCACTAAGCATAAAAAAACTTCTAACAGTCAAATCAGAACAGAGGGCCTTGCCGGAGAGTAAGCTTGAATGTAAATGATGGTGTGTTATTGTCATATTGTCATGCCCAGTGAAGACATGTCCTATTGTTAATGTTAGATTTGGACTGCACTCAGTGTATAATTTTCTGGAACTGTCTTCTATTTAAAAATGGATACTAATAAGGTGGCTAAGATGGCTGCCAAGGGCTAGGCGATTTGTGCAATTTCTGCACAGACAAATCATTAACTCATGCCTGAACATGTCTCTGAAAAGTTCTCAAATGCAATGGGTTTCTCAGGTGCAAAAGGACCATCCTTATCAACTCAATGGGTTTCTCAGGTGCAAAAGGACCATCCTTAACAACTCAATGGGTTTCTCAGGTGCAAAAGGACCATCCTTATCAACTCAATGGAAGAGGTCTAACAAACAATGATTGCCAGACGTGTCGGAACTGTGAGGATGGAATATCAAATAAGGTCTTCCAGTGAGCTAATAGTAGCTGGTATGTTGATGGATTGTCAATTGTTCCCCCATGGCTCCAACCCATTAAATGTACAGTGGAAGGCACTGAAACTTGCCATCCTGTGACTGAAACCAGCTGCAGACAACAAGTCTATTATCCCAAGAACCAGAGAGAAACTGTTCAGTCTGCAAAGAATACTCACTGCAGAATACCAGCTGCAGAACAAGGCAGTAACACCAATGCTTTTTTAAACCTGGAGACTGCTACATCTTAAAAATCTCCTACCCTGATTCCTATTCCTAAGCCACCTGTAAGCAACTTGACCTTCTGGCAAGATAAAGAATAACAAGTGACTCACTTCATAACCTGCCAAACATCCATCTCTCCATGGAAATACTGCAGTAATCCTGATATATGACTCCAGCTATTGAACCCACCTAAAGTACCTTGAGGAGTGAAAACGCTGCCTTCAATGGGCCCACAACGACTGTTTTTCCTACAATGAGCCAAACTGGTGAACTACAGCTTGTAAAAATGCACTACCCCTTGAACTGCATCTTTCTTGGGTCTGTGTGTGCATGAGTAATATAGTGTTTAGACTTTCAGGGTGAATGCGTGAATAAATAATCCTCTTTATTTAAACCCACAAAAAGCTTACTGCCATTATTTAAATTTATCACATACTCCAGGGGCTGAGAAACACACCCATCCTTCTTTCCAAAACCACACTGATTACGGAGAGTAAGGGAAAGGATACAAAGGTTTCAGTTCCCTCCCAACCCTGTCCATAAAAGCCATAAAGTAGTTTTGAAACTAGCTATGGGGAACCAGGACAGAAAGAGATAAGAGAAGCAGTGCCGGAGGTGATGTAAACACAGAAGGTACATGCAAGGCTGGCTTCTTGCATGTGGCATTTTGCAGCTTTATAGGTCTAAGTTGGACAGCAGCACAACTAGAGCGGTGGTCACTGCTGGGACTACAGCTAACCTCAGATTCGAAGTGCCAGGAGCCCCAGGAGCAGGGGATTGCAGGAGTCTCACGGTGGGGAACGGAGGGGAGGCCCCGGGAGGGGTGTGGGGGCAAGAGGGATCGGGTTGGAAAGGCCAGGGGTGAGGGAGCACATGGGGCAACCAGACTGTGGGAGTAGGGCCCTCAGTCGGGGAGATGCACACTTTCCCACCCACGACCTGAGCAGGTAACCTACTTGAACTCCTGCCGACCTCAAATTGCAACCTCTGAAGGGTCTCAATTGGGGCGAGGGTGGGCAGGTCACACTAGGCCTGCATCCCTTTCAAATTTCAAGCAGGTCTGGAGTGGGCCTGAAAACCCACAGGTAAGGGTCTGCAAAACTTTTCCCCATGTAGTGTTTTGATTAAGAAGGTATTTGCAGAAGGAGAAAGTATTTGTAATGAACATTATTTTTAAACTGCCAATTTACAAAAATAGCTAAATGTCATTTTCTGGAGAGGGTCACTTAAAAATCTGTAAATAGTCTTATCTCTCAAAATTACATTTTCATTTTTATTTTGCTCAGACTCCACTACCTTTTATGATCACAGCTCCACATTCAACTGGAAGGACACAATTATCCCTGGTTATCCTCCATACCATTATGTAACAGGCCAGATTGAAGTACAAACTGACATGCAACTAGTCCTGCTTGTTTATAGATTCAACTTGTACTCTTCACATCATACTGGAGTAGCACATTCACATGCATTAAGACAGTTCTTGTCACTCTTTCTGACAGATTATTATTTAGAAATTATAAGAAGCAAACCACACTTCAGCAAGAAATATTCTTCCAGTTGATTTATTCTGAAATATTAAGACTGCATTGGGTTGTAACTTTGACATATCACAAAAAACATACTACGGAATCAAATCAGTGCTAGAGTGGCAAGAACACGGCTCTAATAGCGGAGTAGTTCTGATATACTGATGTTCAAATTTCTTATATGTTTTACCCATCACCTGTGCACACAAAGAAGTTTAAAGTGAAGCAGTCCAATAGCCTGTATTATTAGTCCTGGTTTTGCAGGCAATGCTGCAATTCGATATTTGCAAAATCTTATGCAAATGGAGATTTTATCTTTTAAACAAGGTTGCTGCCAGCGCTCAATCTGCCTCATTCTGCAAATGGGGTGAATTAATCCAGCCATTTTGCAGAACCATTTCCAATGACAATTCTGTAATCTAAACAGAATATAGAATACAGAGATAGGTGGGAATGCAAATGTACATTAAAATGTTTGTGCTGAAAAGACTTACATATAAACTATCTACTGTGAAGCAGTCCTGGGCAAATTGAAACAATTGATTTCATGTAATAAATTCCTTTGATATGCAAATTGTATAGAAGCTGCAGGAAAATCAAAAGCAGTTAGTTCCGGAATAGATAGATACGGAAGAAAGGTTAACAAGATGCAGCAAGAAGGCTAGGAGATTAACACTAAAGGGACATATTCAGGACTATTATGAATTTGCACACCCTGCATGGAGCACATTAAAAATGTGTGCGTAGTTCAGCTGGGCCCATAAAATTTTCCATTCATTGTGGCAATTGTCAAGCTTTTACTGCAGCTAACTTTCAAGACTTCCAGTCAACCTATAACATTGGTAAGGCATCATCACACTTAACCCTTGAAGAGCTGTTGGCTCACCAGATAATCTTCCCACACATGAAGTTAATTTTCAGTATTTAATCAAGGCGTGTATAAAATTATTTTAAGATGACAGTGTGGAATCACGCGAGGTGCTGGCAACATTTTCATGGTGAACGCTCTATAATGCACTTCAAGTGTTGTGCTGAGACCAGCACCAATCAATCTTATTGTTTACATTTTAAAATCATTAGTTAAGAGTGGCTAAGAAATAAATCTGTGTGTAGCCTCTGATGTTTCAAGTTCAGTTTTAAGTATAAATTTTAATCCGAGGTACTCTGGGTGCAGAGTTTCATGTGCTGGGAGTGCACGTCGGAAACGGAGGCAAGCAGCTCTCAAAAGGCATTAAAATTGTAGAGGCGCATGCCCGAATTCCTATATGTTCTCCCAGCATACATGGGCCACTGAAGAAGAAATTTAATTCCCTAGTGAGATTAGGTGTTTTACCTGAAAGCACTTCTACCAGGTATTGGACAAAACAA